>NC_138773.1:141562976-141939366 GCF_965119305.1 Pelophylax lessonae | reverse complement strand
AAAATGTAGTCAAAATGATTGTATTTTCGTCTATTAGAGTCTTAAAAAGCCGGTTTTGGACAAGATAATTGCATTTGGTAACCAATTCACCTGAAACATTTTTTTGGGTCAAAATGACTCTATTTTGGTCTCAGAGTGTCTAAAAAGCCTTTTTTAGTCAAAATAACTGCATTTGGTCACCAAAGGTCTGAAAACCTTTTTTTAGCCAAAATAACTGTATTTTTGTCTTTTAGAGTCTTAAAACACCGCTTTTAGACAAGATAAACTACATTTGGTAACCAATGGCCTGAAAAAATGTTTTTGGTCAAAATGACTCTATTTAGGTCTCCAAGTGTCTATAAAGCCCTTTTTAGTCAAAATAACTACGTTTGGTCACCAAAGGTCTGAAAAACTATTTTAGAGTCTCAAAACTCCGCATTTAGATTTGGTATTTGTTTGGGTCAAAATTACTCTATTTTGGTCTCCAAGTGTCTAAAAAGCCTTTTTTTAGTCAAAATAACTGCATTTGGTCACCAAAGGTCTGAAAACTTTTTAGCCAAAATGACTGTATTTTTGTGTTTTAGAGTCTTAAAAAGCCGGGTTTAGACAAGATAATTGCATTTCGTAACCAGTGATCTGAAAACTTTTTTGGTCAAAATGACTCTATTTTGGTCTCCAAGTGTCTAAGAAGCCCTTTTAAGTCAAAATAACTGCATTTGGTCAGCAAAAGGTATGAATAAAAATTTAGTCAAAATGATTGTATTTTCGTCAATTAGAGTCTTAAAAACCGGTTTTGGACAAGATAATTGCATTTGGTAACCAATGGCCTGAAAAAATGTTTTTGTTTAAAATGACTCTATTTAGGTCTCCAAGTGTCTAAAAAGCCCTTTTTAGTCATAATAACTACGTTTGGTCAACAAAGGTCTGAAAAACTATTTTAGCCAAAATGACTGTATTTTTGTCTTTTAGAGTCTCAAAACTCCGCATTTAGATTTGGTATTTGTTTGGGTCAAAATTACTCTATTTTGGTCTCCAAGTGTCTAAAAAGCCTTTTTAGTCAAAATAACTGCATTTGGTCACCAAAGGTCTGAAAAACTTTTTTAGCCAAAATGACTGTATTTTTGTCTTTTAGAGTCTTAAAAAGCCGGGTTTAGACCAGATAATTGCATTTCCTAACCAGTGATCTGAAAACTTTTTTTGGTCAAAATGACCCTATTTTGGTCTCCAAGTGTCTAAAAAGCCTTTTTTAGTCAAAATAACTACGTTTGGTCACCAAAGGTCTGAAAACCTTTTTTCAGCCAAAATGACTGTATTTTTGTCTTTTAGAGTCTTAAAACACTGCTTTTAGACAAGATAAACTACATTTGGTAACCAATGGCCTGAAAAAATGTTTTTGGTCAAAATGACTCTATTTAGGTCTCCAAGTGTCTATAAAGCCCTTTTTAGTCAAAATAACTACGTTTGGTCACCAAAGGTCTGAAAAACTATTTTAGAGTCTCAAAATTCCGCATTTAGATTTGGTATTTGTTTGGGTCAAAATGACTCTATTTTGGTCTCAGAGTGTCTAAAAAGCCTTTTTTAGTCAAAATAACTGCATTTGGTCACCAAAGGTCTGAAAACTTTTTTAGCCAAAATGACTGTATTTTTGTGTTTTAGAGTCTTAAAAAGCCGGGTTTAGACAAGATAATTGCATTTCGTAACCAGTGATCTGAAAACTTTTTTGGTCAAAATGACTCTATTTTGGTCTCCAAGTGTCTAAGAGGCCCTTTTAAGTCAAAATAACTGCATTTGGTCAGCAAAGGTATGAATAAAAATTTAGTCAAAATGATTGTATTTTCGTCAGAGTCTTAAAAACCGGTTTTGGATAAGATAATTGCATTTGGTAACCAATGGCCTGAAAAAATGTTTTTGGTCAAAATGACTCTATTTAGGTCTCCAAGTGTCTAAAAAGCCCTTTTTAGTCATAATACCTACGTTTGGTCAACAAAGGTCTGAAAAAACTATTTTAGCCAAAATGACTGTATTTTTGTCTTTTAGAGTCTCAAAACTCCGCATTTAGATTTGGTATTTGTTTGGGTCAAAATGACTCTATTTTGGTCTCCAAGTGTCTAAAAAGCCTTTTTAGTCAAAATAACTGCATTTGGTCACCAAAGGTCTGAAAAACTTTTTTAGCCAAAATGACTGTATTTTTGTCTTTTAGAGTCTTAAAAAGCCGGGTTTAGACAAGATAATTGCATTTCATAACCAGTGATCTGAAAACTTTTTTTTGGTCAAAATGACTCTATTTTGGTCTCCAAGTGTCTAAAAAGCCTTTTTTAGTCAAAATAACTACGTTTGGTCACCAAAGGTCTGAAAACCTTTTTTCAGCCAAAATGACTATTTTTGTCTTTTAGAGTCTCAAAACTCCGCATTTAGATTTGGTATTTGTTTGGGTCAAAATGACTCTATTTTGGTCTCCAAGTGTCTAAAAAGCCATTTTAGTCAAAATAACTGCATTTGGTCACCAAAGGTCTGAAAAACTTTTTTAGCCAAAATGACTGTATTTTTGTCTTTTAGAGTCTTAAAAAGAAGGGTTTAGACAAGATAATTGCATTTCGTAACCAGTGATCTGAAAACATTTTTTTGGTCAAAATGACTCTATTTTGGTCTCCAAGTGTCTAAAAAGCCCTTTTTAGTCAAAATAACTGCATTTGGTTACCAAAGGTCTGAAAAAAAATGTAGTCAAAATGATTGTATTTTCGTCTATTAGAGTCTTAAAAAGCCGGTTTTGGACAAGATAATTGCATTTGGTAACCAATCACCTGAAACATTTTTTTGGGTCAAAATGACTCTATTTTGGTCTCAGAGTGTCTAAAAAGCCTTTTTTAGTCAAAATAACTGCATTTGGTCACCAAAGGTCTGAAAACCTTTTTTTAGCCAAAATAACTGTATTTTTGTCTTTTAGAGTCTTAAAACACCGCTTTTAGACAAGATAAACTACATTTGGTAACCAATGGCCTGAAAAAATGTTTTTGGTCAAAATGACTCTATTTAGGTCTCCAAGTGTCTATAAAGCCCTTTTTAGTCAAAATAACTACGTTTGGTCACCAAAGGTCTGAAAAACTATTTTAGAGTCTCAAAACTCCGCATTTAGATTTGGTATTTGTTTGGGTCAAAATTACTCTATTTTGGTCTCCAAGTGTCTAAAAAGCTTTTTTTAGTCAAAATAACTGCATTTGGTCACCAAAGGATTGAAAACTTTTTTAGCCAAAATGACTGTATTTTTGTCTTTTAGAGTCTTAAAAAGCCGGGTTTAGACAAGATAATTGCATTTCGTAACCAGTGATCTGAAAACTTTTTTGGTCAAAATGACTCTATTTTGGTCTCCAAGTGTCTAAGAGGCCCTTTTAAGTCAAAATAACTGCATTTGGTCAGCAAAGGTATGAATAAAAATTTAGTCAAAATGATTGTATTTTCGTCAGAGTCTTAAAAACCGGTTTTGGATAAGATAATTGCATTTGGTAACCAATGGCCTGAAAAAATGTTTTTGGTCAAAATGACTCTATTTAGGTCTCCAAGTGTCTAAAAAGCCCTTTTTAGTCATAATACCTACGTTTGGTCAACAAAGGTCTGAAAAAACTATTTTAGCCAAAATGACTGTATTTTTGTCTTTTAGAGTCTCAAAACTCCGCATTTAGATTTGGTATTTGTTTGGGTCAAAATGACTCTATTTTGGTCTCCAAGTGTCTAAAAAGCCTTTTTAGTCAAAATAACTGCATTTGGTCACCAAAGGTCTGAAAAACTTTTTTAGCCAAAATGACTGTATTTTTGTCTTTTAGAGTCTTAAAAAGCCGGGTTTAGACCAGATAATTGCATTTCCTAACCAGTGATCTGAAAACTTTTTTTGGTCAAAATGACTCTATTTTGGTCTCCAAGTGTCTAAAAAGCCCTTTTTAGTCAAAATAACTGCATTTGGTTACCAAAGGTCTGAAAAAAAATGTAGTCAAAATGATTGTATTTTCGTCTATTAGAGTCTTAAAAAGCCGGTTTTGGACAAGATAATTGCATTTGGTAACCAATCACCTGAAACATTTTTTTGGGTCAAAATGACTCTATTTTGGTCTCAGAGTGTCTAAAAAGCCTTTTTTAGTCAAAATAACTGCATTTGGTCACCAAAGGTCTGAAAACCTTTTTTTAGCCAAAATAACTGTATTTTTGTCTTTTAGAGTCTTAAAACACCGCTTTTAGACAAGATAAACTACATTTGGTAACCAATGGCCTGAAAAAATGTTTTTGGTCAAAATGACTCTATTTAGGTCTCCAAGTGTCTATAAAGCCCTTTTTAGTCAAAATAACTACGTTTGGTCACCAAAGGTCTGAAAAACTATTTTAGAGTCTCAAAACTCCGCATTTAGATTTGGTATTTGTTTGGGTCAAAATTACTCTATTTTGGTCTCCAAGTGTCTAAAAAGCTTTTTTTAGTCAAAATAACTGCATTTGGTCACCAAAGGATTGAAAACTTTTTTAGCCAAAATGACTGTATTTTTGTCTTTTAGAGTCTTAAAAAGCCGGGTTTAGACAAGATAATTGCATTTCGTAACCAGTGATCTGAAAACTTTTTTGGTCAAAATGACTCTATTTTGGTCTCCAAGTGTCTAAGAGGCCCTTTTAAGTCAAAATAACTGCATTTGGTCAGCAAAGGTATGAATAAAAATTTAGTCAAAATGATTGTATTTTCGTCAGAGTCTTAAAAACCGGTTTTGGATAAGATAATTGCATTTGGTAACCAATGGCCTGAAAAAATGTTTTTGGTCAAAATGACTCTATTTAGGTCTCCAAGTGTCTAAAAAGCCCTTTTTAGTCATAATACCTACGTTTGGTCAACAAAGGTCTGAAAAAACAATTTTAGCCAAAATGACTGTATTTTTGTCTTTTAGAGTCTCAAAACTCCGCATTTAGATTTGGTATTTGTTTGGGTCAAAATGACTCTATTTTGGTCTCCAAGTGTCTAAAAAGCCTTTTTAGTCAAAATAACTGCATTTGGTCACCAAAGGTCTGAAAAACTTTTTTAGCCAAAATGACTGTATTTTTGTCTTTTAGAGTCTTAAAAAGCCGGGTTTAGACCAGATAATTGCATTTCCTAACCAGTGATCTGAAAACTTTTTTTGGTCAAAATGACCCTATTTTGGTCTCCAAGTGTCTAAAAAGCCTTTTTTAGTCAAAATAACTACGTTTGGTCACCAAAGGTCTGAAAACCTTTTTTCAGCCAAAATGACTGTATTTTTGTCTTTTAGAGTCTTAAAACACTGCTTTTAGACAAGATAAACTACATTTGGTAACCAATGGCCTGAAAAAATGTTTTTGGTCAAAATGACTCTATTTAGGTCTCCAAGTGTCTATAAAGCCCTTTTTAGTCAAAATAACTACGTTTGGTCACCAAAGGTCTGAAAAACTATTTTAGAGTCTCAAAATTCCGCATTTAGATTTGGTATTTGTTTGGGTCAAAATGACTCTATTTTGGTCTCAGAGTGTCTAAAAAGCCTTTTTTAGTCAAAATAACTGCATTTGGTCACCAAAGGTCTGAAAACTTTTTTAGCCAAAATGACTGTATTTTTGTGTTTTAGAGTCTTAAAAAGCCGGGTTTAGACAAGATAATTGCATTTCGTAACCAGTGATCTGAAAACTTTTTTGGTCAAAATGACTCTATTTTGGTCTCCAAGTGTCTAAGAGGCCCTTTTAAGTCAAAATAACTGCATTTGGTCAGCAAAGGTATGAATAAAAATTTAGTCAAAATGATTGTATTTTCGTCAGTCTTAAAAACCGGTTTTGGATAAGATAATTGCATTTGGTAACCAATGGCCTGAAAAAATGTTTTTGGTCAAAATGACTCTATTTAGGTCTCCAAGTGTCTAAAAAGCCCTTTTTAGTCATAATACCTACGTTTGGTCAACAAAGGTCTGAAAAAACTATTTTAGCCAAAATGACTGTATTTTTGTCTTTTAGAGTCTCAAAACTCCGCATTTAGATTTGGTATTTGTTTGGGTCAAAATGACTCTATTTTGGTCTCCAAGTGTCTAAAAAGCCTTTTTAGTCAAAATAACTGCATTTGGTCACCAAAGGTCTGAAAAACTTTTTTAGCCAAAATGACTGTATTTTTGTCTTTTAGAGTCTTAAAAAGCCGGGTTTAGACAAGATAATTGCATTTCATAACCAGTGATCTGAAAACTTTTTTTGGTCAAAATGACTCTATTTTGGTCTCCAAGTGTCTAAAAAGCCTTTTTTAGTCAAAATAACTACGTTTGGTCACCAAAGGTCTGAAAACCTTTTTTCAGCCAAAATGACTATTTTTGTCTTTTAGAGTCTCAAAACTCCGCATTTAGATTTGGTATTTGTTTGGGTCAAAATGACTCTATTTTGGTCTCCAAGTGTCTAAAAAGCCATTTTAGTCAAAATAACTGCATTTGGTCACCAAAGGTCTGAAAAACTTTTTTAGCCAAAATGACTGTATTTTTGTCTTTTAGAGTCTTAAAAAGAAGGGTTTAGACAAGATAATTGCATTTCGTAACCAGTGATCTGAAAACATTTTTTTGGTCAAAATGACTCTATTTTGGTCTCCAAGTGTCTAAAAAGCCCTTTTTAGTCAAAATAACTGCATTTGGTTACCAAAGGTCTGAAAAGAAATGTAGTCAAAATGATTGTATTTTCGTCTATTAGAGTCTTAAAAAGCCGGTTTTGGACAAGATAATTGCATTTGGTAACCAATCACCTGAAACATTTTTTTGGGTCAAAATGACTCTATTTTGGTCTCAGAGTGTCTAAAAAGCCTTTTTTAGTCAAAATAACTGCATTTGGTCACCAAAGGTCTGAAAACCTTTTTTTAGCCAAAATAACTGTATTTTTGTCTTTTAGAGTCTTAAAACACCGCTTTTAGACAAGATAAACTACATTTGGTAACCAATGGCCTGAAAAAATGTTTTTGGTCAAAATGACTCTATTTAGGTCTCCAAGTGTCTATAAAGCCCTTTTTAGTCAAAATAACTACGTTTGGTCACCAAAGGTCTGAAAAACTATTTTAGAGTCTCAAAACTCCGCATTTAGATTTGGTATTTGTTTGGGTCAAAATTACTCTATTTTGGTCTCCAAGTGTCTAAAAAGCTTTTTTTAGTCAAAATAACTGCATTTGGTCACCAAAGGATTGAAAACTTTTTTAGCCAAAATGACTGTATTTTTGTCTTTTAGAGTCTTAAAAAGCCGGGTTTAGACAAGATAATTGCATTTCGTAACCAGTGATCTGAAAACTTTTTTGGTCAAAATGACTCTATTTTGGTCTCCAAGTGTCGAAGAGGCCCTTTTAAGTCAAAATAACTGCATTTGGTCAGCAAAGGTATGAATAAAAATTTAGTCAAAATGATTGTATTTTCGTCAGAGTCTTAAAAACCGGTTTTGGATAAGATAATTGCATTTGGTAACCAATGGCCTGAAAAAATGTTTTTGGTCAAAATGACTCTATTTAGGTCTCCAAGTGTCTAAAAAGCCCTTTTTAGTCATAATACCTACGTTTGGTCAACAAAGGTCTGAAAAAACTATTTTAGCCAAAATGACTGTATTTTTGTCTTTTAGAGTCTCAAAACTCCGCATTTAGATTTGGTATTTGTTTGGGTCAAAATGACTCTATTTTGGTCTCCAAGTGTCTAAAAAGCCTTTTTTAGTCAAAATAACTGCATTTGGTCACCAAAGGTCTGAAAACTTTTTAGCCAAAATGACTGTATTTTTGTGTTTTAGAGTCTTAAAAAGCCGGGTTTAGACAAGATAATTGCATTTCGTAACCAGTGATCTGAAAACTTTTTTGGTCAAAATGACTCTATTTTGGTCTCCAAGTGTCTAAGAAGCCCTTTTAAGTCAAAATAACTGCATTTGGTCAGCAAAAGGTATGAATAAAAATTTAGTCAAAATGATTGTATTTTCGTCAATTAGAGTCTTAAAAACCGGTTTTGGACAAGATAATTGCATTTGGTAACCAATGGCCTGAAAAAATGTTTTTGTTTAAAATGACTCTATTTAGGTCTCCAAGTGTCTAAAAAGCCCTTTTTAGTCATAATAACTACGTTTGGTCAACAAAGGTCTGAAAAACGATTTTAGCCAAAATGACTGTATTTTTGTCTTTTAGAGTCTCAAAACTCCGCATTTAGATTTGGTATTTGTTTGGGTCAAAATTACTCTATTTTGGTCTCCAAGTGTCTAAAAAGCCTTTTTAGTCAAAATAACTGCATTTGGTCACCAAAGGTCTGAAAAACTTTTTTAGCCAAAATGACTGTATTTTTGTCTTTTAGAGTCTTAAAAAGCCGGGTTTAGACCAGATAATTGCATTTCCTAACCAGTGATCTGAAAACTTTTTTTGGTCAAAATGACCCTATTTTGGTCTCCAAGTGTCTAAAAAGCCTTTTTTAGTCAAAATAACTACGTTTGGTCACCAAAGGTCTGAAAACCTTTTTTCAGCCAAAATGACTGTATTTTTGTCTTTTAGAGTCTTAAAACACTGCTTTTAGACAAGATAAACTACATTTGGTAACCAATGGCCTGAAAAAATGTTTTTGGTCAAAATGACTCTATTTAGGTCTCCAAGTGTCTATAAAGCCCTTTTTAGTCAAAATAACTACGTTTGGTCACCAAAGGTCTGAAAAACTATTTTAGAGTCTCAAAATTCCGCATTTAGATTTGGTATTTGTTTGGGTCAAAATGACTCTATTTTGGTCTCAGAGTGTCTAAAAAGCCTTTTTTAGTCAAAATAACTGCATTTGGTCACCAAAGGTCTGAAAACCTTTTTTTAGCCAAAATAATTGTATTTTTGTCTTTTAGAGTCTTAAAACACCGCTTTTAGACAAGATAAACTACATTTGGTAACCAATGGCCTGAAAAAATGTTTTTGGTCAAAATGACTCTATTTAGGTCTCCAAGTGTCTATAAAGCCCTTTTTAGTCAAAATAACTACGTTTGGTCACCAAAGGTCTGAAAACTATTTTAGAGTCTCAAAACTCCGCATTTAGATTTGGTATTTGTTTGGGTCAAAATTACTCTATTTTGGTCTCCAAGTGTCTAAAAAGCCTTTTTTAGTCAAAATAACTGCATTTGGTCACCAAAGGATTGAAAACTTTTTTAGCCAAAATGACTGTATTTTTGTGTTTTAGAGTCTTAAAAAGCCGGGTTTAGACAAGATAATTGCATTTCGTAACCAGTGATCTGAAAACTTTTTTGGTCAAAATGACTCTATTTTGGTCTCCAAGTGTCTAAGAGGCCCTTTTAAGTCAAAATAACTGCATTTGGTCAGCAAAGGTATGAATAAAAATTTAGTCAAAATGATTGTATTTTCGTCAGAGTCTTAAAAACCGGTTTTGGATAAGATAATTGCATTTGGTAACCAATGGCCTGAAAAAATGTTTTTGGTCAAAATGACTCTATTTAGGTCTCCAAGTGTCTAAAAAGCCCTTTTTAGTCATAATACCTACGTTTGGTCAACAAAGGTCTGAAAAAACTATTTTAGCCAAAATGACTGTATTTTTGTCTTTTAGAGTCTCAAAACTCCGCATTTAGATTTGGTATTTGTTTGGGTCAAAATGACTCTATTTTGGTCTCAGAGTGTCTAAAAAGCCTTTTTTAGTCAAAATAACTGCATTTGGTCACCAAAGGTCTGAAAACCTTTTTTTAGCCAAAATAACTGTATTTTTGTCTTTTAGAGTCTTAAAACACCGCTTTTAGACAAGATAAACTACATTTGGTAACCAATGGCCTGAAAAAATGTTTTTGGTCAAAATGACTCTATTTAGGTCTCCAAGTGTCTATAAAGCCCTTTTTAGTCAAAATAACTACGTTTGGTCACCAAAGGTCTGAAAAACTATTTTAGAGTCTCAAAACTCCGCATTTAGATTTGGTATTTGTTTGGGTCAAAATGACTCTATTTTGGTCTCCAAGTGTCTAAAAAGCCTTTTTTAGTCAAAATAACTGCATTTGGTCACCAAAGGTCTGAAAACTTTTTTAGCCAAAATGACTGTATTTTTGTGTTTTAGAGTCTTAAAAAGCCGGGTTTAGACAAGATAATTGCATTTCGTAACCAGTGATCTGAAAACTTTTTTGGTCAAAATGACTCTATTTTGGTCTCCAAGTGTCTAAGAGGCCCTTTTAAGTCAAAATAACTGCATTTGGTCAGCAAAGGTATGAATAAAAATTTAGTCAAAATGATTGTATTTTCGTCAGAGTCTTAAAAACCGGTTTTGGATAAGATAATTGCATTTGGTAACCAATGGCCTGAAAAAATGTTTTTGGTCAAAATGACTCTATTTAGGTCTCCAAGTGTCTAAAAAGCCCTTTTTAGTCATAATACCTACGTTTGGTCAACAAAGGTCTGAAAAAACTATTTTAGCCAAAATGACTGTATTTTTGTCTTTTAGAGTCTCAAAACTCCGCATTTAGATTTGGTATTTGTTTGGGTCAAAATGACTCTATTTTGGTCTCCAAGTGTCTAAAAAGCCTTTTTAGTCAAAATAACTGCATTTGGTCACCAAAGGTCTGAAAAACTTTTTTAGCCAAAATGACTGTATTTTTGTCTTTTAGAGTCTTAAAAAGCCGGGTTTAGACAAGATAATTGCATTTCCTAACCAGTGATCTGAAAACTTTTTTTGGTCAAAATGACTCTATTTTGGTCTCCAAGTGTCTAAAAAGCCTTTTTTAGTCAAAATAACTACGTTTGGTCACCAAAGGTCTGAAAACCTTTTTTCAGCCAAAATGACTGTATTTTTGTCTTTTAGAGTCTCAAAACTCCGCATTTAGATTTGGTATTTGTTTGGGTCAAAATGACTCTATTTTGGTCTCCAAGTGTCTAAAAAGCCATTTTAGTCAAAATAACTGCATTTGGTCACCAAAGGTCTGAAAAACATTTTTAGCCAAAATGACTGTATTTTTGTCTTTTAGAGTCTTAAAAAGAAGGGTTTAGACAAGATAATTGCATTTCGTAACCAGTGATCTGAAAACATTTTTTTGGTCAAAATGACTCTATTTTGGTCTCCAAGTGTCTAAAAAGCCCTTTTTAGTCAAAATAACTGCATTTGGTTACCAAAGGTCTGAAAAAAAATGTAGTCAAAATGATTGTATTTTCGTCTATTAGAGTCTTAAAAAGCCGGTTTTGGACAAGATAATTGCATTTGGTAACCAATCACCTGAAACATTTTTTTGGGTCAAAATGACTCTATTTTGGTCTCAGAGTGTCTAAAAAGCCTTTTTTAGTCAAAATAACTGCATTTGGTCACCAAAGGTCTGAAAACCTTTTTTTAGCCAAAATAACTGTATTTTTGTCTTTTAGAGTCTTAAAACACCGCTTTTAGACAAGATAAACTACATTTGGTAACCAATGGCCTGAAAAAATGTTTTTGGTCAAAATGACTCTATTTAGGTCTCCAAGTGTCTATAAAGCCCTTTTTAGTCAAAATAACTACGTTTGGTCACCAAAGGTCTGAAAACTATTTTAGAGTCTCAAAACTCCGCATTTAGATTTGGTATTTGTTTGGGTCAAAATTACTCTATTTTGGTCTCCAAGTGTCTAAAAAGCCTTTTTTAGTCAAAATAACTGCATTTGGTCACCAAAGGTCTGAAAACTTTTTTAGCCAAAATGACTGTATTTTTGTCTTTTAGAGTCTTAAAAAGCCGGGTTTAGACAAGATAATTGCATTTCGTAACCAGTGATCTGAAAACTTTTTTGGTCAAAATGACTCTATTTTGGTCTCCAAGTGTCTAAGAAGCCCTTTTAAGTCAAAATAACTGCATTTGGTCAGCAAAAGGTATGAATAAAAATTTAGTCAAAATGATTGTTATTTCGTCAATTAGAGTCTTAAAAACCGGTTTTGGACAAGATAATTGCATTTGGTAACCAATGGCCTGAAAAAATGTTTTTGTTTAAAATGACTCTATTTAGGTCTCCAAGTGTCTAAAAAGCCCTTTTTAGTCATAATAACTACGTTTGGTCAACAAAGGTCTGAAAAACTATTTTAGCCAAAATGACTGTATTTTTGTCTTTTAGAGTCTCAAAACTCCGCATTTAGATTTGGTATTTGTTTGGGTCAAAATGACTCTATTTTGGTCTCAAAGTGTCTAAAAAGCCTTTTTAGTCAAAATAACTGCATTTGGTCACCAAAGGTCTGAAAAACTTTTTTAGCCAAAATGACTGTATTTTTGTCTTTTAGAGTCTTAAAAAGCCGGGTTTAGACCAGATAATTGCATTTCCTAACCAGTGATCTGAAAACTTTTTTTGGTCAAAATGACCCTATTTTGGTCTCCAAGTGTCTAAAAAGCCTTTTTTAGTCAAAATAACTACGTTTGGTCACCAAAGGTCTGAAAACCTTTTTTCAGCCAAAATGACTGTATTTTTGTCTTTTAGAGTCTTAAAACACTGCTTTTAGACAAGATAAACTACATTTGGTAACCAATGGCCTGAAAAAATGTTTTTGGTCAAAATGACTCTATTTAGGTCTCCAAGTGTCTATAAAGCCCTTTTTAGTCAAAATAACTACGTTTGGTCACCAAAGGTCTGAAAAACTATTTTAGAGTCTCAAAATTCCGCATTTAGATTTGGTATTTGTTTGGGTCAAAATGACTCTATTTTGGTCTCAGAGTGTCTAAAAAGCCTTTTTTAGTCAAAATAACTGCATTTGGTCACCAAAGGTCTGAAAACTTTTTTAGCCAAAATGACTGTATTTTTGTGTTTTAGAGTCTTAAAAAGCCGGGTTTAGACAAGATAATTGCATTTCGTAACCAGTGATCTGAAAACTTTTTTGGTCAAAATGACTCTATTTTGGTCTCCAAGTGTCTAAGAGGCCCTTTTAAGTCAAAATAACTGCATTTGGTCAGCAAAGGTATGAATAAAAATTTAGTCAAAATGATTGTATTTTCGTCAGTCTTAAAAACCGGTTTTGGATAAGATAATTGCATTTGGTAACCAATGGCCTGAAAAAATGTTTTTGGTCAAAATGACTCTATTTAGGTCTCCAAGTGTCTAAAAAGCCCTTTTTAGTCATAATACCTACGTTTGGTCAACAAAGGTCTGAAAAAACTATTTTAGCCAAAATGACTGTATTTTTGTCTTTTAGAGTCTCAAAACTCCGTATTTAGATTTGGTATTTGTTTGGGTCAAAATGACTCTATTTTGGTCTCCAAGTGTCTAAAAAGCCTTTTTAGTCAAAATAACTGCATTTGGTCACCAAAGGTCTGAAAAACTTTTTTAGCCAAAATGACTGTATTTTTGTCTTTTAGAGTCTTAAAAAGCCGGGTTTAGACAAGATAATTGCATTTCATAACCAGTGATCTGAAAACTTTTTTTGGTCAAAATGACTCTATTTTGGTCTCCAAGTGTCTAAAAAGCCTTTTTTAGTCAAAATAACTACGTTTGGTCACCAAAGGTCTGAAAACCTTTTTTCAGCCAAAATGACTATATTTTTGTCTTTTAGAGTCTCAAAACTCCGCATTTAGATTTGGTATTTGTTTGGGTCAAAATGACTCTATTTTGGTCTCCAAGTGTCTAAAAAGCCTTTTTAGTCAAAATAACTGCATTTGGTCACCAAAGGTCTGAAAAACTTTTTTAGCCAAAATGACTGTATTTTTGTCTTTTAGAGTCTTAAAAAGAAGGGTTTAGACAAGATAATTGCATTTCGTAACCAGTGATCTGAAAACATTTTTTTGGTCAAAATGACTCTATTTTGGTCTCCAAGTGTCTAAAAAGCCCTTTTTAGTCAAAATAACTGCATTTGGTTACCAAAGGTCTGAAAAAAAATGTAGTCAAAATGATTGTATTTTCGTCTATTAGAGTCTTAAAAAGCCGGTTTTGGACAAGATAATTGCATTTGGTAACCAATTCACCTGAAACATTTTTTTGGGTCAAAATGACTCTATTTTGGTCTCAGAGTGTCTAAAAAGCCTTTTTTAGTCAAAATAACTGCATTTGGTCACCAAAGGTCTGAAAACCTTTTTTTAGCCAAAATAACTGTATTTTTGTCTTTTAGAGTCTTAAAACACCGCTTTTAGACAAGATAAACTACATTTGGTAACCAATGGCCTGAAAAAATGTTTTTGGTCAAAATGACTCTATTTAGGTCTCCAAGTGTCTATAAAGCCCTTTTTAGTCAAAATAACTACGTTTGGTCACCAAAGGTCTGAAAAACTATTTTAGAGTCTCAAAACTCCGCATTTAGATTTGGTATTTGTTTGGGTCAAAATTACTCTATTTTGGTCTCCAAGTGTCTAAAAAGCCTTTTTTAGTCAAAATAACTGCATTTGGTCACCAAAGGTCTGAAAACTTTTTAGCCAAAATGACTGTATTTTTGTGTTTTAGAGTCTTAAAAAGCCGGGTTTAGACAAGATAATTGCATTTCGTAACCAGTGATCTGAAAACTTTTTTGGTCAAAATGACTCTATTTTGGTCTCCAAGTGTCTAAGAAGCCCTTTTAAGTCAAAATAACTGCATTTGGTCAGCAAAAGGTATGAATAAAAATTTAGTCAAAATGATTGTATTTTCGTCAATTAGAGTCTTAAAAACCGGTTTTGGACAAGATAATTGCATTTGGTAACCAATGGCCTGAAAAAATGTTTTTGTTTAAAATGACTCTATTTAGGTCTCCAAGTGTCTAAAAAGCCCTTTTTAGTCATAATAACTACGTTTGGTCAACAAAGGTCTGAAAAACTATTTTAGCCAAAATGACTGTATTTTTGTCTTTTAGAGTCTCAAAACTCCGCATTTAGATTTGGTATTTGTTTGGGTCAAAATGACTCTATTTTGGTCTCCAAGTGTCTAAAAAGCCTTTTTAGTCAAAATAACTGCATTTGGTCACCAAAGGTCTGAAAAACTTTTTTAGCCAAAATGACTGTATTTTTGTCTTTTAGAGTCTTAAAAAGCCGGGTTTAGACCAGATAATTGCATTTCCTAACCAGTGATCTGAAAACTTTTTTTGGTCAAAATGACCCTATTTTGGTCTCCAAGTGTCTAAAAAGCCTTTTTTAGTCAAAATAACTACGTTTGGTCACCAAAGGTCTGAAAACCTTTTTTCAGCCAAAATGACTGTATTTTTGTCTTTTAGAGTCTTAAAACACTGCTTTTAGACAAGATAAACTACATTTGGTAACCAATGGCCTGAAAAAATGTTTTTGGTCAAAATGACTCTATTTAGGTCTCCAAGTGTCTATAAAGCCCTTTTTAGTCAAAATAACTACGTTTGGTCACCAAAGGTCTGAAAAACTATTTTAGAGTCTCAAAATTCCGCATTTAGATTTGGTATTTGTTTGGGTCAAAATGACTCTATTTTGGTCTCAGAGTGTCTAAAAAGCCTTTTTTAGTCAAAATAACTGCATTTGGTCACCAAAGGTCTGAAAACTTTTTTAGCCAAAATGACTGTATTTTTGTGTTTTAGAGTCTTAAAAAGCCGGGTTTAGACAAGATAATTGCATTTCGTAACCAGTGATCTGAAAACTTTTTTGGTCAAAATGACTCTATTTTGGTCTCCAAGTGTCTAAGAGGCCCTTTTAAGTCAAAATAACTGCATTTGGTCAGCAAAGGTATGAATAAAAATTTAGTCAAAATGATTGTATTTTCGTCAGAGTCTTAAAAACCGGTTTTGGATAAGATAATTGCATTTGGTAACCAATGGCCTGAAAAAATGTTTTTGGTCAAAATGACTCTATTTAGGTCTCCAAGTGTCTAAAAAGCCCTTTTTAGTCATAATACCTACGTTTGGTCAACAAAGGTCTGAAAAAACTATTTTAGCCAAAATGACTGTATTTTTGTCTTTTAGAGTCTCAAAACTCCGCATTTAGATTTGGTATTTGTTTGGGTCAAAATGACTCTATTTTGGTCTCCAAGTGTCTAAAAAGCCTTTTTAGTCAAAATAACTGCATTTGGTCACCAAAGGTCTGAAAAACTTTTTTAGCCAAAATGACTGTATTTTTGTCTTTTAGAGTCTTAAAAAGCCGGGTTTAGACAAGATAATTGCATTTCATAACCAGTGATCTGAAAACTTTTTTTGGTCAAAATGACTCTATTTTGGTCTCCAAGAGTCTAAAAAGCCTTTTTTAGTCAAAATAACTACGTTTGGTCACCAAAGGTCTGAAAACCTTTTTTCAGCCAAAATGACTGTATTTTTGTCTTTTAGAGTCTCAAAACTCCGCATTTAGATTTGGTATTTGTTTGGGTCAAAATGACAATTTTGGTCTCCAAGTGTCTAAAAAGCCTTTTTAGTCAAAATAACTGCATTTGGTCACCAAAGGTCTGAAAAACTTTTTTAGCCAAAATGACTGTATTTTTGTCTTTTAGAGTCTTAAAAAGAAGGGTTTAGACAAGATAATTGCATTTCGTAACCAGTGATCTGAAAACATTTTTTTGGTCAAAATGACTCTATTTTGGTCTCCAAGTGTCTAAAAAGCCCTTTTTAGTCAAAATAACTGCATTTGGTTACCAAAGGTCTGAAAAAAAATGTAGTCAAAATGATTGTATTTTCGTCTATTAGAGTCTTAAAAAGCCGGTTTTGGACAAGATAATTGCATTTGGTAACCAATTCACCTGAAACATTTTTTTGGGTCAAAATGACTCTATTTTGGTCTCAGAGTGTCTAAAAAGCCTTTTTTAGTCAAAATAACTGCATTTGGTCACCAAAGGTCTGAAAACCTTTTTTTAGCCAAAATAACTGTATTTTTGTCTTTTAGAGTCTTAAAACACCGCTTTTAGACAAGATAAACTACATTTGGTAACCAATGGCCTGAAAAAATGTTTTTGGTCAAAATGACTCTATTTAGGTCTCCAAGTGTCTATAAAGCCCTTTTTAGTCAAAATAACTACGTTTGGTCACCAAAGGTCTGAAAAACTATTTTAGAGTCTCAAAACTCCGCATTTAGATTTGGTATTTGTTTGGGTCAAAATTACTCTATTTTGGTCTCCAAGTGTCTAAAAAGCCTTTTTTTAGTCAAAATAACTGCATTTGGTCACCAAAGGTCTGAAAACTTTTTAGCCAAAATGACTGTATTTTTGTGTTTTAGAGTCTTAAAAAGCCGGGTTTAGACAAGATAATTGCATTTCGTAACCAGTGATCTGAAAACTTTTTTGGTCAAAATGACTCTATTTTGGTCTCCAAGTGTCTAAGAAGCCCTTTTAAGTCAAAATAACTGCATTTGGTCAGCAAAAGGTATGAATAAAAATTTAGTCAAAATGATTGTATTTTCGTCAATTAGAGTCTTAAAAACCGGTTTTGGACAAGATAATTGCATTTGGTAACCAATGGCCTGAAAAAATGTTTTTGTTTAAAATGACTCTATTTAGGTCTCCAAGTGTCTAAAAAGCCCTTTTTAGTCATAATAACTACGTTTGGTCAACAAAGGTCTGAAAAACTATTTTAGCCAAAATGACTGTATTTTTGTCTTTTAGAGTCTCAAAACTCCGCATTTAGATTTGGTATTTGTTTGGGTCAAAATTACTCTATTTTGGTCTCCAAGTGTCTAAAAAGCCTTTTTAGTCAAAATAACTGCATTTGGTCACCAAAGGTCTGAAAAACTTTTTTAGCCAAAATGACTGTATTTTTGTCTTTTAGAGTCTTAAAAAGCCGGGTTTAGACCAGATAATTGCATTTCCTAACCAGTGATCTGAAAACTTTTTTTGGTCAAAATGACCCTATTTTGGTCTCCAAGTGTCTAAAAAGCCTTTTTTAGTCAAAATAACTACGTTTGGTCACCAAAGGTCTGAAAACCTTTTTTCAGCCAAAATGACTGTATTTTTGTCTTTTAGAGTCTTAAAACACTGCTTTTAGACAAGATAAACTACATTTGGTAACCAATGGCCTGAAAAAATGTTTTTGGTCAAAATGACTCTATTTAGGTCTCCAAGTGTCTATAAAGCCCTTTTTAGTCAAAATAACTACGTTTGGTCACCAAAGGTCTGAAAAACTATTTTAGAGTCTCAAAATTCCGCATTTAGATTTGGTATTTGTTTGGGTCAAAATGACTCTATTTTGGTCTCAGAGTGTCTAAAAAGCCTTTTTTAGTCAAAATAACTGCATTTGGTCACCAAAGGTCTGAAAACTTTTTTAGCCAAAATGACTGTATTTTTGTGTTTTAGAGTCTTAAAAAGCCGGGTTTAGACAAGATAATTGCATTTCGTAACCAGTGATCTGAAAACTTTTTTGGTCAAAATGACTCTATTTTGGTCTCCAAGTGTCTAAGAGGCCCTTTTAAGTCAAAATAACTGCATTTGGTCAGCAAAGGTATGAATAAAAATTTAGTCAAAATGATTGTATTTTCGTCAGAGTCTTAAAAACCGGTTTTGGATAAGATAATTGCATTTGGTAACCAATGGCCTGAAAAAATGTTTTTGGTCAAAATGACTCTATTTAGGTCTCCAAGTGTCTAAAAAGCCCTTTTTAGTCATAATACCTACGTTTGGTCAACAAAGGTCTGAAAAAACTATTTTAGCCAAAATGACTGTATTTTTGTCTTTTAGAGTCTCAAAACTCCGCATTTAGATTTGGTATTTGTTTGGGTCAAAATGACTCTATTTTGGTCTCCAAGTGTCTAAAAAGCCTTTTTAGTCAAAATAACTGCATTTGGTCACCAAAGGTCTGAAAAACTTTTTTAGCCAAAATGACTGTATTTTTGTCTTTTAGAGTCTTAAAAAGCCGGGTTTAGACAAGATAATTGCATTTCATAACCAGTGATCTGAAAACTTTTTTTTGGTCAAAATGACTCTATTTTGGTCTCCAAGTGTCTAAAAAGCCTTTTTTAGTCAAAATAACTACGTTTGGTCACCAAAGGTCTGAAAACCTTTTTTCAGCCAAAATGACTATTTTTGTCTTTTAGAGTCTCAAAACTCCGCATTTAGATTTGGTATTTGTTTGGGTCAAAATGACTCTATTTTGGTCTCCAAGTGTCTAAAAAGCCATTTTAGTCAAAATAACTGCATTTGGTCACCAAAGGTCTGAAAAACTTTTTTAGCCAAAATGACTGTATTTTTGTCTTTTAGAGTCTTAAAAAGAAGGGTTTAGACAAGATAATTGCATTTCGTAACCAGTGATCTGAAAACATTTTTTTGGTCAAAATGACTCTATTTTGGTCTCCAAGTGTCTAAAAAGCCCTTTTTAGTCAAAATAACTGCATTTGGTTACCAAAGGTCTGAAAAAAAATGTAGTCAAAATGATTGTATTTTCGTCTATTAGAGTCTTAAAAAGCCGGTTTTGGACAAGATAATTGCATTTGGTAACCAATCACCTGAAACATTTTTTTGGGTCAAAATGACTCTATTTTGGTCTCAGAGTGTCTAAAAAGCCTTTTTTAGTCAAAATAACTGCATTTGGTCACCAAAGGTCTGAAAACCTTTTTTTAGCCAAAATAACTGTATTTTTGTCTTTTAGAGTCTTAAAACACCGCTTTTAGACAAGATAAACTACATTTGGTAACCAATGGCCTGAAAAAATGTTTTTGGTCAAAATGACTCTATTTAGGTCTCCAAGTGTCTATAAAGCCCTTTTTAGTCAAAATAACTACGTTTGGTCACCAAAGGTCTGAAAAACTATTTTAGAGTCTCAAAACTCCGCATTTAGATTTGGTATTTGTTTGGGTCAAAATTACTCTATTTTGGTCTCCAAGTGTCTAAAAAGCTTTTTTTAGTCAAAATAACTGCATTTGGTCACCAAAGGATTGAAAACTTTTTTAGCCAAAATGACTGTATTTTTGTCTTTTAGAGTCTTAAAAAGCCGGGTTTAGACAAGATAATTGCATTTCGTAACCAGTGATCTGAAAACTTTTTTGGTCAAAATGACTCTATTTTGGTCTCCAAGTGTCTAAGAGGCCCTTTTAAGTCAAAATAACTGCATTTGGTCAGCAAAGGTATGAATAAAAATTTAGTCAAAATGATTGTATTTTCGTCAGAGTCTTAAAAACCGGTTTTGGATAAGATAATTGCATTTGGTAACCAATGGCCTGAAAAAATGTTTTTGGTCAAAATGACTCTATTTAGGTCTCCAAGTGTCTAAAAAGCCCTTTTTAGTCATAATACCTACGTTTGGTCAACAAAGGTCTGAAAAAACTATTTTAGCCAAAATGACTGTATTTTTGTCTTTTAGAGTCTCAAAACTCCGCATTTAGATTTGGTATTTGTTTGGGTCAAAATGACTCTATTTTGGTCTCCAAGTGTCTAAAAAGCCTTTTTAGTCAAAATAACTGCATTTGGTCACCAAAGGTCTGAAAAACTTTTTTAGCCAAAATGACTGTATTTTTGTCTTTTAGAGTCTTAAAAAGCCGGGTTTAGACCAGATAATTGCATTTCCTAACCAGTGATCTGAAAACTTTTTTTGGTCAAAATGACTCTATTTTGGTCTCCAAGTGTCTAAAAAGCCCTTTTTAGTCAAAATAACTGCATTTGGTTACCAAAGGTCTGAAAAAAAATGTAGTCAAAATGATTGTATTTTCGTCTATTAGAGTCTTAAAAAGCCGGTTTTGGACAAGATAATTGCATTTGGTAACCAATCACCTGAAACATTTTTTTGGGTCAAAATGACTCTATTTTGGTCTCAGAGTGTCTAAAAAGCCTTTTTTAGTCAAAATAACTGCATTTGGTCACCAAAGGTCTGAAAACCTTTTTTTAGCCAAAATAACTGTATTTTTGTCTTTTAGAGTCTTAAAACACCGCTTTTAGACAAGATAAACTACATTTGGTAACCAATGGCCTGAAAAAATGTTTTTGGTCAAAATGACTCTATTTAGGTCTCCAAGTGTCTATAAAGCCCTTTTTAGTCAAAATAACTACGTTTGGTCACCAAAGGTCTGAAAAACTATTTTAGAGTCTCAAAACTCCGCATTTAGATTTGGTATTTGTTTGGGTCAAAATTACTCTATTTTGGTCTCCAAGTGTCTAAAAAGCTTTTTTTAGTCAAAATAACTGCATTTGGTCACCAAAGGATTGAAAACTTTTTTAGCCAAAATGACTGTATTTTTGTCTTTTAGAGTCTTAAAAAGCCGGGTTTAGACAAGATAATTGCATTTCGTAACCAGTGATCTGAAAACTTTTTTGGTCAAAATGACTCTATTTTGGTCTCCAAGTGTCTAAGAGGCCCTTTTAAGTCAAAATAACTGCATTTGGTCAGCAAAGGTATGAATAAAAATTTAGTCAAAATGATTGTATTTTCGTCAGAGTCTTAAAAACCGGTTTTGGATAAGATAATTGCATTTGGTAACCAATGGCCTGAAAAAATGTTTTTGGTCAAAATGACTCTATTTAGGTCTCCAAGTGTCTAAAAAGCCCTTTTTAGTCATAATACCTACGTTTGGTCAACAAAGGTCTGAAAAAACAATTTTAGCCAAAATGACTGTATTTTTGTCTTTTAGAGTCTCAAAACTCCGCATTTAGATTTGGTATTTGTTTGGGTCAAAATGACTCTATTTTGGTCTCCAAGTGTCTAAAAAGCCTTTTTAGTCAAAATAACTGCATTTGGTCACCAAAGGTCTGAAAAACTTTTTTAGCCAAAATGACTGTATTTTTGTCTTTTAGAGTCTTAAAAAGCCGGGTTTAGACCAGATAATTGCATTTCCTAACCAGTGATCTGAAAACTTTTTTTGGTCAAAATGACCCTATTTTGGTCTCCAAGTGTCTAAAAAGCCTTTTTTAGTCAAAATAACTACGTTTGGTCACCAAAGGTCTGAAAACCTTTTTTCAGCCAAAATGACTGTATTTTTGTCTTTTAGAGTCTTAAAACACTGCTTTTAGACAAGATAAACTACATTTGGTAACCAATGGCCTGAAAAAATGTTTTTGGTCAAAATGACTCTATTTAGGTCTCCAAGTGTCTATAAAGCCCTTTTTAGTCAAAATAACTACGTTTGGTCACCAAAGGTCTGAAAAACTATTTTAGAGTCTCAAAATTCCGCATTTAGATTTGGTATTTGTTTGGGTCAAAATGACTCTATTTTGGTCTCAGAGTGTCTAAAAAGCCTTTTTTAGTCAAAATAACTGCATTTGGTCACCAAAGGTCTGAAAACTTTTTTAGCCAAAATGACTGTATTTTTGTGTTTTAGAGTCTTAAAAAGCCGGGTTTAGACAAGATAATTGCATTTCGTAACCAGTGATCTGAAAACTTTTTTGGTCAAAATGACTCTATTTTGGTCTCCAAGTGTCTAAGAGGCCCTTTTAAGTCAAAATAACTGCATTTGGTCAGCAAAGGTATGAATAAAAATTTAGTCAAAATGATTGTATTTTCGTCAGAGTCTTAAAAACCGGTTTTGGATAAGATAATTGCATTTGGTAACCAATGGCCTGAAAAAATGTTTTTGGTCAAAATGACTCTATTTAGGTCTCCAAGTGTCTAAAAAGCCCTTTTTAGTCATAATACCTACGTTTGGTCAACAAAGGTCTGAAAAAACTATTTTAGCCAAAATGACTGTATTTTTGTCTTTTAGAGTCTCAAAACTCCGCATTTAGATTTGGTATTTGTTTGGGTCAAAATGACTCTATTTTGGTCTCCAAGTGTCTAAAAAGCCTTTTTAGTCAAAATAACTGCATTTGGTCACCAAAGGTCTGAAAAACTTTTTTAGCCAAAATGACTGTATTTTTGTCTTTTAGAGTCTTAAAAAGCCGGGTTTAGACAAGATAATTGCATTTCATAACCAGTGATCTGAAAACTTTTTTTGGTCAAAATGACTCTATTTTGGTCTCCAAGTGTCTAAAAAGCCTTTTTTAGTCAAAATAACTACGTTTGGTCACCAAAGGTCTGAAAACCTTTTTTCAGCCAAAATGACTATTTTTGTCTTTTAGAGTCTCAAAACTCCGCATTTAGATTTGGTATTTGTTTGGGTCAAAATGACTCTATTTTGGTCTCCAAGTGTCTAAAAAGCCATTTTAGTCAAAATAACTGCATTTGGTCACCAAAGGTCTGAAAAACTTTTTTAGCCAAAATGACTGTATTTTTGTCTTTTAGAGTCTTAAAAAGAAGGGTTTAGACAAGATAATTGCATTTCGTAACCAGTGATCTGAAAACATTTTTTTGGTCAAAATGACTCTATTTTGGTCTCCAAGTGTCTAAAAAGCCCTTTTTAGTCAAAATAACTGCATTTGGTTACCAAAGGTCTGAAAAGAAATGTAGTCAAAATGATTGTATTTTCGTCTATTAGAGTCTTAAAAAGCCGGTTTTGGACAAGATAATTGCATTTGGTAACCAATCACCTGAAACATTTTTTTGGGTCAAAATGACTCTATTTTGGTCTCAGAGTGTCTAAAAAGCCTTTTTTAGTCAAAATAACTGCATTTGGTCACCAAAGGTCTGAAAACCTTTTTTTAGCCAAAATAACTGTATTTTTGTCTTTTAGAGTCTTAAAACACCGCTTTTAGACAAGATAAACTACATTTGGTAACCAATGGCCTGAAAAAATGTTTTTGGTCAAAATGACTCTATTTAGGTCTCCAAGTGTCTATAAAGCCCTTTTTAGTCAAAATAACTACGTTTGGTCACCAAAGGTCTGAAAAACTATTTTAGAGTCTCAAAACTCCGCATTTAGATTTGGTATTTGTTTGGGTCAAAATTACTCTATTTTGGTCTCCAAGTGTCTAAAAAGCTTTTTTTAGTCAAAATAACTGCATTTGGTCACCAAAGGATTGAAAACTTTTTTAGCCAAAATGACTGTATTTTTGTCTTTTAGAGTCTTAAAAAGCCGGGTTTAGACAAGATAATTGCATTTCGTAACCAGTGATCTGAAAACTTTTTTGGTCAAAATGACTCTATTTTGGTCTCCAAGTGTCGAAGAGGCCCTTTTAAGTCAAAATAACTGCATTTGGTCAGCAAAGGTATGAATAAAAATTTAGTCAAAATGATTGTATTTTCGTCAGAGTCTTAAAAACCGGTTTTGGATAAGATAATTGCATTTGGTAACCAATGGCCTGAAAAAATGTTTTTGGTCAAAATGACTCTATTTAGGTCTCCAAGTGTCTAAAAAGCCCTTTTTAGTCATAATACCTACGTTTGGTCAACAAAGGTCTGAAAAAACTATTTTAGCCAAAATGACTGTATTTTTGTCTTTTAGAGTCTCAAAACTCCGCATTTAGATTTGGTATTTGTTTGGGTCAAAATGACTCTATTTTGGTCTCCAAGTGTCTAAAAAGCCTTTTTTAGTCAAAATAACTGCATTTGGTCACCAAAGGTCTGAAAACTTTTTAGCCAAAATGACTGTATTTTTGTGTTTTAGAGTCTTAAAAAGCCGGGTTTAGACAAGATAATTGCATTTCGTAACCAGTGATCTGAAAACTTTTTTGGTCAAAATGACTCTATTTTGGTCTCCAAGTGTCTAAGAAGCCCTTTTAAGTCAAAATAACTGCATTTGGTCAGCAAAAGGTATGAATAAAAATTTAGTCAAAATGATTGTATTTTCGTCAATTAGAGTCTTAAAAACCGGTTTTGGACAAGATAATTGCATTTGGTAACCAATGGCCTGAAAAAATGTTTTTGTTTAAAATGACTCTATTTAGGTCTCCAAGTGTCTAAAAAGCCCTTTTTAGTCATAATAACTACGTTTGGTCAACAAAGGTCTGAAAAACTATTTTAGCCAAAATGACTGTATTTTTGTCTTTTAGAGTCTCAAAACTCCGCATTTAGATTTGGTATTTGTTTGGGTCAAAATGACTCTATTTTGGTCTCCAAGTGTCTAAAAAGCCTTTTTAGTCAAAATAACTGCATTTGGTCACCAAAGGTCTGAAAAACTTTTTTAGCCAAAATGACTGTATTTTTGTCTTTTAGAGTCTTAAAAAGCCGGGTTTAGACCAGATAATTGCATTTCCTAACCAGTGATCTGAAAACTTTTTTTGGTCAAAATGACCCTATTTTGGTCTCCAAGTGTCTAAAAAGCCTTTTTTAGTCAAAATAACTACGTTTGGTCACCAAAGGTCTGAAAACCTTTTTTCAGCCAAAATGACTGTATTTTTGTCTTTTAGAGTCTTAAAACACTGCTTTTAGACAAGATAAACTACATTTGGTAACCAATGGCCTGAAAAAATGTTTTTGGTCAAAATGACTCTATTTAGGTCTCCAAGTGTCTATAAAGCCCTTTTTAGTCAAAATAACTACGTTTGGTCACCAAAGGTCTGAAAAACTATTTTAGAGTCTCAAAATTCCGCATTTAGATTTGGTATTTGTTTGGGTCAAAATGACTCTATTTTGGTCTCAGAGTGTCTAAAAAGCCTTTTTTAGTCAAAATAACTGCATTTGGTCACCAAAGGTCTGAAAACTTTTTTAGCCAAAATGACTGTATTTTTGTGTTTTAGAGTCTTAAAAAGCCGGGTTTAGACAAGATAATTGCATTTCGTAACCAGTGATCTGAAAACTTTTTTGGTCAAAATGACTCTATTTTGGTCTCCAAGTGTCTAAGAGGCCCTTTTAAGTCAAAATAACTGCATTTGGTCAGCAAAGGTATGAATAAAAATTTAGTCAAAATGATTGTATTTTCGTCAGAGTCTTAAAAACCGGTTTTGGATAAGATAATTGCATTTGGTAACCAATGGCCTGAAAAAATGTTTTTGGTCAAAATGACTCTATTTAGGTCTCCAAGTGTCTAAAAAGCCCTTTTTAGTCATAATACCTACGTTTGGTCAACAAAGGTCTGAAAAAACTATTTTAGCCAAAATGACTGTATTTTTGTCTTTTAGAGTCTCAAAACTCCGCATTTAGATTTGGTATTTGTTTGGGTCAAAATGACTCTATTTTGGTCTCCAAGTGTCTAAAAAGCCTTTTTAGTCAAAATAACTGCATTTGGTCACCAAAGGTCTGAAAAACTTTTTTAGCCAAAATGACTGTATTTTTGTCTTTTAGAGTCTTAAAAAGCCGGGTTTAGACAAGATAATTGCATTTCATAACCAGTGATCTGAAAACTTTTTTTTGGTCAAAATGACTCTATTTTGGTCTCCAAGTGTCTAAAAAGCCTTTTTTAGTCAAAATAACTACGTTTGGTCACCAAAGGTCTGAAAACCTTTTTTCAGCCAAAATGACTATTTTTGTCTTTTAGAGTCTCAAAACTCCGCATTTAGATTTGGTATTTGTTTGGGTCAAAATGACTCTATTTTGGTCTCCAAGTGTCTAAAAAGCCATTTTAGTCAAAATAACTGCATTTGGTCACCAAAGGTCTGAAAAACTTTTTTAGCCAAAATGACTGTATTTTTGTCTTTTAGAGTCTTAAAAAGAAGGGTTTAGACAAGATAATTGCATTTCGTAACCAGTGATCTGAAAACATTTTTTTGGTCAAAATGACTCTATTTTGGTCTCCAAGTGTCTAAAAAGCCCTTTTTAGTCAAAATAACTGCATTTGGTTACCAAAGGTCTGAAAAAAAATGTAGTCAAAATGATTGTATTTTCGTCTATTAGAGTCTTAAAAAGCCGGTTTTGGACAAGATAATTGCATTTGGTAACCAATCACCTGAAACATTTTTTTGGGTCAAAATGACTCTATTTTGGTCTCAGAGTGTCTAAAAAGCCTTTTTTAGTCAAAATAACTGCATTTGGTCACCAAAGGTCTGAAAACCTTTTTTTAGCCAAAATAACTGTATTTTTGTCTTTTAGAGTCTTAAAACACCGCTTTTAGACAAGATAAACTACATTTGGTAACCAATGGCCTGAAAAAATGTTTTTGGTCAAAATGACTCTATTTAGGTCTCCAAGTGTCTATAAAGCCCTTTTTAGTCAAAATAACTACGTTTGGTCACCAAAGGTCTGAAAAACTATTTTAGAGTCTCAAAACTCCGCATTTAGATTTGGTATTTGTTTGGGTCAAAATTACTCTATTTTGGTCTCCAAGTGTCTAAAAAGCTTTTTTTAGTCAAAATAACTGCATTTGGTCACCAAAGGATTGAAAACTTTTTTAGCCAAAATGACTGTATTTTTGTCTTTTAGAGTCTTAAAAAGCCGGGTTTAGACAAGATAATTGCATTTCCTAACCAGTGATCTGAAAAAATGTTTTTGGTCAAAATGACTCTATTTAGGTCTCCAAGTGTCTATAAAGCCCTTTTTAGTCAAAATAACTACGTTTGGTCACCAAAGGTCTGAAAAACTATTTTAGAGTCTCAAAACTCCGCATTTAGATTTGGTATTTGTTTGGGTCAAAATTACTCTATTTTGGTCTCCAAGTGTCTAAAAAGCCTTTTTTAGTCAAAATAACTGCATTTGGTCACCAAAGGTCTGAAAACTTTTTTTGCCAAAATGACTGTATTTTTGTGTTTTAGAGTCTTAAAAAGCCGGGTTTAGACAAGATAATTGCATTTCGTAACCAGTGATCTGAAAACTTTTTTGGTCAAAATGACTCTATTTTGGTCTCCAAGTGTCTAAGAGGCCCTTTTAAGTCAAAATAACTGCATTTGGTCAGCAAAGGTATGAATAAAAATTTAGTCAAAATGATTGTATTTTCGTCAGAGTCTTAAAAACCGGTTTTGGATAAGATAATTGCATTTGGTAACCAATGGCCTGAAAAAATGTTTTTGGTCAAAATGACTCTATTTAGGTCTCCAAGTGTCTAAAAAGCCCTTTTTAGTCATAATACCTACGTTTGGTCAACAAAGGTCTGAAAAAACTATTTTAGCCAAAATGACTGTATTTTTGTCTTTTAGAGTCTCAAAACCCCACATTTAGATTTGGTATT
Source organism: Pelophylax lessonae (assembly GCF_965119305.1). Classification (NCBI taxonomy): domain Eukaryota; kingdom Metazoa; phylum Chordata; class Amphibia; order Anura; family Ranidae; genus Pelophylax; species Pelophylax lessonae. The sequence goes on along the minus strand of NC_138773.1, from coordinate 141,911,739 downwards.
TGTTTGGGTCAAAATGACTCTATTTTGGTCTCCAAGTGTCTAAAAAGCCTTTTTAGTCAAAATAACTGCATTTGGTCACCAAAGGTCTGAAAAACTTTTTTAGCCAAAATGACTGTATTTTTGTCTTTTAGAGTCTTAAAAAGCCGGGTTTAGACAAGATAATTGCATTTCATAACCAGTGATCTGAAAACTTTTTTTGGTCAAAATGACTCTATTTTGGTCTCCAAGTGTCTAAAAAGCCTTTTTTAGTCAAAATAACTACGTTTGGTCACCAAAGGTCTGAAAACCTTTTTTCAGCCAAAATGACTGTATTTTTGTCTTTTAGAGTCTCAAAACTCCGCATTTAGATTTGGTATTTGTTTGGGTCAAAATGACTCTATTTTGGTCTCCAAGTGTCTAAAAAGCCTTTTTAGTCAAAATAACTGCATTTGGTCACCAAAGGTCTGAAAAACTTTTTTAGCCAAAATGACTGTATTTTTGTCTTTTAGAGTCTTAAAAAGAAGGGTTTAGACAAGATAATTGCATTTCGTAACCAGTGATCTGAAAACATTTTTTTGGTCAAAATGACTCTATTTTGGTCTCCAAGTGTCTAAAAAGCCCTTTTTAGTCAAAATAACTGCATTTGGTTACCAAAGGTCTGAAAAAAAAATGTAGTCAAAATGATTGTATTTTCGTCTATTAGAGTCTTAAAAAGCCGGTTTTGGACAAGATAATTGCATTTGGTAACCAATCACCTGAAACATTTTTTTGGGTCAAAATGACTCTATTTTGGTCTCAGAGTGTCTAAAAAGCCTTTTTTAGTCAAAATAACTGCATTTGGTCACCAAAGGTCTGAAAACCTTTTTTTAGCCAAAATAACTGTATTTTTGTCTTTTAGAGTCTTAAAACACCGCTTTTAGACAAGATAAACTACATTTGGTAACCAATGGCCTGAAAAAATGTTTTTGGTCAAAATGACTCTATTTAGGTCTCCAAGTGTCTATAAAGCCCTTTTTAGTCAAAATAACTACGTTTGGTCACCAAAGGTCTGAAAAACTATTTTAGAGTCTCAAAACTCCGCATTTAGATTTGGTATTTGTTTGGGTCAAAATTACTCTATTTTGGTCTCCAAGTGTCTAAAAAGCCTTTTTTAGTCAAAATAACTGCATTTGGTCACCAAAGGATTGAAAACTTTTTTAGCCAAAATGACTGTATTTTTGTCTTTTAGAGTCTTAAAAAGCCGGGTTTAGACAAGATAATTGCATTTCATAACCAGTGATCTGAAAACTTTTTTGGTCAAAATGACTCTATTTTGGTCTCCAAGTGTCTAAGAGGCCCTTTTAAGTCAAAATAACTGCATTTGGTCAGCAAAGGTATGAATAAAAATTTAGTCAAAATGATTGTATTTTCGTCAGAGTCTTAAAAACCGGTTTTGGATAAGATAATTGCATTTGGTAACCAATGGCCTGAAAAAATGTTTTTGGTCAAAATGACTCTATTTAGGTCTCCAAGTGTCTAAAAAGCCATTTTTAGTCATAATACCTACGTTTGGTCAACAAAGGTCTGAAAAAACTATTTTAGCCAAAATGACTGTATTTTTGTCTTTTAGAGTCTCAAAACTCCGCATTTAGATTTGGTATTTGTTTGGGTCAAAATGACTCTATTTTGGTCTCCAAGTGTCTAAAAAGCCTTTTTAGTCAAAATAACTGCATTTGGTCACCAAAGGTCTGAAAAACTTTTTTAGCCAAAATGACTGTATTTTTGTCTTTTAGAGTCGTAAAAAGCCGGGTTTAGACAAGATAATTGCATTTCATAACCAGTGATCTGAAAACTTTTTTTGGTCAAAATGACTCTATTTTGGTCTCCAAGTGTCTAAAAAGCCTTTTTTAGTCAAAATAACTACGTTTGGTCACCAAAGGTCTGAAAACCTTTTTTCAGCCAAAATGACTGTATTTTTGTCTTTTAGAGTCTCAAAACTCCGCATTTAGATTTGGTATTTGTTTGGGTCAAAATGACTATTTTGGTCTCCAAGTGTCTAAAAAGCCTTTTTAGTCAAAATAACTGCATTTGGTCACCAAAGGTCTGAAAAACTTTTTTAGCCAAAATGACTGTATTTTTGTCTTTTAGAGTCTTAAAAAGAAGGGTTTAGACAAGATAATTGCATTTCGTAACCAGTGATCTGAAAACATTTTTTTGGTCAAAATGACTCTATTTTGGTCTCCAAGTGTCTAAAAAGCCCTTTTTAGTCAAAATAACTGCATTTGGTTACCAAAGGTCTGAAAAAAAATGTAGTCAAAATGATTGTATTTTCGTCTATTAGAGTCTTAAAAAGCCGGTTTTGGACAAGATAATTGCATTTGGTAACCAATCACCTGAAACATTTTTTGGGTCAAAATGACTCTATTTTGGTCTCAGAGTGTCTAAAAAGCCTTTTTTAGTCAAAATAACTGCATTTGATCACCAAAGGTCTGAAAACCTTTTTTTAGCCAAAATAACTGTATTTTTGTCTTTTAGAGTCTTAAAACACCGCTTTTAGACAAGATAAACTACATTTGGTAACCAATGGCCTGAAAAAATGTTTTTGGTCAAAATGACTCTATTTAGGTCTCCAAGTGTCTATAAAGCCCTTTTTAGTCAAAATAACTACGTTTGGTCACCAAAGGTCTGAAAACTATTTTAGAGTCTCAAAACTCCGCATTTAGATTTGGTATTTGTTTGGGTCAAAATTACTCTATTTTGGTCTCCAAGTGTCTAAAAAGCCTTTTTTAGTCAAAATAACTGCATTTGGTCACCAAAGGATTGAAAACTTTTTTTAGCCAAAATGACTGTATTTTTGTGTTTTAGAGTCTTAAAAAGCCGGGTTTAGACAAGATAATTGCATTTCGTAACCAGTGATCTGAAAACTTTTTTGGTCAAAATGACTCTATTTTGGTCTCCAAGTGTCTAAGAGGCCCTTTTAAGTCAAAATAACTGCATTTGGTCAGCAAAGGTATGAATAAAAATTTAGTCAAAATGATTGTATTTTCGTCAGAGTCTTAAAAACCGGTTTTGGATAAGATAATTGCATTTGGTAACCAATGGCCTGAAAAAATGTTTTTGGTCAAAATGACTCTATTTAGGTCTCCAAGTGTCTAAAAAGCCCTTTTTAGTCATAATACCTACGTTTGGTCAACAAAGGTCTGAAAAAACTATTTTAGCCAAAATGACTGTATTTTTGTCTTTTAGAGTCTCAAAACTCCGCATTTAGATTTGGTATTTGTTTGGGTCAAAATTACTCTATTTTGGTCTCCAAGTGTCTAAAAAGCCTTTTTAGTCAAAATAACTGCATTTGGTCACCAAAGGTCTGAAAAACTTTTTTAGCCAAAATGACTGTATTTTTGTCTTTTAGAGTCTTAAAAAGCCGGGTTTAGACAAGATAATTGCATTTCATAACCAGTGATCTGAAAACTTTTTTTGGTCAAAATGACTCTATTTTGGTCTCCAAGTGTCTAAAAAGCCTTTTTTAGTCAAAATAACTACGTTTGGTCACCAAAGGTCTGAAAACCTTTTTTCAGCCAAAATGACTGTATTTTTGTCTTTTAGAGTCTCAAAACTCCGCATTTAGATTTGGTATTTGTTTGGGTCAAAATGACTCTATTTTGGTCTCCAAGTGTCTAAAAAGCCTTTTTAGTCAAAATAACTGCATTTGGTCACCAAAGGTCTGAAAAACTTTTTTAGCCAAAATGACTTTATTTTTGTCTTTTAGAGTCTTAAAAAGAAGGGTTTAGACAAGATAATTGCATTTCGTAACCAGTGATCTGAAAACATTTTTTTGGTCAAAATGACTCTATTTTGGTCTCCAAGTGTCTAAAAAGCCCTTTTTAGTCAAAATAACTGCATTTGGTTACCAAAGGTCTGAAAAAAAATGTAGTCAAAATGATTGTATTTTCGTCTATTAGAGTCTTAAAAAGCCGGTTTTGGACAAGATAATTGCATTTGGTAACCAATCACCTGAAACATTTTTTTGGGTCAAAATGACTCTATTTTGGTCTCAGAGTGTCTAAAAAGCCTTTTTTAGTCAAAATAACTGCATTTGGTCACCAAAGGTCTGAAAACCTTTTTTTAGCCAAAATAACTGTATTTTTGTCTTTTAGAGTCTTAAAACACCGCTTTTAGACAAGATAAACTACATTTGGTAACCAATGGCCTGAAAAAATGGTTTTGGTCAAAATGACTCTATTTAGGTCTCCAAGTGTCTATAAAGCCCTTTTTAGTCAAAATAACTACGTTTGGTCACCAAAGGTCTGAAAAACTATTTTAGAGTCTCAAAACTCCGCATTTAGATTTGGTATTTGTTTGGGTCAAAATTACTCTATTTTGGTCTCCAAGTGTCTAAAAAGCCTTTTTTAGTCAAAATAACTGCATTTGGTCACCAAAGGTCTGAAAACTTTTTTAGCCAAAATGACTGTATTTTTGTCTTTTAGAGTCTTAAAAAGCCGGGTTTAGACAAGATAATTGCATTTCGTAACCAGTGATCTGAAAACTTTTTTGGTCAAAATGACTCTATTTTGGTCTCCAAGTGTCTAAGAAGCCCTTTTAAGTCAAAATAACTGCATTTGGTCAGCAAAAGGTATGAATAAAAATTTAGTCAAAATGATTGTATTTTCGTCAATTAGAGTCTTAAAAACCGGTTTTGGACAAGATAATTGCATTTGGTAACCAATGGCCTGAAAAAATGTTTTTGTTTAAAATGACTCTATTTAGGTCTCCAAGTGTCTAAAAAGCCCTTTTTAGTCATAATAACTACGTTTGGTCAACAAAGGTCTGAAAAACTATTTTAGCCAAAATGACTGTATTTTTGTCTTTTAGAGTCTCAAAACTCCGCATTTAGATTTGGTATTTGTTTGGGTCAAAATTACTCTATTTTGGTCTCCAAGTGTCTAAAAAGCCTTTTTAGTCAAAATAACTGCATTTGGTCACCAAAGGTCTGAAAAACTTTTTTAGCCAAAATGACTGTATTTTTGTCTTTTAGAGTCTTAAAAAGCCGGGTTTAGACCAGATAATTGCATTTCCTAACCAGTGATCTGAAAACTTTTTTTGGTCAAAATGACCCTATTTTGGTCTCCAAGTGTCTAAAAAGCCTTTTTTAGTCAAAATAACTACGTTTGGTCACCAAAGGTCTGAAAACCTTTTTTCAGCCAAAATGACTGTATTTTTGTCTTTTAGAGTCTTAAAACACTGCTTTTAGATTTGGTATTTGTTTGGGTCAAAATGACTCTATTTTGGTCTCCAAGTGTCTAAAAAGCCTTTTTAGTCAAAATAACTGCATTTGGTCACCAAAGGTCTGAAAAACTTTTTTAGCCAAAATGACTGTATTTTTGTCTTTTAGAGTCTTAAAAAGAAGGGTTTAGACAAGATAATTGCATTTCGTAACCAGTGATCTGAAAACATTTTTTTGGTCAAAATGACTCTATTTTGGTCTCCAAGTGTCTAAAAAGCCCTTTTTAGTCAAAATAACTGCATTTGGTTACCAAAGGTCTGAAAAAAAATGTAGTCAAAATGATTGTATTTTCGTCTATTAGAGTCTTAAAAAGCCGGTTTTGGACAAGATAATTGCATTTGGTAACCAATCACCTGAAACATTTTTTGGGTCAAAATGACTCTATTTTGGTCTCAGAGTGTCTAAAAAGCCTTTTTTAGTCAAAATAACTGCATTTGATCACCAAAGGTCTGAAAACCTTTTTTTAGCCAAAATAACTGTATTTTTGTCTTTTAGAGTCTTAAAACACCGCTTTTAGACAAGATAAACTACATTTGGTAACCAATGGCCTGAAAAAATGTTTTTGGTCAAAATGACTCTATTTAGGTCTCCAAGTGTCTATAAAGCCCTTTTTAGTCAAAATAACTACGTTTGGTCACCAAAGGTCTGAAAACTATTTTAGAGTCTCAAAACTCCGCATTTAGATTTGGTATTTGTTTGGGTCAAAATTACTCTATTTTGGTCTCCAAGTGTCTAAAAAGCCTTTTTTAGTCAAAATAACTGCATTTGGTCACCAAAGGATTGAAAACTTTTTTAGCCAAAATGACTGTATTTTTGTGTTTTAGAGTCTTAAAAAGCCGGGTTTAGACAAGATAATTGCATTTCGTAACCAGTGATCTGAAAACTTTTTTGGTCAAAATGACTCTATTTTGGTCTCCAAGTGTCTAAGAGGCCCTTTTAAGTCAAAATAACTGCATTTGGTCAGCAAAGGTATGAATAAAAATTTAGTCAAAATGATTGTATTTTCGTCAGAGTCTTAAAAACCGGTTTTGGATAAGATAATTGCATTTGGTAACCAATGGCCTGAAAAAATGTTTTTGGTCAAAATGACTCTATTTAGGTCTCCAAGTGTCTAAAAAGCCATTTTTAGTCATAATACCTACGTTTGGTCAACAAAGGTCTGAAAAAACTATTTTAGCCAAAATGACTGTATTTTTGTCTTTTAGAGTCTCAAAACTCCGCATTTAGATTTGGTATTTGTTTGGGTCAAAATGACTCTATTTTGGTCTCCAAGTGTCTAAAAAGCCTTTTTAGTCAAAATAACTGCATTTGGTCACCAAAGGTCTGAAAAACTTTTTTAGCCAAAATGACTGTATTTTTGTCTTTTAGAGTCGTAAAAAGCCGGGTTTAGACAAGATAATTGCATTTCATAACCAGTGATCTGAAAACTTTTTTTGGTCAAAATGACTCTATTTTGGTCTCCAAGTGTCTAAAAAGCCTTTTTTAGTCAAAATAACTACGTTTGGTCACCAAAGGTCTGAAAACCTTTTTTCAGCCAAAATGACTGTATTTTTGTCTTTTAGAGTCTCAAAACTCCGCATTTAGATTTGGTATTTGTTTGGGTCAAAATGACTATTTTGGTCTCCAAGTGTCTAAAAAGCCTTTTTAGTCAAAATAACTGCATTTGGTCACCAAAGGTCTGAAAAACTTTTTTAGCCAAAATGACTGTATTTTTGTCTTTTAGAGTCTTAAAAAGAAGGGTTTAGACAAGATAATTGCATTTCGTAACCAGTGATCTGAAAACATTTTTTTGGTCAAAATGACTCTATTTTGGTCTCCAAGTGTCTAAAAAGCCCTTTTTAGTCAAAATAACTGCATTTGGTTACCAAAGGTCTGAAAAAAAATGTAGTCAAAATGATTGTATTTTCGTCTATTAGAGTCTTAAAAAGCCGGTTTTGGACAAGATAATTGCATTTGGTAACCAATCACCTGAAACATTTTTTGGGTCAAAATGACTCTATTTTGGTCTCAGAGTGTCTAAAAAGCCTTTTTTAGTCAAAATAACTGCATTTGATCACCAAAGGTCTGAAAACCTTTTTTTAGCCAAAATAACTGTATTTTTGTCTTTTAGAGTCTTAAAACACCGCTTTTAGACAAGATAAACTACATTTGGTAACCAATGGCCTGAAAAAATGTTTTTGGTCAAAATGACTCTATTTAGGTCTCCAAGTGTCTATAAAGCCCTTTTTAGTCAAAATAACTACGTTTGGTCACCAAAGGTCTGAAAACTATTTTAGAGTCTCAAAACTCCGCATTTAGATTTGGTATTTGTTTGGGTCAAAATTACTCTATTTTGGTCTCCAAGTGTCTAAAAAGCCTTTTTTAGTCAAAATAACTGCATTTGGTCACCAAAGGATTGAAAACTTTTTTTAGCCAAAATGACTGTATTTTTGTGTTTTAGAGTCTTAAAAAGCCGGGTTTAGACAAGATAATTGCATTTCGTAACCAGTGATCTGAAAACTTTTTTGGTCAAAATGACTCTATTTTGGTCTCCAAGTGTCTAAGAGGCCCTTTTAAGTCAAAATAACTGCATTTGGTCAGCAAAGGTATGAATAAAAATTTAGTCAAAATGATTGTATTTTCGTCAGAGTCTTAAAAACCGGTTTTGGATAAGATAATTGCATTTGGTAACCAATGGCCTGAAAAAATGTTTTTGGTCAAAATGACTCTATTTAGGTCTCCAAGTGTCTAAAAAGCCCTTTTTAGTCATAATACCTACGTTTGGTCAACAAAGGTCTGAAAAAACTATTTTAGCCAAAATGACTGTATTTTTGTCTTTTAGAGTCTCAAAACTCCGCATTTAGATTTGGTATTTGTTTGGGTCAAAATTACTCTATTTTGGTCTCCAAGTGTCTAAAAAGCCTTTTTAGTCAAAATAACTGCATTTGGTCACCAAAGGTCTGAAAAACTTTTTTAGCCAAAATGACTGTATTTTTGTCTTTTAGAGTCTTAAAAAGCCGGGTTTAGACAAGATAATTGCATTTCATAACCAGTGATCTGAAACCTTTTTTTGGTCAAAATGACTCTATTTTGGTCTCCAAGTGTCTAAAAAGCCTTTTTTAGTCAAAATAACTACGTTTGGTCACCAAAGGTCTGAAAACCTTTTTTCAGCCAAAATGACTGTATTTTTGTCTTTTAGAGTCTCAAAACTCCGCATTTAGATTTGGTATTTGTTTGGGTCAAAATGACTCTATTTTGGTCTCCAAGTGTCTAAAAAGCCTTTTTAGTCAAAATAACTGCATTTGGTCACCAAAGGTCTGAAAAACTTTTTTAGCCAAAATGACTTTATTTTTGTCTTTTAGAGTCTTAAAAAGAAGGGTTTAGACAAGATAATTGCATTTCGTAACCAGTGATCTGAAAACATTTTTTTGGTCAAAATGACTCTATTTTGGTCTCCAAGTGTCTAAAAAGCCCTTTTTAGTCATAATAACTACGTTTGGTCAACAAAGGTCTGAAAAACTATTTTAGCCAAAATGACTGTATTTTTGTCTTTTAGAGTCTCAAAACTCCGCATTTAGATTTGGTATTTGTTTGGGTCAAAATTACTCTATTTTGGTCTCCAAGTGTCTAAAAAGCCTTTTTAGTCAAAATAACTGCATTTGGTCACCAAAGGTCTGAAAAACTTTTTTAGCCAAAATGACTGTATTTTTGTCTTTTAGAGTCTTAAAAAGCCGGGTTTAGACCAGATAATTGCATTTCCTAACCAGTGATCTGAAAACTTTTTTTGGTCAAAATGACCCTATTTTGGTCTCCAAGTGTCTAAAAAGCCTTTTTTAGTCAAAATAACTACGTTTGGTCACCAAAGGTCTGAAAACCTTTTTTCAGCCAAAATGACTGTATTTTTGTCTTTTAGAGTCTTAAAACACTGCTTTTAGATTTGGTATTTGTTTGGGTCAAAATGACTCTATTTTGGTCTCCAAGTGTCTAAAAAGCCTTTTTAGTCAAAATAACTGCATTTGGTCACCAAAGGTCTGAAAAACTTTTTTAGCCAAAATGACTGTATTTTTGTCTTTTAGAGTCTTAAAAAGAAGGGTTTAGACAAGATAATTGCATTTCGTAACCAGTGATCTGAAAACATTTTTTTGGTCAAAATGACTCTATTTTGGTCTCCAAGTGTCTAAAAAGCCCTTTTTAGTCAAAATAACTGCATTTGGTTACCAAAGGTCTGAAAAAAAATGTAGTCAAAATGATTGTATTTTCGTCTATTAGAGTCTTAAAAAGCCGGTTTTGGACAAGATAATTGCATTTGGTAACCAATCACCTGAAACATTTTTTGGGTCAAAATGACTCTATTTTGGTCTCAGAGTGTCTAAAAAGCCTTTTTTAGTCAAAATAACTGCATTTGATCACCAAAGGTCTGAAAACCTTTTTTTAGCCAAAATAACTGTATTTTTGTCTTTTAGAGTCTTAAAACACCGCTTTTAGACAAGATAAACTACATTTGGTAACCAATGGCCTGAAAAAATGTTTTTGGTCAAAATGACTCTATTTAGGTCTCCAAGTGTCTATAAAGCCCTTTTTAGTCAAAATAACTACGTTTGGTCACCAAAGGTCTGAAAACTATTTTAGAGTCTCAAAACTCCGCATTTAGATTTGGTATTTGTTTGGGTCAAAATTACTCTATTTTGGTCTCCAAGTGTCTAAAAAGCCTTTTTTAGTCAAAATAACTGCATTTGGTCACCAAAGGATTGAAAACTTTTTTAGCCAAAATGACTGTATTTTTGTGTTTTAGAGTCTTAAAAAGCCGGGTTTAGACAAGATAATTGCATTTCGTAACCAGTGATCTGAAAACTTTTTTGGTCAAAATGACTCTATTTTGGTCTCCAAGTGTCTAAGAGGCCCTTTTAAGTCAAAATAACTGCATTTGGTCAGCAAAGGTATGAATAAAAATTTAGTCAAAATGATTGTATTTTCGTCAGAGTCTTAAAAACCGGTTTTGGATAAGATAATTGCATTTGGTAACCAATGGCCTGAAAAAATGTTTTTGGTCAAAATGACTCTATTTAGGTCTCCAAGTGTCTAAAAAGCCCTTTTTAGTCATAATACCTACGTTTGGTCAACAAAGGTCTGAAAAAACTATTTTAGCCAAAATTACTGTATTTTTGTCTTTTAGAGTCTCAAAACTCCGCATTTAGATTTGGTATTTGTTTGGGTCAAAATGACTCTATTTTGGTCTCCAAGTGTCTAAAAAGCCTTTTTAGTCAAAATAACTGCATTTGGTCACCAAAGGTCTGAAAAACTTTTTTAGCCAAAATGACTTTATTTTTGTCTTTTAGAGTCTTAAAAAGAAGGGTTTAGACAAGATAATTGCATTTCGTAACCAGTGATCTGAAAACATTTTTTTGGTCAAAATGACTCTATTTTGGTCTCCAAGTGTCTAAAAAGCCCTTTTTAGTCAAAATAACTGCATTTGGTTACCAAAGGTCTGAAAAAAATGTAGTCAAAATGATTGTATTTTCGTCTATTAGAGTCTTAAAAAGCCGGTTTTGGACAAGATAATTGCATTTGGTAACCAATCACCTGAAACATTTTTTTGGGTCAAAATGACTCTATTTTGGTCTCAGAGTGTCTAAAAAGCCTTTTTTAGTCAAAATAACTGCATTTGGTCACCAAAGGTCTGAAAACCTTTTTTTAGCCAAAATAACTGTATTTTTGTCTTTTAGAGTCTTAAAACACCGCTTTTAGACAAGATAAACTACATTTGGTAACCAATGGCCTGAAAAAATGGTTTTGGTCAAAATGACTCTATTTAGGTCTCCAAGTGTCTATAAAGCCCTTTTTAGTCAAAATAACTACGTTTGGTCACCAAAGGTCTGAAAAACTATTTTAGAGTCTCAAAACTCCGCATTTAGATTTGGTATTTGTTTGGGTCAAAATTACTCTATTTTGGTCTCCAAGTGTCTAAAAAGCCTTTTTTAGTCAAAATAACTGCATTTGGTCACCAAAGGTCTGAAAACTTTTTTAGCCAAAATGACTGTATTTTTGTCTTTTAGAGTCTTAAAAAGCCGGGTTTAGACAAGATAATTGCATTTCGTAACCAGTGATCTGAAAACTTTTTTGGTCAAAATGACTCTATTTTGGTCTCCAAGTGTCTAAGAAGCCCTTTTAAGTCAAAATAACTGCATTTGGTCAGCAAAAGGTATGAATAAAAATTTAGTCAAAATGATTGTATTTTCGTCAATTAGAGTCTTAAAAACCGGTTTTGGACAAGATAATTGCATTTGGTAACCAATGGCCTGAAAAAATGTTTTTGTTTAAAATGACTCTATTTAGGTCTCCAAGTGTCTAAAAAGCCCTTTTTAGTCATAATAACTACGTTTGGTCAACAAAGGTCTGAAAAACTATTTTAGCCAAAATGACTGTATTTTTGTCTTTTAGAGTCTCAAAACTCCGCATTTAGATTTGGTATTTGTTTGGGTCAAAATTACTCTATTTTGGTCTCCAAGTGTCTAAAAAGCCTTTTTAGTCAAAATAACTGCATTTGGTCACCAAAGGTCTGAAAAACTTTTTTAGCCAAAATGACTGTATTTTTGTCTTTTAGAGTCTTAAAAAGCCGGGTTTAGACCCGATAATTGCATTTCCTAACCAGTGATCTGAAAAAATGTTTTTGGTCAAATGACTCTATTTAGGTCTCCAAGTGTCTATAAAGCCCTTTTTAGTCAAAATAACTACGTTTGGTCACCAAAGGTCTGAAAAACTATTTTAGAGTCTCAAAATTCCGCATTTAGATTTGGTATTTGTTTGGGTCAAAATGACTCTATTTTGGTCTCAGAGTGTCTAAAAAGCCTTTTTTAGTCAAAATAACTGCATTTGGTCACCAAAGGTCTGAAAACCTTTTTTAGCCAAAATAACTGTATTTTTGTCTTTTAGAGTCTTAAAACACCGCTTTTAGACAAGATAAACTACATTTGGTAACCAATGGCCTGAAAAAATGTTTTTGGTCAAAATGACTCTATTTAGGTCTCCAAGTGTCTATAAAGCCCTTTTTAGTCAAAATAACTACGTTTGGTCACCAAAGGTCTGAAAAACTATTTTAGAGTCTCAAAACTCCGCATTTAGATTTGGTATTTGTTTGGGTCAAAATTACTCTATTTTGGTCTCCAAGTGTCTAAAAAGCCTTTTTTAGTCAAAATAACTGCATTTGGTCACCAAAGGTCTGAAAACTTTTTTTGCCAAAATGACTGTATTTTTGTGTTTTAGAGTCTTAAAAAGCCGGGTTTAGACAAGATAATTGCATTTCGTAACCAGTGATCTGAAAACTTTTTTGGTCAAAATGACTCTATTTTGGTCTCCAAGTGTCTAAGAGGCCCTTTTAAGTCAAAATAACTGCATTTGGTCAGCAAAGGTATGAATAAAAATTTAGTCAAAATGATTGTATTTTCGTCAGAGTCTTAAAAACCGGTTTTGGATAAGATAATTGCATTTGGTAACCAATGGCCTGAAAAAATGTTTTTGGTCAAAATGACTCTATTTAGGTCTCCAAGTGTCTAAAAAGCCCTTTTTAGTCATAATACCTACGTTTGGTCAACAAAGGTCTGAAAAAACTATTTTAGCCAAAATGACTGTATTTTTGTCTTTTAGAGTCTCAAAACTCCACATTTAGATTTGGTATTTGTTTGGGTCAAAATGACTCTATTTTGGTCTCCAAGTGTCTAAAAAGCCTTTTTAGTCAAAATAACTGCATTTGGTCACCAAAGGTCTGAAAAACTTTTTTAGCCAAAATGACTGTATTTTTGTCTTTTAGAGTCTTAAAAAGCCGGGTTTAGACAAGATAATTGCATTTCATAACCAGTGATCTGAAAACTTTTTTTTGGTCAAAATGACTCTATTTTGGTCTCCAAGTGTCTAAAAAGCCTTTTTTAGTCAAAATAACTACGTTTGGTCACCAAAGGTCTGAAAACCTTTTTTCAGCCAAAATGACTGTATTTTTGTCTTTTAGAGTCTCAAAACTCCGCATTTAGATTTGGTATTTGTTTGGGTCAAAATGACTCTATTTTGGTCTCCAAGTGTCTAAAAAGCCTTTTTAGTCAAAATAACTGCATTTGGTCACCAAAGGTCTGAAAAACTTTTTTAGCCAAAATGACTGTATTTTTGTCTTTTAGAGTCTTAAAAAGAAGGGTTTAGACAAGATAATTGCATTTCGTAACCAGTGATCTGAAAACATTTTTTTGGTCAAAATGACTCTATTTTGGTCTCCAAGTGTCTAAAAAGCCCTTTTTAGTCAAAATAACTGCATTTGGTTACCAAAGGTCTGAAAAAAAAATGTAGTCAAAATGATTGTATTTTCGTCTATTAGAGTCTTAAAAAGCCGGTTTTGGACAAGATAATTGCATTTGGTAACCAATCACCTGAAACATTTTTTTGGGTCAAAATGACTCTATTTTGGTCTCAGAGTGTCTAAAAAGCCTTTTTTAGTCAAAATAACTGCATTTGGTCACCAAAGGTCTGAAAACCTTTTTTTAGCCAAAATAACTGTATTTTTGTCTTTTAGAGTCTTAAAACACCGCTTTTAGACAAGATAAACTACATTTGGTAACCAATGGCCTGAAAAAATGGTTTTGGTCAAAATGACTCTATTTAGGTCTCCAAGTGTCTATAAAGCCCTTTTTAGTCAAAATAACTACGTTTGGTCACCAAAGGTCTGAAAAACTATTTTAGAGTCTCAAAACTCCGCATTTAGATTTGGTATTTGTTTGGGTCAAAATTACTCTATTTTGGTCTCCAAGTGTCTAAAAAGCCTGTTTTAGTCAAAATAACTGCATTTGGTCACCAAAGGATTGAAAACTTTTTTAGCCAAAATGACTGTATTTTTGTCTTTTAGAGTCTTAAAAAGCCGGGTTTAGACAAGATAATTGCATTTCATAACCAGTGATCTGAAAACTTTTTTGGTCAAAATGACTCTATTTTGGTCTCCAAGTGTCTAAGAGGCCCTTTTAAGTCAAAATAACTGCATTTGGTCAGCAAAGGTATGAATAAAAATTTAGTCAAAATGATTGTATTTTCGTCAGAGTCTTAAAAACCGGTTTTGGATAAGATAATTGCATTTTGTAACCAATGGCCTGAAAAAATGTTTTTGGTCAAAATGACTCTATTTAGGTCTCCAAGTGTCTAAAAAGCCATTTTTAGTCATAATACCTACGTTTGGTCAACAAAGGTCTGAAAAAACTATTTTAGCCAAAATGACTGTATTTTTGTCTTTTAGAGTCTCAAAACTCCGCATTTAGATTTGGTATTTGTTTGGGTCAAAATGACTCTATTTTGGTCTCCAAGTGTCTAAAAAGCCTTTTTAGTCAAAATAACTGCATTTGGTCACCAAAGGTCTGAAAAACTTTTTTAGCCAAAATGACTGTATTTTTGTCTTTTAGAGTCTTAAAAAGCCGGGTTTAGACAAGATAATTGCATTTCATAACCAGTGATCTGAAAACTTTTTTTGGTCAAAATGACTCTATTTTGGTCTCCAAGTGTCTAAAAAGCCTTTTTTAGTCAAAATAACTACGTTTGGTCACCAAAGGTCTGAAAACCTTTTTTCAGCCAAAATGACTGTATTTTTGTCTTTTAGAGTCTCAAAACTCCGCATTTAGATTTGGTATTTGTTTGGGTCAAAATGACTATTTTGGTCTCCAAGTGTCTAAAAAGCCTTTTTAGTCAAAATAACTGCATTTGGTCACCAAAGGTCTGAAAAACTTTTTTAGCCAAAATGACTGTATTTTTGTCTTTTAGAGTCTTAAAAAGAAGGGTTTAGACAAGATAATTGCATTTCGTAACCAGTGATCTGAAAACATTTTTTTGGTCAAAATGACTCTATTTTGGTCTCCAAGTGTCTAAAAAGCCCTTTTTAGTCAAAATAACTGCATTTGGTTACCAAAGGTCTGAAAAAAAATGTAGTCAAAATGATTGTATTTTCGTCTATTAGAGTCTTAAAAAGCCGGTTTTGGACAAGATAATTGCATTTGGTAACCAATCACCTGAAACATTTTTTGGGTCAAAATGACTCTATTTTGGTCTCAGAGTGTCTAAAAAGCCTTTTTTAGTCAAAATAACTGCATTTGATCACCAAAGGTCTGAAAACCTTTTTTTAGCCAAAATAACTGTATTTTTGTCTTTTAGAGTCTTAAAACACCGCTTTTAGACAAGATAAACTACATTTGGTAACCAATGGCCTGAAAAAATGTTTTTGGTCAAAATGACTCTATTTAGGTCTCCAAGTGTCTATAAAGCCCTTTTTAGTCAAAATAACTACGTTTGGTCACCAAAGGTCTGAAAACTATTTTAGAGTCTCAAAACTCCGCATTTAGATTTGGTATTTGTTTGGGTCAAAATTACTCTATTTTGGTCTCCAAGTGTCTAAAAAGCCTTTTTTAGTCAAAATAACTGCATTTGGTCACCAAAGGATTGAAAACTTTTTTAGCCAAAATGACTGTATTTTTGTGTTTTAGAGTCTTAAAAAGCCGGGTTTAGACAAGATAATTGCATTTCGTAACCAGTGATCTGAAAACTTTTTTGGTCAAAATGACTCTATTTTGGTCTCCAAGTGTCTAAGAGGCCCTTTTAAGTCAAAATAACTGCATTTGGTCAGCAAAGGTATGAATAAAAATTTAGTCAAAATGATTGTATTTTCGTCAGAGTCTTAAAAACCGGTTTTGGATAAGATAATTGCATTTGGTAACCAATGGCCTGAAAAAATGTTTTTGGTCAAAATGACTCTATTTAGGTCTCCAAGTGTCTAAAAAGCCCTTTTTAGTCATAATACCTACGTTTGGTCAACAAAGGTCTGAAAAAACTATTTTAGCCAAAATTACTGTATTTTTGTCTTTTAGAGTCTCAAAACTCCGCATTTAGATTTGGTATTTGTTTGGGTCAAAATTACTCTATTTTGGTCTCCAAGTGTCTAAAAAGCCTTTTTAGTCAAAATAACTGCATTTGGTCACCAAAGGTCTGAAAAACTTTTTTAGCCAAAATGACTGTATTTTTGTCTTTTAGAGTCTTAAAAAGCCGGGTTTAGACAAGATAATTGCATTTCATAACCAGTGATCTGAAAACTTTTTTTGGTCAAAATGACTCTATTTTGGTCTCCAAGTGTCTAAAAAGCCTTTTTTAGTCAAAATAACTACGTTTGGTCACCAAAGGTCTGAAAACCTTTTTTCAGCCAAAATGACTGTATTTTTGTCTTTTAGAGTCTCAAAACTCCGCATTTAGATTTGGTATTTGTTTGGGTCAAAATGACTCTATTTTGGTCTCCAAGTGTCTAAAAAGCCTTTTTAGTCAAAATAACTGCATTTGGTCACCAAAGGTCTGAAAAACTTTTTTAGCCAAAATGACTTTATTTTTGTCTTTTAGAGTCTTAAAAAGAAGGGTTTAGACAAGATAATTGCATTTCGTAACCAGTGATCTGAAAACATTTTTTTGGTCAAAATGACTCTATTTTGGTCTCCAAGTGTCTAAAAAGCCCTTTTTAGTCAAAATAACTGCATTTGGTTACCAAAGGTCTGAAAAAAATGTAGTCAAAATGATTGTATTTTCGTCTATTAGAGTCTTAAAAAGCCGGTTTTGGACAAGATAATTGCATTTGGTAACCAATCACCTGAAACATTTTTTTGGGTCAAAATGACTCTATTTTGGTCTCAGAGTGTCTAAAAAGCCTTTTTTAGTCAAAATAACTGCATTTGGTCACCAAAGGTCTGAAAACCTTTTTTTAGCCAAAATAACTGTATTTTTGTCTTTTAGAGTCTTAAAACACCGCTTTTAGACAAGATAAACTACATTTGGTAACCAATGGCCTGAAAAAATGGTTTTGGTCAAAATGACTCTATTTAGGTCTCCAAGTGTCTATAAAGCCCTTTTTAGTCAAAATAACTACGTTTGGTCACCAAAGGTCTGAAAAACTATTTTAGAGTCTCAAAACTCCGCATTTAGATTTGGTATTTGTTTGGGTCAAAATTACTCTATTTTGGTCTCCAAGTGTCTAAAAAGCCTTTTTTAGTCAAAATAACTGCATTTGGTCACCAAAGGTCTGAAAACTTTTTTAGCCAAAATGACTGTATTTTTGTCTTTTAGAGTCTTAAAAAGCCGGGTTTAGACAAGATAATTGCATTTCGTAACCAGTGATCTGAAAACTTTTTTGGTCAAAATGACTCTATTTTGGTCTCCAAGTGTCTAAGAAGCCCTTTTAAGTCAAAATAACTGCATTTGGTCAGCAAAAGGTATGAATAAAAATTTAGTCAAAATGATTGTATTTTCGTCAATTAGAGTCTTAAAAACCGGTTTTGGACAAGATAATTGCATTTGGTAACCAATGGCCTGAAAAAATGTTTTTGTTTAAAATGACTCTATTTAGGTCTCCAAGTGTCTAAAAAGCCCTTTTTAGTCATAATAACTACGTTTGGTCAACAAAGGTCTGAAAAACTATTTTAGCCAAAATGACTGTATTTTTGTCTTTTAGAGTCTCAAAACTCCGCATTTAGATTTGGTATTTGTTTGGGTCAAAATTACTCTATTTTGGTCTCCAAGTGTCTAAAAAGCCTTTTTAGTCAAAATAACTGCATTTGGTCACCAAAGGTCTGAAAAACTTTTTTAGCCAAAATGACTGTATTTTTGTCTTTTAGAGTCTTAAAAAGCCGGGTTTAGACCCGATAATTGCATTTCCTAACCAGTGATCTGAAAAAATGTTTTTGGTCAAAATGACTCTATTTAGGTCTCCAAGTGTCTATAAAGCCCTTTTTAGTCAAAATAACTACGTTTGGTCACCAAAGGTCTGAAAAACTATTTTAGAGTCTCAAAATTCCGCATTTAGATTTGGTATTTGTTTGGGTCAAAATGACTCTATTTTGGTCTCAGAGTGTCTAAAAAGCCTTTTTTAGTCAAAATAACTGCATTTGGTCACCAAAGGTCTGAAAACCTTTTTTAGCCAAAATAACTGTATTTTTGTCTTTTAGAGTCTTAAAACACCGCTTTTAGACAAGATAAACTACATTTGGTAACCAATGGCCTGAAAAAATGTTTTTGGTCAAAATGACTCTATTTAGGTCTCCAAGTGTCTATAAAGCCCTTTTTAGTCAAAATAACTACGTTTGGTCACCAAAGGTCTGAAAAACTATTTTAGAGTCTCAAAACTCCGCATTTAGATTTGGTATTTGTTTGGGTCAAAATTACTCTATTTTGGTCTCCAAGTGTCTAAAAAGCCTTTTTTAGTCAAAATAACTGCATTTGGTCACCAAAGGTCTGAAAACTTTTTTTGCCAAAATGACTGTATTTTTGTGTTTTAGAGTCTTAAAAAGCCGGGTTTAGACAAGATAATTGCATTTCGTAACCAGTGATCTGAAAACTTTTTTGGTCAAAATGACTCTATTTTGGTCTCCAAGTGTCTAAGAGGCCCTTTTAAGTCAAAATAACTGCATTTGGTCAGCAAAGGTATGAATAAAAATTTAGTCAAAATGATTGTATTTTCGTCAGAGTCTTAAAAACCGGTTTTGGATAAGATAATTGCATTTGGTAACCAATGGCCTGAAAAAATGTTTTTGGTCAAAATGACTCTATTTAGGTCTCCAAGTGTCTAAAAAGCCCTTTTTAGTCATAATACCTACGTTTGGTCAACAAAGGTCTGAAAAAACTATTTTAGCCAAAATGACTGTATTTTTGTCTTTTAGAGTCTCAAAACTCCACATTTAGATTTGGTATTTGTTTGGGTCAAAATGACTCTATTTTGGTCTCCAAGTGTCTAAAAAGCCTTTTTAGTCAAAATAACTGCATTTGGTCACCAAAGGTCTGAAAAACTTTTTTAGCCAAAATGACTGTATTTTTGTCTTTTAGAGTCTTAAAAAGCCGGGTTTAGACAAGATAATTGCATTTCATAACCAGTGATCTGAAAACTTTTTTTTGGTCAAAATGACTCTATTTTGGTCTCCAAGTGTCTAAAAAGCCTTTTTTAGTCAAAATAACTACGTTTGGTCACCAAAGGTCTGAAAACCTTTTTTCAGCCAAAATGACTGTATTTTTGTCTTTTAGAGTCTCAAAACTCCGCATTTAGATTTGGTATTTGTTTGGGTCAAAATGACTCTATTTTGGTCTCCAAGTGTCTAAAAAGCCTTTTTAGTCAAAATAACTGCATTTGGTCACCAAAGGTCTGAAAAACTTTTTTAGCCAAAATGACTGTATTTTTGTCTTTTAGAGTCTTAAAAAGAAGGGTTTAGACAAGATAATTGCATTTCGTAACCAGTGATCTGAAAACATTTTTTTGGTCAAAATGACTCTATTTTGGTCTCCAAGTGTCTAAAAAGCCCTTTTTAGTCAAAATAACTGCATTTGGTTACCAAAGGTCTGAAAAAAAAATGTAGTCAAAATGATTGTATTTTCGTCTATTAGAGTCTTAAAAAGCCGGTTTTGGACAAGATAATTGCATTTGGTAACCAATCACCTGAAACATTTTTTTGGGTCAAAATGACTCTATTTTGGTCTCAGAGTGTCTAAAAAGCCTTTTTTAGTCAAAATAACTGCATTTGGTCACCAAAGGTCTGAAAACCTTTTTTTAGCCAAAATAACTGTATTTTTGTCTTTTAGAGTCTTAAAACACCGCTTTTAGACAAGATAAACTACATTTGGTAACCAATGGCCTGAAAAAATGGTTTTGGTCAAAATGACTCTATTTAGGTCTCCAAGTGTCTATAAAGCCCTTTTTAGTCAAAATAACTACGTTTGGTCACCAAAGGTCTGAAAAACTATTTTAGAGTCTCAAAACTCCGCATTTAGATTTGGTATTTGTTTGGGTCAAAATTACTCTATTTTGGTCTCCAAGTGTCTAAAAAGCCTGTTTTAGTCAAAATAACTGCATTTGGTCACCAAAGGATTGAAAACTTTTTTAGCCAAAATGACTGTATTTTTGTCTTTTAGAGTCTTAAAAAGCCGGGTTTAGACAAGATAATTGCATTTCATAACCAGTGATCTGAAAACTTTTTTGGTCAAAATGACTCTATTTTGGTCTCCAAGTGTCTAAGAGGCCCTTTTAAGTCAAAATAACTGCATTTGGTCAGCAAAGGTATGAATAAAAATTTAGTCAAAATGATTGTATTTTCGTCAGAGTCTTAAAAACCGGTTTTGGATAAGATAATTGCATTTGGTAACCAATGGCCTGAAAAAATGTTTTTGGTCAAAATGACTCTATTTAGGTCTCCAAGTGTCTAAAAAGCCATTTTTAGTCATAATACCTACGTTTGGTCAACAAAGGTCTGAAAAAACTATTTTAGCCAAAATGACTGTATTTTTGTCTTTTAGAGTCTCAAAACTCCGCATTTAGATTTGGTATTTGTTTGGGTCAAAATGACTCTATTTTGGTCTCCAAGTGTCTAAAAAGCCTTTTTAGTCAAAATAACTGCATTTGGTCACCAAAGGTCTGAAAAACTTTTTTAGCCAAAATGACTGTATTTTTGTCTTTTAGAGTCGTAAAAAGCCGGGTTTAGACAAGATAATTGCATTTCATAACCAGTGATCTGAAAACTTTTTTTGGTCAAAATGACTCTATTTTGGTCTCCAAGTGTCTAAAAAGCCTTTTTTAGTCAAAATAACTACGTTTGGTCACCAAAGGTCTGAAAACCTTTTTTCAGCCAAAATGACTGTATTTTTGTCTTTTAGAGTCTCAAAACTCCGCATTTAGATTTGGTATTTGTTTGGGTCAAAATGACTATTTTGGTCTCCAAGTGTCTAAAAAGCCTTTTTAGTCAAAATAACTGCATTTGGTCACCAAAGGTCTGAAAAACTTTTTTAGCCAAAATGACTGTATTTTTGTCTTTTAGAGTCTTAAAAAGAAGGGTTTAGACAAGATAATTGCATTTCGTAACCAGTGATCTGAAAACATTTTTTTGGTCAAAATGACTCTATTTTGGTCTCCAAGTGTCTAAAAAGCCCTTTTTAGTCAAAATAACTGCATTTGGTTACCAAAGGTCTGAAAAAAAATGTAGTCAAAATGATTGTATTTTCGTCTATTAGAGTCTTAAAAAGCCGGTTTTGGACAAGATAATTGCATTTGGTAACCAATCACCTGAAACATTTTTTGGGTCAAAATGACTCTATTTTGGTCTCAGAGTGTCTAAAAAGCCTTTTTTAGTCAAAATAACTGCATTTGATCACCAAAGGTCTGAAAACCTTTTTTTAGCCAAAATAACTGTATTTTTGTCTTTTAGAGTCTTAAAACACCGCTTTTAGACAAGATAAACTACATTTGGTAACCAATGGCCTGAAAAAATGTTTTTGGTCAAAATGACTCTATTTAGGTCTCCAAGTGTCTAAAAAGCCCTTTTTAGTCATAATACCTACGTTTGGTCAACAAAGGTCTGAAAAAACTATTTTAGCCAAAATGACTGTATTTTTGTCTTTTAGAGTCTCAAAACTCCGCATTTAGATTTGGTATTTGTTTGGGTCAAAATGACTCTATTTTGGTCTCAGAGTGTCTAAAAAGCCTGTTTTAGTCAAAATAACTGCATTTGGTCACCAAAGGTCTGAAAACCTTTTTTTAGCCAAAATAACTGTATTTTTGTCTTTTAGAGTCTTAAAACACCGCTTTTAGACAAGATAAACTACATTTGGTAACCAATGGCCTGAAAAAATGTTTTTGGTCAAAATGACTCTATTTAGGTCTCCAAGTGTCTATAAAGCCCTTTTTAGTCAAAATAACTACGTTTGGTCACCAAAGGTCTGAAAAACTATTTTAGAGTCTCAAAACTCCGCATTTAGATTTGGTATTTGTTTGGGTCAAAATTACTCTATTTTGGTCTCCAAGTGTCTAAAAAGCCTTTTTTAGTCAAAATAACTGCATTTGGTCACCAAAGGTCTGAAAACTTTTTTAGCCAAAATGACTGTATTTTTGTGTTTTAGAGTCTTAAAAAGCCGGGTTTAGACAAGATAATTGCATTTCGTAACCAGTGATCTGAAAACTTTTTTGGTCAAAATGACTCTATTTTGGTCTCCAAGTGTCTAAGAGGCCCTTTTAAGTCAAAATAACTGCATTTGGTCAGCAAAGGTATGAATAAAAATTTAGTCAAAATGATTGTATTTTCGTCAGTGTCTTAAAAACCGGTTTTGGATAAGATAATTGCATTTGGTAACCAATGGCCTGAAAAAATGTTTTTGGTCAAAATGACTCTATTTAGGTCTCCAAGTGTCTAAAAAGCCCTTTTTAGTCATAATACCTACGTTTGGTCAACAAAGGTCTGAAAAAACTATTTTAGCCAAAATGACTGTATTTTTGTCTTTTAGAGTCTCAAAACTCCGCATTTAGATTTGGTATTTGTTTGGGTCAAAATGACTCTATTTTGGTCTCCAAGTGTCTAAAAAGCCTTTTTAGTCAAAATAACTGCATTTGGTCACCAAAGGTCTGAAAAACTTTTTTAGCCAAAATGACTGTATTTTTGTCTTTTAGAGTCTTAAAAAGCCGGGTTTAGACAAGATAATTGCATTTCATAACCAGTGATCTGAAAACTTTTTTTGGTCAAAATGACTCTATTTTGGTCTCCAAGTGTCTAAAAAGCCTTTTTTAGTCAAAATAACTACGTTTGGTCACCAAAGGTCTGAAAACCTTTTTTCAGCCAAAATGACTGTATTTTTGTCTTTTAGAGTCTCAAAACTCCGCATTTAGATTTGGTATTTGTTTGGGTCAAAATGACTCTATTTTGGTCTCCAAGTGTCTAAAAAGCCATTTTAGTCAAAATAACTGCATTTGGTCACCAAAGGTCTGAAAAACTTTTTTAGCCAAAATGACTGTATTTTTGTCTTTTAGAGTCTTAAAAAGAAGGGTTTAGACAAGATAATTGCATTTCGTAACCAGTGATCTGAAAACTTTTTTTGGTCAAAATGACTCTATTTTGGTCTCCAAGTGTCTAAAAAGCCCTTTTTAGTCAAAATAACTGCATTTGGTTACCAAAGGTCTGAAAAAAAATGTAGTCAAAATGATTGTATTTTCGTCTATTAGAGTCTTAAAAAGCCGGTTTTGGACAAGATAATTGCATTTGGTAACCAATCACCTGAAACATTTTTTGGGTCAAAATGACTCTATTTTGGTCTCAGAGTGTCTAAAAAGCCTTTTTTAGTCAAAATAACTGCATTTGGTCACCAAAGGTCTGAAAACCTTTTTTTAGCCAAAATAACTGTATTTTTGTCTTTTAGAGTCTTAAAACACCCCTTTCAGACAAGATAAACTACATTTGGTAACCAATGGCCTGAAAAAATGTTTTTGGTCAAAATGACTCTATTTAGGTCTCCAAGTGTCTATAAAGCCCTTTTTAGTCAAAATAACTACGTTTGGTCACCAAAGGTCTGAAAACTATTTTAGAGTCTCAAAACTCCGCATTTAGATTTGGTATTTGTTTGGGTCAAAATTACTCTATTTTGGTCTCCAAGTGTCTAAAAAGCCTTTTTTAGTCAAAATAACTGCATTTGGTCACCAAAGGATTGAAAACTTTTTTAGCCAAAATGACTGTATTTTTGTGTTTTAGAGTCTTAAAAAGCCGGGTTTAGACAAGATAATTGCATTTCGTAACCAGTGATCTGAAAACTTTTTTGGTCAAAATGACTCTATTTTGGTCTCCAAGTGTCTAAGAGGCCCTTTTAAGTCAAAATAACTGCATTTGGTCAGCAAAGGTATGAATAAAAATTTAGTCAAAATGATTGTATTTTCGTCAGAGTCTTAAAAACCGGTTTTGGATAAGATAATTGCATTTGGTAACCAATGGCCTGAAAAAATGTTTTTGGTCAAAATGACTCTATTTAGGTCTCCAAGTGTCTAAAAAGCCCTTTTTAGTCATAATACCTACGTTTGGTCAACAAAGGTCTGAAAAAACTATTTTAGCCAAAATGACTGTATTTTTGTCTTTTAGAGTCTCAAAACTCCGCATTTAGATTTGGTATTTGTTTGGGTCAAAATTACTCTATTTTGGTCTCCAAGTGTCTAAAAAGCCTTTTTAGTCAAAATAACTGCATTTGGTCACCAAAGGTCTGAAAAACTTTTTTAGCCAAAATGACTGTATTTTTGTCTTTTAGAGTCTTAAAAAGCCGGGTTTAGACAAGATAATTGCATTTCATAACCAGTGATCTGAAAACTTTTTTTGGTCAAAATGACTCTATTTTGGTCTCCAAGTGTCTAAAAAGCCTTTTTTAGTCAAAATAACTACGTTTGGTCACCAAAGGTCTGAAAACCTTTTTTCAGCCAAAATGACTGTATTTTTGTCTTTTAGAGTCTCAAAACTCCGCATTTAGATTTGGTATTTGTTTGGGTCAAAATGACTCTATTTTGGTCTCCAAGTGTCTAAAAAGCCTTTTTAGTCAAAATAACTGCATTTGGTCACCAAAGGTCTGAAAAACTTTTTTAGCCAAAATGACTTTATTTTTGTCTTTTAGAGTCTTAAAAAGAAGGGTTTAGACAAGATAATTGCATTTCGTAACCAGTGATCTGAAAACATTTTTTTGGTCAAAATGACTCTATTTTGGTCTCCAAGTGTCTAAAAAGCCCTTTTTAGTCAAAATAACTGCATTTGGTTACCAAAGGTCTGAAAAAAAATGTAGTCAAAATGATTGTATTTTCGTCTATTAGAGTCTTAAAAAGCCGGTTTTGGACAAGATAATTGCATTTGGTAACCAATCACCTGAAACATTTTTTTGGGTCAAAATGACTCTATTTTGGTCTCAGAGTGTCTAAAAAGCCTTTTTTAGTCAAAATAACTGCATTTGGTCACCAAAGGTCTGAAAACCTTTTTTTAGCCAAAATAACTGTATTTTTGTCTTTTAGAGTCTTAAAACACCGCTTTTAGACAAGATAAACTACATTTGGTAACCAATGGCCTGAAAAAATGGTTTTGGTCAAAATGACTCTATTTAGGTCTCCAAGTGTCTATAAAGCCCTTTTTAGTCAAAATAACTACGTTTGGTCACCAAAGGTCTGAAAAACTATTTTAGAGTCTCAAAACTCCGCATTTAGATTTGGTATTTGTTTGGGTCAAAATTACTCTATTTTGGTCTCCAAGTGTCTAAAAAGCCTTTTTTAGTCAAAATAACTGCATTTGGTCACCAAAGGTCTGAAAACTTTTTTAGCCAAAATGACTGTATTTTTGTCTTTTAGAGTCTTAAAAAGCCGGGTTTAGACAAGATAATTGCATTTCGTAACCAGTGATCTGAAAACTTTTTTGGTCAAAATGACTCTATTTTGGTCTCCAAGTGTCTAAGAAGCCCTTTTAAGTCAAAATAACTGCATTTGGTCAGCAAAAGGTATGAATAAAAATTTAGTCAAAATGATTGTATTTTCGTCAATTAGAGTCTTAAAAACCGGTTTTGGACAAGATAATTGCATTTGGTAACCAATGGCCTGAAAAAATGTTTTTGTTTAAAATGACTCTATTTAGGTCTCCAAGTGTCTAAAAAGCCCTTTTTAGTCATAATAACTACGTTTGGTCAACAAAGGTCTGAAAAACTATTTTAGCCAAAATGACTGTATTTTTGTCTTTTAGAGTCTCAAAACTCCGCATTTAGATTTGGTATTTGTTTGGGTCAAAATTACTCTATTTTGGTCTCCAAGTGTCTAAAAAGCCTTTTTAGTCAAAATAACTGTATTTGGTCACCAAAGGTCTGAAAAACTTTTTTAGCCAAAATGACTGTATTTTTGTCTTTTAGAGTCTTAAAAAGCCGGGTTTAGACCCGATAATTGCATTTCCTAACCAGTGATCTGAAAAAATGTTTTTGGTCAAAATGACTCTATTTAGGTCTCCAAGTGTCTATAAAGCCCTTTTTAGTCAAAATAACTACGTTTGGTCACCAAAGGTCTGAAAAACTATTTTAGAGTCTCAAAATTCCGCATTTAGATTTGGTATTTGTTTGGGTCAAAATGACTCTATTTTGGTCTCAGAGTGTCTAAAAAGCCTTTTTTAGTCAAAATAACTGCATTTGGTCACCAAAGGTCTGAAAACCTTTTTTAGCCAAAATAACTGTATTTTTGTCTTTTAGAGTCTTAAAACACCGCTTTTAGACAAGATAAACTACATTTGGTAACCAATGGCCTGAAAAAATGTTTTTGGTCAAAATGACTCTATTTAGGTCTCCAAGTGTCTATAAAGCCCTTTTTAGTCAAAATAACTACGTTTGGTCACCAAAGGTCTGAAAAACTATTTTAGAGTCTCAAAACTCCGCATTTAGATTTGGTATTTGTTTGGGTCAAAATTACTCTATTTTGGTCTCCAAGTGTCTAAAAAGCCTTTTTTAGTCAAAATAACTGCATTTGGTCACCAAAGGTCTGAAAACTTTTTTTGCCAAAATGACTGTATTTTTGTGTTTTAGAGTCTTAAAAAGCCGGGTTTAGACAAGATAATTGCATTTCGTAACCAGTGATCTGAAAACTTTTTTGGTCAAAATGACTCTATTTTGGTCTCCAAGTGTCTAAGAGGCCCTTTTAAGTCAAAATAACTGCATTTGGTCAGCAAAGGTATGAATAAAAATTTAGTCAAAATGATTGTATTTTCGTCAGAGTCTTAAAAACCGGTTTTGGATAAGATAATTGCATTTGGTAACCAATGGCCTGAAAAAATGTTTTTGGTCAAAATGACTCTATTTAGGTCTCCAAGTGTCTAAAAAGCCCTTTTTAGTCATAATACCTACGTTTGGTCAACAAAGGTCTGAAAAAACTATTTTAGCCAAAATGACTGTATTTTTGTCTTTTAGAGTCTCAAAACTCCACATTTAGATTTGGTATTTGTTTGGGTCAAAATGACTCTATTTTGGTCTCCAAGTGTCTAAAAAGCCTTTTTAGTCAAAATAACTGCATTTGGTCACCAAAGGTCTGAAAAACTTTTTTAGCCAAAATGACTGTATTTTTGTCTTTTAGAGTCTTAAAAAGCCGGGTTTAGACAAGATAATTGCATTTCATAACCAGTGATCTGAAAACTTTTTTTTGGTCAAAATGACTCTATTTTGGTCTCCAAGTGTCTAAAAAGCCTTTTTTAGTCAAAATAACTACGTTTGGTCACCAAAGGTCTGAAAACCTTTTTTCAGCCAAAATGACTGTATTTTTGTCTTTTAGAGTCTCAAAACTCCGCATTTAGATTTGGTATTTGTTTGGGTCAAAATGACTCTATTTTGGTCTCCAAGTGTCTAAAAAGCCTTTTTAGTCAAAATAACTGCATTTGGTCACCAAAGGTCTGAAAAACTTTTTTAGCCAAAATGACTGTATTTTTGTCTTTTAGAGTCTTAAAAAGAAGGGTTTAGACAAGATAATTGCATTTCGTAACCAGTGATCTGAAAACATTTTTTTGGTCAAAATGACTCTATTTTGGTCTCCAAGTGTCTAAAAAGCCCTTTTTAGTCAAAATAACTGCATTTGGTTACCAAAGGTCTGAAAAAAAAATGTAGTCAAAATGATTGTATTTTCGTCTATTAGAGTCTTAAAAAGCCGGTTTTGGACAAGATAATTGCATTTGGTAACCAATCACCTGAAACATTTTTTTGGGTCAAAATGACTCTATTTTGGTCTCAGAGTGTCTAAAAAGCCTTTTTTAGTCAAAATAACTGCATTTGGTCACCAAAGGTCTGAAAACCTTTTTTTAGCCAAAATAACTGTATTTTTGTCTTTTAGAGTCTTAAAACACCGCTTTTAGACAAGATAAACTACATTTGGTAACCAATGGCCTGAAAAAATGGTTTTGGTCAAAATGACTCTATTTAGGTCTCCAAGTGTCTATAAAGCCCTTTTTAGTCAAAATAACTACGTTTGGTCACCAAAGGTCTGAAAAACTATTTTAGAGTCTCAAAACTCCGCATTTAGATTTGGTATTTGTTTGGGTCAAAATTACTCTATTTTGGTCTCCAAGTGTCTAAAAAGCCTTTTTTAGTCAAAATAACTGCATTTGGTCACCAAAGGATTGAAAACTTTTTTAGCCAAAATGACTGTATTTTTGTCTTTTAGAGTCTTAAAAAGCCGGGTTTAGACAAGATAATTGCATTTCATAACCAGTGATCTGAAAACTTTTTTGGTCAAAATGACTCTATTTTGGTCTCCAAGTGTCTAAGAGGCCCTTTTAAGTCAAAATAACTGCATTTGGTCAGCAAAGGTATGAATAAAAATTTAGTCAAAATGATTGTATTTTCGTCAGAGTCTTAAAAACCGGTTTTGGATAAGATAATTGCATTTGGTAACCAATGGCCTGAAAAAATGTTTTTGGTCAAAATGACTCTATTTAGGTCTCCAAGTGTCTAAAAAGCCATTTTTAGTCATAATACCTACGTTTGGTCAACAAAGGTCTGAAAAAACTATTTTAGCCAAAATGACTGTATTTTTGTCTTTTAGAGTCTCAAAACTCCGCATTTAGATTTGGTATTTGTTTGGGTCAAAATGACTCTATTTTGGTCTCCAAGTGTCTAAAAAGCCTTTTTAGTCAAAATAACTGCATTTGGTCACCAAAGGTCTGAAAAACTTTTTTAGCCAAAATGACTGTATTTTTGTCTTTTAGAGTCGTAAAAAGCCGGGTTTAGACAAGATAATTGCATTTCATAACCAGTGATCTGAAAACTTTTTTTGGTCAAAATGACTCTATTTTGGTCTCCAAGTGTCTAAAAAGCCTTTTTTAGTCAAAATAACTACGTTTGGTCACCAAAGGTCTGAAAACCTTTTTTCAGCCAAAATGACTGTATTTTTGTCTTTTAGAGTCTCAAAACTCCGCATTTAGATTTGGTATTTGTTTGGGTCAAAATGACTATTTTGGTCTCCAAGTGTCTAAAAAGCCTTTTTAGTCAAAATAACTGCATTTGGTCACCAAAGGTCTGAAAAACTTTTTTAGCCAAAATGACTGTATTTTTGTCTTTTAGAGTCTTAAAAAGAAGGGTTTAGACAAGATAATTGCATTTCGTAACCAGTGATCTGAAAACATTTTTTTGGTCAAAATGACTCTATTTTGGTCTCCAAGTGTCTAAAAAGCCCTTTTTAGTCAAAATAACTGCATTTGGTTACCAAAGGTCTGAAAAAAAAATGTAGTCAAAATGATTGTATTTTCGTCTATTAGAGTCTTAAAAAGCCGGTTTTGGACAAGATAATTGCATTTGGTAACCAATCACCTGAAACATTTTTTTGGGTCAAAATGACTCTATTTTGGTCTCAGAGTGTCTAAAAAGCCTTTTTTAGTCAAAATAACTGCATTTGGTCACCAAAGGTCTGAAAACCTTTTTTTAGCCAAAATAACTGTATTTTTGTCTTTTAGAGTCTTAAAACACCGCTTTTAGACAAGATAAACTACATTTGGTAACCAATGGCCTGAAAAAATGTTTTTGGTCAAAATGACTCTATTTAGGTCTCCAAGTGTCTATAAAGCCCTTTTTAGTCAAAATAACTACGTTTGGTCACCAAAGGTCTGAAAAACTATTTTAGAGTCTCAAAACTCCGCATTTAGATTTGGTATTTGTTTGGGTCAAAATTACTCTATTTTGGTCTCCAAGTGTCTAAAAAGCTTTTTTTAGTCAAAATAACTGCATTTGGTCACCAAAGGATTGAAAACTTTTTTAGCCAAAATGACTGTATTTTTGTCTTTTAGAGTCTTAAAAAGCCGGGTTTAGACAAGATAATTGCATTTCGTAACCAGTGATCTGAAAACTTTTTTGGTCAAAATGACTCTATTTTGGTCTCCAAGTGTCTAAGAGGCCCTTTTAAGTCAAAATAACTGCATTTGGTCAGCAAAGGTATGAATAAAAATTTAGTCAAAATGATTGTATTTTCGTCAGAGTCTTAAAAACCGGTTTTGGATAAGATAATTGCATTTGGTAACCAATGGCCTGAAAAAATGTTTTTGTTTAAAATGACTCTATTTAGGTCTCCAAGTGTCTAAAAAGCCCTTTTTAGTCATAATAACTACGTTTGGTCAACAAAGGTCTGAAAAACTATTTTAGCCAAAATGACTGTATTTTTGTCTTTTAGAGTCTCAAAACTCCGCATTTAGATTTGGTATTTGTTTGGGTCAAAATTACTCTATTTTGGTCTCCAAGTGTCTAAAAAGCCTTTTTAGTCAAAATAACTGCATTTGGTCACCAAAGGTCTGAAAAACTTTTTTAGCCAAAATGACTGTATTTTTGTCTTTTAGAGTCTTAAAAAGCCGGGTTTAGACCAGATAATTGCATTTCCTAACCAGTGATCTGAAAACTTTTTTTGGTCAAAATGACCCTATTTTGGTCTCCAAGTGTCTAAAAAGCCTTTTTTAGTCAAAATAACTACGTTTGGTCACCAAAGGTCTGAAAACCTTTTTTCAGCCAAAATGACTGTATTTTTGTCTTTTAGAGTCTTAAAACACTGCTTTTAGACAAGATAAACTACATTTGGTAACCAATGGCCTGAAAAAATGTTTTTGGTCAAAATGACTCTATTTAGGTCTCCAAGTGTCTATAAAGCCCTTTTTAGTCAAAATAACTACGTTTGGTCACCAAAGGTCTGAAAAACTATTTTAGAGTCTCAAAATTCCGCATTTAGATTTGGTATTTGTTTGGGTCAAAATGACTCTATTTTGGTCTCAGAGTGTCTAAAAAGCCTTTTTTAGTCAAAATAACTGCATTTGGTCACCAAAGGTCTGAAAACCTTTTTTTAGCCAAAATAACTGTATTTTTGTCTTTTAGAGTCTTAAAACACCGCTTTTAGACAAGATAAACTACATTTGGTAACCAATGGCCTGAAAAAATGTTTTTGGTCAAAATGACTCTATTTAGGTCTCCAAGTGTCTATAAAGCCCTTTTTAGTCAAAATAACTACGTTTGGTCACCAAAGGTCTGAAAAACTATTTTAGAGTCTCAAAACTCCGCATTTAGATTTGGTATTTGTTTGGGTCAAAATTACTCTATTTTGGTCTCCAAGTGTCTAAAAAGCCTTTTTTAGTCAAAATAACTGCATTTGGTCACCAAAGGTCTGAAAACTTTTTTAGCCAAAATGACTGTATTTTTGTGTTTTAGAGTCTTAAAAAGCCGGGTTTAGACAAGATAATTGCATTTCGTAACCAGTGATCTGAAAACTTTTTTGGTCAAAATGACTCTATTTTGGTCTCCAAGTGTCTAAGAGGCCCTTTTAAGTCAAAATAACTGCATTTGGTCAGCAAAGGTATGAATAAAAATTTAGTCAAAATGATTGTATTTTCGTCAGAGTCTTAAAAACCGGTTTTGGATAAGATAATTGCATTTGGTAACCAATGGCCTGAAAAAATGTTTTTGGTCAAAATGACTCTATTTAGGTCTCCAAGTGTCTAAAAAGCCCTTTTTAGTCATAATACCTACGTTTGGTCAACAAAGGTCTGAAAAAACTATTTTAGCCAAAATGACTGTATTTTTGTCTTTTAGAGTCTCAAAACTCCGCATTTAGATTTGGTATTTGTTTGGGTCAAAATGACTCTATTTTGGTCTCCAAGTGTCTAAAAAGCCTTTTTAGTCAAAATAACTGCATTTGGTCACCAAAGGTCTGAAAAACGTTTTTTAGCCAAAATGACTGTATTTTTGTCTTTTAGAGTCTTAAAAAGCCGGGTTTAGACAAGATAATTGCATTTCATAACCAGTGATCTGAAAACTTTTTTTGGTCAAAATGACTCTATTTTGGTCTCCAAGTGTCTAAAAAGCCTTTTTTAGTCAAAATAACTACGTTTGGTCACCAAAGGTCTGAAAACCTTTTTTCAGCCAAAATGACTGTATTTTTGTCTTTTAGAGTCTCAAAACTCCGCATTTAGATTTGGTATTTGTTTGGGTCAAAATGACTCTATTTTGGTCTCCAAGTGTCTAAAAAGCCATTTTAGTCAAAATAACTGCATTTGGTCACCAAAGGTCTGAAAAACTTTTTTTAGCCAAAATGACTGTATTTTTGTCTTTTAGAGTCTTAAAAAGAAGGGTTTAGACAAGATAATTGCATTTCGTAACCAGTGATCTGAAAACATTTTTTTGGTCAAAATGACTCTATTTTGGTCTCCAAGTGTCTAAAAAGCCCTTTTTAGTCAAAATAACTGCATTTGGTTACCAAAGGTCTGAAAAAAAATGTAGTCAAAATGATTATATTTTCGTCTATTAGAGTCTTAAAAAGCCGGTTTTGGACAAGATAATTGCATTTGGTAACCAATCACCTGAAACATTTTTTTGGGCCAAAATGACTCTATTTTGGTCTCCAAGTGTCTAAAAAGCCTTTTTTAGTCAAAAGAACTGCATTTGGTCACCAAAGGTCTGAAAACCTTTTTTTAGCCAAAATAACTGTATTTTTTGTCTTTTAGAGTCTTAAAACACCGCTTTTAGACAAGATAAACTACATTTGGTAACCAATGGCCTGAAAAAATGTTTTTGGTCAAAATGACTCTATTTAGGTCTCCAAGTGTCTATAAAGCCCTTTTTAGTCAAAATAACTACGTTTGGTCACCAAAGGTCTGAAAACTATTTTAGAGTCTCAAAACTCCGCATTTAGATTTGGTATTTGTTTGGGTCAAAATTACTCTATTTTGGTCTCCAAGTGTCTAAAAAGCCTTTTTTAGTCAAAATAACTGCATTTGGTCACCAAAGGATTGAAAACTTTTTTAGCCAAAATGACTGTATTTTTGTGTTTTAGAGTCTTAAAAAGCCGGGTTTAGACAAGATAATTGCATTTCGTAACCAGTGATCTGAAAACTTTTTTGGTCAAAATGACTCTATTTTGGTCTCCAAGTGTCTAAGAGGCCCTTTTAAGTCAAAATAACTGCATTTGGTCAGCAAAGGTATGAATAAAAATTTAGTCAAAATGATTGTATTTTCGTCAGAGTCTTAAAAACCGGTTTTGGATAAGATAATTGCATTTGGTAACCAATGGCCTGAAAAAATGTTTTTGGTCAAAATGACTCTATTTCGGTCTCCAAGTGTCTAAAAAGCCCTTTTTAGTCATAATACCTACGTTTGGTCAACAAAGGTCTGAAAAAACTATTTTAGCCAAAATGACTGTATTTTTGTCTTTTAGAGTCTCAAAACTCCGCATTTAGATTTGGTATTTGTTTGGGTCAAAATGACTCTATTTTGGTCTCCAAGTGTCTAAAAAGCCTTTTTAGTCAAAATAACTGCATTTGGTCACCAAAGGTCTGAAAAACTTTTTTAGCCAAAATGACTGTATTTTTGTCTTTTAGAGTCTTAAAAAGCCGGGTTTAGACAAGATAATTGCATTTCATAACCAGTGATCTGAAAACTTTTTTTGGTCAAAATGACTCTATTTTGGTCTCCAAGAGTCTAAAAAGCCTTTTTTAGTCAAAATAACTACGTTTGGTCACCAAAGGTCTGAAAACCTTTTTTCAGCCAAAATGACTGTATTTTTGTCTTTTAGAGTCTCAAAACTCCGCATTTAGATTTGGTATTTGTTTGGGTCAAAATGACTCTATTTTGGTCTCCAAGTGTCTAAAAAGCCATTTTAGTCAAAATAACTGCATTTGGTCACCAAAGGTCTGAAAAACTTTTTTAGCCAAAATGACTGTATTTTTGTCTTTTAGAGTCTTAAAAAGAAGGGTTTAGACAAGATAATTGCATTTCGTAACCAGGGATCTGAAAACATTTTTTTGGTCAAAATGACTCTATTTTGGTCTCCAAGTGTCTAAAAAGCCCTTTTTAGTCAAAATAACTGCATTTGGTTACCAAAGGTCTGAAAAAAAATGTAGTCAAAATGATTGTATTTTCGTCTATTAGAGTCTTAAAAAGCCGGTTTTGGACAAGATAATTGCATTTGGTAACCAATCACCTGAAACATTTTTTTGGGTCAAAATGACTCTATTTTGGTCTCAGAGTGTCTAAAAAGCCTTTTTTAGTCAAAATAACTGCATTTGGTCACCAAAGGTCTGAAAACCTTTTTTTAGCCAAAATAACTGTATTTTTGTCTTTTAGAGTCTTAAAACACCGCTTTTAGACAAGATAAACTACATTTGGTAACCAATGGCCTGAAAAAATGTTTTTGGTCAAAATGACTCTATTTAGGTCTCCAAGTGTCTATAAAGCCCTTTTTAGTCAAAATAACTACGTTTGGTCACCAAAGGTCTGAAAAACTATTTTAGAGTATCAAAACTCTGCATTTAGATTTGGTATTTGTTTGGGTCAAAATTACTCTATTTTGGTCTCCAAGTGTCTAAAAAGCCTTTTTTAGTCAAAATAACTGCATTTGGTCACCAAAGGTCTGAAAACTTTTTAGCCAAAATGACTGTATTTTTGTCTTTTAGAGTCTTAAAAAGCCGGGTTTAGACAAGATAATTGCATTTCGTAACCAGTGATCTGAAAACGTTTTTGGTCAAAATGACTCTATTTTGGTCTCCAAGTGTCTAAGAAGCCCTTTTAAGTCAAAATAACTGCATTTGGTCAGCAAAAGGTATGAATAAAAATTTAGTCAAAATGATTGTATTTTCGTCAATTAGAGTCTTAAAAACCGGTTTTGGACAAGATAATTGCATTTGGTAACCAATGGCCTGAAAAAATGTTTTTGTTTAAAATGACTCTATTTAGGTCTCCAAGTGTCTAAAAAGCCCTTTTTAGTCATAATAACTACGTTTGGTCAACAAAGGTCTGAAAAACTATTTTAGCCAAAATGACTGTATTTTTGTCTTTTAGAGTCTCAAAACTCCGCATTTAGATTTGGTATTTGTTTGGGTCAAAATTACTCTATTTTGGTCTCCAAGTGTCTAAAAAGCCTTTTTAGTCAAAATAACTGCATTTGGTCACCAAAGGTCTGAAAAACTTTTTTAGCCAAAATGACTGTATTTTTGTCTTTTAGAGTCTTAAAAAGCCGGGTTTAGACCAGATAATTGCATTTCCTAACCAGTGATCTGAAAACTTTTTTTGGTCAAAATGACCCTATTTTGGTCTCCAAGTGTCTAAAAAGCCTTTTTTAGTCAAAATAACTACGTTTGGTCACCAAAGGTCTGAAAACCTTTTTTCAGCCAAAATGACTGTATTTTTGTCTTTTAGAGTCTTAAAACACTGCTTTTAGACAAGATAAACTACATTTGGTAACCAATGGCCTGAAAAAATGTTTTTGGTCAAAATGACTCTATTTAGGTCTCCAAGTGTCTATAAAGCCCTTTTTAGTCAAAATAACTACGTTTGGTCACCAAAGGTCTGAAAAACTATTTTAGAGTCTCAAAATTCCGCATTTAGATTTGGTATTTGTTTGGGTCAAAATGACTCTATTTTGGTCTCAGAGTGTCTAAAAAGCCTTTTTTAGTCAAAATAACTGCATTTGGTCACCAAAGGTCTGAAAACTTTTTTAGCCAAAATGACTGTATTTTTGTGTTTTAGAGTCTTAAAAAGCCGGGTTTAGACAAGATAATTGCATTTCGTAACCAGTGATCTGAAAACGTTTTTGGTCAAAATGACTCTATTTTGGTCTCCAAGTGTCTAAGAAGCCCTTTTAAGTCAAAATAACTGCATTTGGTCAGCAAAAGGTATGAATAAAAATTTAGTCAAAATGATTGTATTTTCGTCAATTAGAGTCTTAAAAACCGGTTTTGGACAAGATAATTGCATTTGGTAACCAATGGCCTGAAAAAATGTTTTTGTTTAAAATGACTCTATTTAGGTCTCCAAGTGTCTAAAAAGCCCTTTTTAGTCATAATAACTACGTTTGGTCAACAAAGGTCTGAAAAACTATTTTAGCCAAAATGACTGTATTTTTGTCTTTTAGAGTCTCAAAACTCCGCATTTAGATTTGGTATTTGTTTGGGTCAAAATTACTCTATTTTGGTCTCCAAGTGTCTAAAAAGCCTTTTTAGTCAAAATAACTGCATTTGGTCACCAAAGGTCTGAAAAACTTTTTTAGCCAAAATGACTGTATTTTTGTCTTTTAGAGTCTTAAAAAGCCGGGTTTAGACCAGATAATTGCATTTCCTAACCAGTGATCTGAAAACTTTTTTTGGTCAAAATGACCCTATTTTGGTCTCCAAGTGTCTAAAAAGCCTTTTTTAGTCAAAATAACTACGTTTGGTCACCAAAGGTCTGAAAACCTTTTTTCAGCCAAAATGACTGTATTTTTGTCTTTTAGAGTCTTAAAACACTGCTTTTAGACAAGATAAACTACATTTGGTAACCAATGGCCTGAAAAAATGTTTTTGGTCAAAATGACTCTATTTAGGTCTCCAAGTGTCTATAAAGCCCTTTTTAGTCAAAATAACTACGTTTGGTCACCAAAGGTCTGAAAAACTATTTTAGAGTCTCAAAATTCCGCATTTAGATTTGGTATTTGTTTGGGTCAAAATGACTCTATTTTGGTCTCAGAGTGTCTAAAAAGCCTTTTTTAGTCAAAATAACTGCATTTGGTCACCAAAGGTCTGAAAACTTTTTTAGCCAAAATGACTGTATTTTTGTGTTTTAGAGTCTTAAAAAGCCGGGTTTAGACAAGATAATTGCATTTCGTAACCAGTGATCTGAAAACTTTTTTGGTCAAAATGACTCTATTTTGGTCTCCAAGTGTCTAAGAGGCCCTTTTAAGTCAAAATAACTGCATTTGGTCAGCAAAGGTATGAATAAAAATTTAGTCAAAATGATTGTATTTTCGTCAGAGTCTTAAAAACCGGTTTTGGATAAGATAATTGCATTTGGTAACCAATGGCCTGAAAAAATGTTTTTGGTCAAAATGACTCTATTTAGGTCTCCAAGTGTCTAAAAAGCCCTTTTTAGTCATAATACCTACGTTTGGTCAACAAAGGTCTGAAAAAACTATTTTAGCCAAAATGACTGTATTTTTGTCTTTTAGAGTCTCAAAACTCCGCATTTAGATTTGGTATTTGTTTGGGTCAAAATGACTCTATTTTGGTCTCCAAGTGTCTAAAAAGCCTTTTTAGTCAAAATAACTGCATTTGGTCACCAAAGGTCTGAAAAACTTTTTTAGCCAAAATGACTGTATTTTTGTCTTTTAGAGTCTTAAAAAGCCGGGTTTAGACAAGATAATTGCATTTCATAACCAGTGATCTGAAAACTTTTTTTGGTCAAAATGACTCTATTTTGGTCTCCAAGTGTCTAAAAAGCCTTTTTTAGTCAAAATAACTACGTTTGGTCACCAAAGGTCTGAAAACCTTTTTTCAGCCAAAATGACTATTTTTGTCTTTTAGAGTCTCAAAACTCCGCATTTAGATTTGGTATTTGTTTGGGTCAAAATGACTCTATTTTGGTCTCCAAGTGTCTAAAAAGCCTTTTTAGTCAAAATAACTGCATTTGGTCACCAAAGGTCTGAAAAACTTTTTTAGCCAAAATGACTTTATTTTTGTCTTTTAGAGTCTTAAAAAGAAGGGTTTAGACAAGATAATTGCATTTCGTAACCAGTGATCTGAAAACATTTTTTTGGTCAAAATGACTCTATTTTGGTCTCCAAGTGTCTAAAAAGCCCTTTTTAGTCAAAATAACTGCATTTGGTTACCAAAGGTCTGAAAAAAAATGTAGTCAAAATGATTGTATTTTCGTCTATAAGAGTCTTAAAAAGCCGGTTTTGGACAAGATAATTGCATTTGGTAACCAATCACCTGAAACATTTTTTTGGGTCAAAATGACTCTATTTTGGTCTCAGAGTGTCTAAAAAGCCTTTTTTAGTCAAAATAACTGCATTTGGTCACCAAAGGTCTGAAAACCTTTTTTTAGCCAAAATAACTGTATTTTTGTCTTTTAGAGTCTTAAAACACCGCTTTTAGACAAGATAAACTACATTTGGTAACCAATGGCCTGAAAAAATGGTTTTGGTCAAAATGACTCTATTTAGGTCTCCAAGTGTCTATAAAGCCCTTTTTAGTCAAAATAACTACGTTTGGTCACCAAAGGTCTGAAAAACTATTTTAGAGTCTCAAAACTCCGCATTTAGATTTGGTATTTGTTTGGGTCAAAATTACTCTATTTTGGTCTCCAAGTGTCTAAAAAGCCTTTTTTAGTCAAAATAACTGCATTTGGTCACCAAAGGTCTGAAAACTTTTTTAGCCAAAATGACTGTATTTTTGTGTTTTAGAGTCTTAAAAAGCCGGGTTTAGACAAGATAATTGCATTTCGTAACCAGTGATCTGAAAACTTTTTTGGTCAAAATGACTCTATTTTGGTCTCCAAGTGTCTAAGAGGCCCTTTTAAGTCAAAATAACTGCATTTGGTCAGCAAAGGTATGAATAAAAATTTAGTCAAAATGATTGTATTTTCGTCAGAGTCTTAAAAACCGGTTTTGGATAAGATAATTGCATTTGGTAACCAATGGCCTGAAAAAATGTTTTTGGTCAAAATGACTCTATTTAGGTCTCCAAGTGTCTAAAAAGC
Source organism: Pelophylax lessonae (assembly GCF_965119305.1). Lineage (NCBI taxonomy): Eukaryota > Metazoa > Chordata > Amphibia > Anura > Ranidae > Pelophylax > Pelophylax lessonae. Next base: position 141,873,224 of record NC_138773.1, on the reverse strand, counting down.
CCTTTTTAGTCATAATACCTACGTTTGGTCAACAAAGGTCTGAAAAAACTATTTTAGCCAAAATGACTGTATTTTTGTCTTTTAGAGTCTCAAAACTCCGCATTTAGATTTGGTATTTGTTTGGGTCAAAATGACTCTATTTTGGTCTCCAAGTGTCTAAAAAGCCTTTTTAGTCAAAATAACTGCATTTGGTCACCAAAGGTCTGAAAAACTTTTTTAGCCAAAATGACTGTATTTTTGTCTTTTAGAGTCTTAAAAAGCCGGGTTTAGACAAGATAATTGCATTTCATAACCAGTGATCTGAAAACTTTTTTTGGTCAAAATGACTCTATTTTGGTCTCCAAGTGTCTAAAAAGCCTTTTTTAGTCAAAATAACTACGTTTGGTCACCAAAGGTCTGAAAACCTTTTTTCAGCCAAAATGACTATTTTTGTCTTTTAGAGTCTCAAAACTCCGCATTTAGATTTGGTATTTGTTTGGGTCAAAATGACTCTATTTTGGTCTCCAAGTGTCTAAAAAGCCTTTTTAGTCAAAATAACTGCATTTGGTCACCAAAGGTCTGAAAAACTTTTTTAGCCAAAATGACTTTATTTTTGTCTTTTAGAGTCTTAAAAAGAAGGGTTTAGACAAGATAATTGCATTTCGTAACCAGTGATCTGAAAACATTTTTTTGGTCAAAATGACTCTATTTTGGTCTCCAAGTGTCTAAAAAGCCCTTTTTAGTCAAAATAACTGCATTTGGTTACCAAAGGTCTGAAAAAAAATGTAGTCAAAATGATTGTATTTTCGTCTATAAGAGTCTTAAAAAGCCGGTTTTGGACAAGATAATTGCATTTGGTAACCAATCACCTGAAACATTTTTTTGGGTCAAAATGACTCTATTTTGGTCTCAGAGTGTCTAAAAAGCCTTTTTTAGTCAAAATAACTGCATTTGGTCACCAAAGGTCTGAAAACCTTTTTTTAGCCAAAATAACTGTATTTTTGTCTTTTAGAGTCTTAAAACACCGCTTTTAGACAAGATAAACTACATTTGGTAACCAATGGCCTGAAAAAATGGTTTTGGTCAAAATGACTCTATTTAGGTCTCCAAGTGTCTATAAAGCCCTTTTTAGTCAAAATAACTACGTTTGGTCACCAAAGGTCTGAAAAACTATTTTAGAGTCTCAAAACTCCGCATTTAGATTTGGTATTTGTTTGGGTCAAAATTACTCTATTTTGGTCTCCAAGTGTCTAAAAAGCCTTTTTTAGTCAAAATAACTGCATTTGGTCACCAAAGGTCTGAAAACTTTTTTAGCCAAAATGACTGTATTTTTGTCTTTTAGAGTCTTAAAAAGCCGGGTTTAGACAAGATAATTGCATTTCGTAACCAGTGATCTGAAAACTTTTTTGGTCAAAATGACTCTATTGTGGTCTCCAAGTGTCTAAGAAGCCCTTTTAAGTCAAAATAACTGCATTTGGTCAGCAAAAGGTATGAATAAAAATTTAGTCAAAATGATTGTATTTTCGTCAATTAGAGTCTTAAAAACCGGTTTTGGACAAGATAATTGCATTTGGTAACCAATGGCCTGAAAAAATGTTTTTGTTTAAAATGACTCTATTTAGGTCTCCAAGTGTCTAAAAAGCCCTTTTTAGTCATAAGAACTACGTTTGGTCAACAAAGGTCTGAAAAACTATTTTAGCCAAAATGACTGTATTTTTGTCTTTTAGAGTCTCAAAACTCCGCATTTAGATTTGGTATTTGTTTGGGTCAAAATGACTCTATTTTGGTCTCCAAGTGTCTAAAAAGCCTTTTTAGTCAAAATAACTGCATTTGGTCACCAAAGGTCTGAAAAACTTTTTTAGCCAAAATGACTGTATTTTTGTCTTTTAGAGTCTTAAAAAGCCGGGTTTAGACCAGATAATTGCATTTCCTAACCAGTGATCTGAAAACTTTTTTTGGTCAAAATGACCCTATTTTGGTCTCCAAGTGTCTAAAAAGCCTTTTTTAGTCAAAATAACTACGTTTGGTCACCAAAGGTCTGAAAACCTTTTTTCAGCCAAAATGACTGTATTTTTGTCTTTTAGAGTCTTAAAACACTGCTTTTAGACAAGATAAACTACATTTGGTAACCAATGGCCTGAAAAAATGTTTTTGGTCAAAATGACTCTATTTAGGTCTCCAAGTGTCTATAAAGCCCTTTTTAGTCAAAATAACTACGTTTGGTCACCAAAGGTCTGAAAAACTATTTTAGAGTCTCAAAATTCCGCATTTAGATTTGGTATTTGTTTGGGTCAAAATGACTCTATTTTGGTCTCAGAGTGTCTAAAAAGCCTTTTTTAGTCAAAATAACTGCATTTGGTCACCAAAGGTCTGAAAACTTTTTTAGCCAAAATGACTGTATTTTTGTGTTTTAGAGTCTTAAAAAGCCGGGTTTAGACAAGATAATTGCATTTCGTAACCAGTGATCTGAAAACTTTTTTGGTCAAAATGACTCTATTTTGGTCTCCAAGTGTCTAAGAGGCCCTTTTAAGTCAAAATAACTGCATTTGGTCAGCAAAGGTATGAATAAAAATTTAGTCAAAATGATTGTATTTTCGTCAGAGTCTTAAAAACCGGTTTTGGATAAGATAATTGCATTTGGTAACCAATGGCCTGAAAAAATGTTTTTGGTCAAAATGACTCTATTTAGGTCTCCAAGTGTCTAAAAAGCCCTTTTTAGTCATAATACCTACGTTTGGTCAACAAAGGTCTGAAAAAACTATTTTAGCCAAAATGACTGTATTTTTGTCTTTTAGAGTCTCAAAACTCCGCATTTAGATTTGGTATTTGTTTGGGTCAAAATGACTCTATTTTGGTCTCCAAGTGTCTAAAAAGCCTTTTTATTCAAAATAACTGCATTTGGTCACCAAAGGTCTGAAAAACTTTTTTAGCCAAAATGACTGTATTTTTGTCTTTTAGAGTCTTAAAAAGCCGGGTTTAGACAAGATAATTGCATTTCATAACCAGTGATCTGAAAACTTTTTTGGTCAAAATGACTCTATTTTGGTCTCCAAGTGTCTAAGAGGCCCTTTTAAGTCAAAATAACTGCATTTGGTCAGCAAAGGTATGAATAAAAATTTAGTCAAAATGATTGTATTTTCGTCAGAGTCTTAAAAACCGGTTTTGGATAAGATAATTGCATTTGGTAACCAATGGCCTGAAAAAATGTTTTTGGTCAAAATGACTCTATTTAGGTCTCCAAGTGTCTAAAAAGCCCTTTTTAGTCATAATACCTACGTTTGGTCAACAAAGGTCTGAAAAAACTATTTTAGCCAAAATGACTGTATTTTTGTCTTTTAGAGTCTCAAAACTCCGCATTTAGATTTGGTATTTGTTTGGGTCAAAATGACTCTATTTTGGTCTCCAAGTGTCTAAAAAGCCTTTTTAGTCAAAATAACTGCATTTGGTCACCAAAGGTCTGAAAAACTTTTTTAGCCAAAATGACTGTATTTTTGTCTTTTAGAGTCTTAAAAAGCCGGGTTTAGACAAGATAATTGCATTTCATAACCAGTGATCTGAAAACTTTTTTTGGTCAAAATGACTCTATTTTGGTCTCCAAGTGTCTAAAAAGCCTTTTTTAGTCAAAATAACTACGTTTGGTCACCAAAGGTCTGAAAACCTTTTTTCAGCCAAAATGACTATTTTTGTCTTTTAGAGTCTCAAAACTCCGCATTTAGATTTGGTATTTGTTTGGGTCAAAATGACTCTATTTTGGTCTCCAAGTGTCTAAAAAGCCTTTTTAGTCAAAATAACTGCATTTGGTCACCAAAGGTCTGAAAAACTTTTTTAGCCAAAATGACTTTATTTTTGTCTTTTAGAGTCTTAAAAAGAAGGGTTTAGACAAGATAATTGCATTTCGTAACCAGTGATCTGAAAACATTTTTTTGGTCAAAATGACTCTATTTTGGTCTCCAAGTGTCTAAAAAGCCCTTTTTAGTCAAAATAACTGCATTTGGTTACCAAAAGTCTGAAAAAAAATGTAGTCAAAATGATTGTATTTTCGTCTATTAGAGTCTTAAAAAGCCGGTTTTGGACAAGATAATTGCATTTGGTAACCAATCACCTGAAACATTTTTTTGGGTCAAAATGACTCTATTTTGGTCTCAGAGTGTCTAAAAAGCCTTTTTTAGTCAAAATAACTGCATTTGGTCACCAAAGGTCTGAAAACCTTTTTTTAGCCAAAATAACTGTATTTTTGTCTTTTAGAGTCTTAAAACACCGCTTTTAGACAAGATAAACTACATTTGGTAACCAATGGCCTGAAAAAATGGTTTTGGTCAAAATGACTCTATTTAGGTCTCCAAGTGTCTATAAAGCCCTTTTTAGTCAAAATAACTACGTTTGGTCACCAAAGGTCTGAAAAACTATTTTAGAGTCTCAAAACTCCGCATTTAGATTTGGTATTTGTTTGGGTCAAAATTACTCTATTTTGGTCTCCAAGTGTCTAAAAAGCCTTTTTTAGTCAAAATAACTGCATTTGGTCACCAAAGGTCTGAAAACTTTTTTAGCCAAAATGACTGTATTTTTGTCTTTTAGAGTCTTAAAAAGCCGGGTTTAGACAAGATAATTGCATTTCGTAACCAGTGATCTGAAAACTTTTTTGGTCAAAATGACTCTATTTTGGTCTCCAAGTGTCTAAGAAGCCCTTTTAAGTCAAAATAACTGCATTTGGTCAGCAAAAGGTATGAATAAAAATTTAGTCAAAATGATTGTATTTTCGTCAATTAGAGTCTTAAAAACCGGTTTTGGACAAGATAATTGCATTTGGTAACCAATGGCCTGAAAAAATGTTTTTGTTTAAAATGACTCTATTTAGGTCTCCAAGTGTCTAAAAAGCCCTTTTTAGTCATAATAACTACGTTTGGTCAACAAAGGTCTGAAAAACTATTTTAGCCAAAATGACTGTATTTTTGTCTTTTAGAGTCTCAAAACTCCGCATTTAGATTTGGTATTTGTTTGGGTCAAAATTACTCTATTTTGGTCTCCAAGTGTCTAAAAAGCCTTTTTAGTCAAAATAACTGCATTTGGTCACCAAAGGTCTGAAAAACTTTTTTAGCCAAAATGACTGTATTTTTGTCTTTTAGAGTCTTAAAAAGCCGGGTTTAGACCCGATAATTGCATTTCCTAACCAGTGATCTGAAAAAATGTTTTTGGTCAAAATGACTCTATTTAGGTCTCCAAGTGTCTATAAAGCCCTTTTTAGTCAAAATAACTACGTTTGGTCACCAAAGGTCTGAAAAACTATTTTAGAGTCTCAAAATTCCGCATTTAGATTTGGTATTTGTTTGGGTCAAAATGACTCTATTTTGGTCTCAGAGTGTCTAAAAAGCCTTTTTTAGTCAAAATAACTGCATTTGGTCACCAAAGGTCTGAAAACCTTTTTTAGCCAAAATAACTGTATTTTTGTCTTTTAGAGTCTTAAAACACCGCTTTTAGACAAGATAAACTACATTTGGTAACCAATGGCCTGAAAAAATGTTTTTGGTCAAAATGACTCTATTTAGGTCTCCAAGTGTCTAAAAAGCCTTTTTTAGTCAAAATAACTGCATTTGGTCACCAAAGGTCTGAAAACTTTTTTTGCCAAAATGACTGTATTTTTGTGTTTTAGAGTCTTAAAAAGCCGGGTTTAGACAAGATAATTGCATTTCGTAACCAGTGATCTGAAAACTTTTTTGGTCAAAATGACTCTATTTTGGTCTCCAAGTGTCTAAGAGGCCCTTTTAAGTCAAAATAACTGCATTTGGTCAGCAAAGGTATGAATAAAAATTTAGTCAAAATGATTGTATTTTCGTCAGAGTCTTAAAAACCGGTTTTGGATAAGATAATTGCATTTGGTAACCAATGGCCTGAAAAAATGTTTTTGGTCAAAATGACTCTATTTAGGTCTCCAAGTGTCTAAAAAGCCCTTTTTAGTCATAATACCTACGTTTGGTCAACAAAGGTCTGAAAAAACTATTTTAGCCAAAATGACTGTATTTTTGTCTTTTAGAGTCTCAAAACTCCACATTTAGATTTGGTATTTGTTTGGGTCAACATGACTCTATTTTGGTCTCCAAGTGTCTAAAAAGCCTTTTTAGTCAAAATAACTGCATTTGGTCACCAAAGGTCTGAAAAACTTTTTTAGCCAAAATGACTGTATTTTTGTCTTTTAGAGTCTTAAAAAGCCGGGTTTAGACAAGATAATTGCATTTCATAACCAGTGATCTGAAAACTTTTTTTGGTCAAAATGACTCTATTTTGGTCTCCAAGTGTCTAAAAAGCCTTTTTTAGTCAAAATAACTACGTTTGGTCACCAAAGGTCTGAAAACCTTTTTTCAGCCAAAATGACTGTATTTTTGTCTTTTAGAGTCTCAAAACTCCGCATTTAGATTTGGTATTTGTTTGGGTCAAAATGACTCTATTTTGGTCTCCAAGTGTCTAAAAAGCCTTTTTAGTCAAAATAACTGCATTTGGTCACCAAAGGTCTGAAAAACTTTTTTAGCCAAAATGACTGTATTTTTGTCTTTTAGAGTCTTAAAAAGAAGGGTTTAGACAAGATAATTGCATTTCGTAACCAGTGATCTGAAAACATTTTTTTGGTCAAAATGACTCTATTTTGGTCTCCAAGTGTCTAAATAGGCCTTTTTAGTCAAAATAACTGCATTTGGTTACCAAAGGTCTGAAAAAAAAATGTAGTCAAAATGATTGTATTTTCGTCTATTAGAGTCTTAAAAAGCCGGTTTTGGACAAGATAATTGCATTTGGTAACCAATCACCTGAAACATTTTTTTGGGTCAAAATGACTCTATTTTGGTCTCAGAGTGTCTAAAAAGCCTTTTTTAGTCAAAATAACTGCATTTGGTCACCAAAGGTCTGAAAACCTTTTCTTAGCCAAAATAACTGTATTTTTGTCTTTTAGAGTCTTAAAACACCGCTTTTAGACAAGATAAACTACATTTGGTAACCAATGGCCTGAAAAAATGTTTTTGGTCAAAATGACTCTATTTAGGTCTCCAAGTGTCTATAAAGCCCTTTTTAGTCAAAATAACTACGTTTGGTCACCAAAGGTCTGAAAAACTATTTTAGAGTCTCAAAACTCCGCATTTAGATTTGGTATTTGTTTGGGTCAAAATTACTCTATTTTGGTCTCCAAGTGTCTAAAAAGCCTTTCTTAGTCAAAATAACTGCATTTGGTCACCAAAGGATTGAAAACTTTTTTAGCCAAAATGACTGTATTTTTGTCTTTTAGAGTCTTAAAAAGCCGGGTTTAGACAAGATAATTGCATTTCATAACCAGTGATCTGAAAACTTTTTTGGTCAAAATGACTCTATTTTGGTCTCCAAGTGTCTAAGAGGCCCTTTTAAGTCAAAATAACTGCATTTGGTCAGCAAAGGTATGAATAAAAATTTAGTCAAAATGATTGTATTTTCGTCAGAGTCTTAAAAACCGGTTTTGGATAAGATAATTGCATTTGGTAACCAATGGCCTGAAAAAATGTTTTTGGTCAAAATGACTCTATTTAGGTCTCCAAGTGTCTAAAAAGCCCTTTTTAGTCATAATACCTACGTTTGGTCAACAAAGGTCTGAAAAAACTATTTTAGCCAAAATGACTGTATTTTTGTCTTTTAGAGTCTCAAAACTCCGCATTTAGATTTGGTATTTGTTTGGGTCAAAATGACTCTATTTTGGTCTCCAAGTGTCTAAAAAGCCTTTTTAGTCAAAATAACTGCATTTGGTCACCAAAGGTCTGAAAAACTTTTTTAGCCAAAATGACTGTATTTTTGTCTTTTAGAGTCGTAAAAAGCCGGGTTTAGACAAGATAATTGCATTTCATAACCAGTGATCTGAAAACTTTTTTTGGTCAAAATGACTCTATTTTGGTCTCCAAGTGTCTAAAAAGCCTTTTTTAGTCAAAATAACTACGTTTGGTCACCAAAGGTCTGAAAACCTTTTTTCAGCCAAAATGACTGTATTTTTGTCTTTTAGAGTCTCAAAACTCCGCATTTAGATTTGGTATTTGTTTGGGTCAAAATGACTATTTTGGTCTCCAAGTGTCTAAAAAGCCTTTTTAGTCAAAATAACTGCATTTGGTCACCAAAGGTCTGAAAAACTTTTTTAGCCAAAATGACTGTATTTTTGTCTTTTAGAGTCTTAAAAAGAAGGGTTTAGACAAGATAATTGCATTTCGTAACCAGTGATCTGAAAACATTTTTTTGGTCAAAATGACTCTATTTTGGTCTCCAAGTGTCTAAAAAGCCCTTTTTAGTCAAAATAACTGCATTTGGTTACCAAAGGTCTGAAAAAAAATGTAGTCAAAATGATTGTATTTTCGTCTATTAGAGTCTTAAAAAGCCGGTTTTGGACAAGATAATTGCATTTGGTAACCAATCACCTGAAACATTTTTTGGGTCAAAATGACTCTATTTTGGTCTCAGAGTGTCTAAAAAGCCTTTTTTAGTCAAAATAACTGCATTTGATCACCAAAGGTCTGAAAACCTTTTTTTAGCCAAAATAACTGTATTTTTGTCTTTTAGAGTCTTAAAACACCGCTTTTAGACAAGATAAACTACATTTGGTAACCAATGGCCTGAAAAAATGTTTTTGGTCAAAATGACTCTATTTAGGTCTCCAAGTGTCTATAAAGCCCTTTTTAGTCAAAATAACTACGTTTGGTCACCAAAGGTCTGAAAACTATTTTAGAGTCTCAAAACTCCGCATTTAGATTTGGTATTTGTTTGGGTCAAAATTACTCTATTTTGGTCTCCAAGTGTCTAAAAAGCCTTTTTTAGTCAAAATAACTGCATTTGGTCACCAAAGGATTGAAAACTTTTTTAGCCAAAATGACTGTATTTTTGTGTTTTAGAGTCTTAAAAAGCCGGGTTTAGACAAGATAATTGCATTTCGTAACCAGTGATCTGAAAACTTTTTTGGTCAAAATGACTCTATTTTGGTCTCCAAGTGTCTAAGAGGCCCTTTTAAGTCAAAATAACTGCATTTGGTCAGCAAAGGTATGAATAAAAATTTAGTCAAAATGATTGTATTTTCGTCAGAGTCTTAAAAACCGGTTTTGGATAAGATAATTGCATTTGGTAACCAATGGCCTGAAAAAATGTTTTTGGTCAAAATGACTCTATTTAGGTCTCCAAGTGTCTAAAAAGCCCTTTTTAGTCATAATACCTACGTTTGGTCAACAAAGGTCTGAAAAAACTATTTTAGCCAAAATTACTGTATTTTTGTCTTTTAGAGTCTCAAAACTCCGCATTTAGATTTGGTATTTGTTTGGGTCAAAATTACTCTATTTTGGTCTCCAAGTGTCTAAAAAGCCTTTTTAGTCAAAATAACTGCATTTGGTCACCAAAGGTCTGAAAAACTTTTTTAGCCAAAATGACTGTATTTTTGTCTTTTAGAGTCTTAAAAAGCCGGGTTTAGACAAGATAATTGCATTTCATAACCAGTGATCTGAAAACTTTTTTTGGTCAAAATGACTCTATTTTGGTCTCCAAGTGTCTAAAAAGCCTTTTTTAGTCAAAATAACTACGTTTGGTCACCAAAGGTCTGAAAACCTTTTTTCAGCCAAAATGACTGTATTTTTGTCTTTTAGAGTCTCAAAACTCCGCATTTAGATTTGGTATTTGTTTGGGTCAAAATGACTCTATTTTGGTCTCCAAGTGTCTAAAAAGCCTTTTTAGTCAAAATAACTGCATTTGGTCACCAAAGGTCTGAAAAACTTTTTTAGCCAAAATGACTTTATTTTTGTCTTTTAGAGTCTTAAAAAGAAGGGTTTAGACAAGATAATTGCATTTCGTAACCAGTGATCTGAAAACATTTTTTTGGTCAAAATGACTCTATTTTGGTCTCCAAGTGTCTAAAAAGCCCTTTTTAGTCAAAATAACTGCATTTGGTTACCAAAGGTCTGAAAAAAATGTAGTCAAAATGATTGTATTTTCGTCTATTAGAGTCTTAAAAAGCCGGTTTTGGACAAGATAATTGCATTTGGTAACCAATCACCTGAAACATTTTTTTGGGTCAAAATGACTCTATTTTGGTCTCAGAGTGTCTAAAAAGCCTTTTTTAGTCAAAATAACTGCATTTGGTCACCAAAGGTCTGAAAACCTTTTTTTAGCCAAAATAACTGTATTTTTGTCTTTTAGAGTCTTAAAACACCGCTTTTAGACAAGATAAACTACATTTGGTAACCAATGGCCTGAAAAAATGGTTTTGGTCAAAATGACTCTATTTAGGTCTCCAAGTGTCTATAAAGCCCTTTTTAGTCAAAATAACTACGTTTGGTCACCAAAGGTCTGAAAAACTATTTTAGAGTCTCAAAACTCCGCATTTAGATTTGGTATTTGTTTGGGTCAAAATTACTCTATTTTGGTCTCCAAGTGTCTAAAAAGCCTTTTTTAGTCAAAATAACTGCATTTGGTCACCAAAGGTCTGAAAACTTTTTTAGCCAAAATGACTGTATTTTTGTCTTTTAGAGTCTTAAAAAGCCGGGTTTAGACAAGATAATTGCATTTCGTAACCAGTGATCTGAAAACTTTTTTGGTCAAAATGACTCTATTTTGGTCTCCAAGTGTCTAAGAAGCCCTTTTAAGTCAAAATAACTGCATTTGGTCAGCAAAAGGTATGAATAAAAATTTAGTCAAAATGATTGTATTTTCGTCAATTAGAGTCTTAAAAACCGGTTTTGGACAAGATAATTGCATTTGGTAACCAATGGCCTGAAAAAATGTTTTTGTTTAAAATGACTCTATTTAGGTCTCCAAGTGTCTAAAAAGCCCTTTTTAGTCATAATAACTACGTTTGGTCAACAAAGGTCTGAAAAACTATTTTAGCCAAAATGACTGTATTTTTGTCTTTTAGAGTCTCAAAACTCCGCATTTAGATTTGGTATTTGTTTGGGTCAAAATTACTCTATTTTGGTCTCCAAGTGTCTAAAAAGCCTTTTTAGTCAAAATAACTGCATTTGGTCACCAAAGGTCTGAAAAACTTTTTTAGCCAAAATGACTGTATTTTTGTCTTTTAGAGTCTTAAAAAGCCGGGTTTAGACCCGATAATTGCATTTCCTAACCAGTGATCTGAAAAAATGTTTTTGGTCAAAATGACTCTATTTAGGTCTCCAAGTGTCTATAAAGCCCTTTTTAGTCAAAATAACTACGTTTGGTCACCAAAGGTCTGAAAAACTATTTTAGAGTCTCAAAATTCCGCATTTAGATTTGGTATTTGTTTGGGTCAAAATGACTCTATTTTGGTCTCAGAGTGTCTAAAAAGCCTTTTTTAGTCAAAATAACTGCATTTGGTCACCAAAGGTCTGAAAACCTTTTTTAGCCAAAATAACTGTATTTTTGTCTTTTAGAGTCTTAAAACACCGCTTTTAGACAAGATAAACTACATTTGGTAACCAATGGCCTGAAAAAATGTTTTTGGTCAAAATGACTCTATTTAGGTCTCCAAGTGTCTATAAAGCCCTTTTTAGTCAAAATAACTACGTTTGGTCACCAAAGGTCTGAAAAACTATTTTAGAGTCTCAAAACTCCGCATTTAGATTTGGTATTTGTTTGGGTCAAAATTACTCTATTTTGGTCTCCAAGTGTCTAAAAAGCCTTTTTTAGTCAAAATAACTGCATTTGGTCACCAAAGGTCTGAAAACTTTTTTTGCCAAAATGACTGTATTTTTGTGTTTTAGAGTCTTAAAAAGCCGGGTTTAGACAAGATAATTGCATTTCGTAACCAGTGATCTGAAAACTTTTTTGGTCAAAATGACTCTATTTTGGTCTCCAAGTGTCTAAGAGGCCCTTTTAAGTCAAAATAACTGCATTTGGTCAGCAAAGGTATGAATAAAAATTTAGTCAAAATGATTGTATTTTCGTCAGAGTCTTAAAAACCGGTTTTGGATAAGATAATTGCATTTGGTAACCAATGGCCTGAAAAAATGTTTTTGGTCAAAATGACTCTATTTAGGTCTCCAAGTGTCTAAAAAGCCCTTTTTAGTCATAATACCTACGTTTGGTCAACAAAGGTCTGAAAAAACTATTTTAGCCAAAATGACTGTATTTTTGTCTTTTAGAGTCTCAAAACTCCACATTTAGATTTGGTATTTGTTTGGGTCAAAATGACTCTATTTTGGTCTCCAAGTGTCTAAAAAGCCTTTTTAGTCAAAATAACTGCATTTGGTCACCAAAGGTCTGAAAAACTTTTTTAGCCAAAATGACTGTATTTTTGTCTTTTAGAGTCTTAAAAAGCCGGGTTTAGACAAGATAATTGCATTTCATAACCAGTGATCTGAAAACTTTTTTTGGTCAAAATGACTCTATTTTGGTCTCCAAGTGTCTAAAAAGCCTTTTTTAGTCAAAATAACTACGTTTGGTCACCAAAGGTCTGAAAACCTTTTTTCAGCCAAAATGACTGTATTTTTGTCTTTTAGAGTCTCAAAACTCCGCATTTAGATTTGGTATTTGTTTGGGTCAAAATGACTCTATTTTGGTCTCCAAGTGTCTAAAAAGCCTTTTTAGTCAAAATAACTGCATTTGGTCACCAAAGGTCTGAAAAACTTTTTTAGCCAAAATGACTGTATTTTTGTCTTTTAGAGTCTTAAAAAGAAGGGTTTAGACAAGATAATTGCATTTCGTAACCAGTGATCTGAAAACATTTTTTTGGTCAAAATGACTCTATTTTGGTCTCCAAGTGTCTAAAAAGCCCTTTTTAGTCAAAATAACTGCATTTGGTTACCAAAGGTCTGAAAAAAAAATGTAGTCAAAATGATTGTATTTTCGTCTATTAGAGTCTTAAAAAGCCGGTTTTGGACAAGATAATTGCATTTGGTAACCAATCACCTGAAACATTTTTTTGGGTCAAAATGACTCTATTTTGGTCTCAGAGTGTCTAAAAAGCCTTTTTTAGTCAAAATAACTGCATTTGGTCACCAAAGGTCTGAAAACCTTTTTTTAGCCAAAATAACTGTATTTTTGTCTTTTAGAGTCTTAAAACACCGCTTTTAGACAAGATAAACTACATTTGGTAACCAATGGCCTGAAAAAATGGTTTTGGTCAAAATGACTCTATTTAGGTCTCCAAGTGTCTATAAAGCCCTTTTTAGTCAAAATAACTACGTTTGGTCACCAAAGGTCTGAAAAACTATTTTAGAGTCTCAAAACTCCGCATTTAGATTTGGTATTTGTTTGGGTCAAAATTACTCTATTTTGGTCTCCAAGTGTCTAAAAAGCCTGTTTTAGTCAAAATAACTGCATTTGGTCACCAAAGGATTGAAAACTTTTTTAGCCAAAATGACTGTATTTTTGTCTTTTAGAGTCTTAAAAAGCCGGGTTTAGACAAGATAATTGCATTTCATAACCAGTGATCTGAAAACTTTTTTGGTCAAAATGACTCTATTTTGGTCTCCAAGTGTCTAAGAGGCCCTTTTAAGTCAAAATAACTGCATTTGGTCAGCAAAGGTATGAATAAAAATTTAGTCAAAATGATTGTATTTTCGTCAGAGTCTTAAAAACCGGTTTTGGATAAGATAATTGCATTTGGTAACCAATGGCCTGAAAAAATGTTTTTGGTCAAAATGACTCTATTTAGGTCTCCAAGTGTCTAAAAAGCCATTTTTAGTCATAATACCTACGTTTGGTCAACAAAGGTCTGAAAAAACTATTTTAGCCAAAATGACTGTATTTTTGTCTTTTAGAGTCTCAAAACTCCGCATTTAGATTTGGTATTTGTTTGGGTCAAAATGACTCTATTTTGGTCTCCAAGTGTCTAAAAAGCCTTTTTAGTCAAAATAACTGCATTTGGTCACCAAAGGTCTGAAAAACTTTTTTAGCCAAAATGACTGTATTTTTGTCTTTTAGAGTCGTAAAAAGCCGGGTTTAGACAAGATAATTGCATTTCATAACCAGTGATCTGAAAACTTTTTTTGGTCAAAATGACTCTATTTTGGTCTCCAAGTGTCTAAAAAGCCTTTTTTAGTCAAAATAACTACGTTTGGTCACCAAAGGTCTGAAAACCTTTTTTCAGCCAAAATGACTGTATTTTTGTCTTTTAGAGTCTCAAAACTCCGCATTTAGATTTGGTATTTGTTTGGGTCAAAATGACTATTTTGGTCTCCAAGTGTCTAAAAAGCCTTTTTAGTCAAAATAACTGCATTTGGTCACCAAAGGTCTGAAAAACTTTTTTAGCCAAAATGACTGTATTTTTGTCTTTTAGAGTCTTAAAAAGAAGGGTTTAGACAAGATAATTGCATTTCGTAACCAGTGATCTGAAAACATTTTTTTGGTCAAAATGACTCTATTTTGGTCTCCAAGTGTCTAAAAAGCCCTTTTTAGTCAAAATAACTGCATTTGGTTACCAAAGGTCTGAAAAAAAATGTAGTCAAAATGATTGTATTTTCGTCTATTAGAGTCTTAAAAAGCCGGTTTTGGACAAGATAATTGCATTTGGTAACCAATCACCTGAAACATTTTTTGGGTCAAAATGACTCTATTTTGGTCTCAGAGTGTCTAAAAAGCCTTTTTTAGTCAAAATAACTGCATTTGATCACCAAAGGTCTGAAAACCTTTTTTTAGCCAAAATAACTGTATTTTTGTCTTTTAGAGTCTTAAAACACCGCTTTTAGACAAGATAAACTACATTTGGTAACCAATGGCCTGAAAAAATGTTTTTGGTCAAAATGACTCTATTTAGGTCTCCAAGTGTCTAAAAAGCCCTTTTTAGTCATAATACCTACGTTTGGTCAACAAAGGTCTGAAAAAACTATTTTAGCCAAAATGACTGTATTTTTGTCTTTTAGAGTCTCAAAACTCCGCATTTAGATTTGGTATTTGTTTGGGTCAAAATGACTCTATTTTGGTCTCAGAGTGTCTAAAAAGCCTGTTTTAGTCAAAATAACTGCATTTGGTCACCAAAGGTCTGAAAACCTTTTTTTAGCCAAAATAACTGTATTTTTGTCTTTTAGAGTCTTAAAACACCGCTTTTAGACAAGATAAACTACATTTGGTAACCAATGGCCTGAAAAAATGTTTTTGGTCAAAATGACTCTATTTAGGTCTCCAAGTGTCTATAAAGCCCTTTTTAGTCAAAATAACTACGTTTGGTCACCAAAGGTCTGAAAAACTATTTTAGAGTCTCAAAACTCCGCATTTAGATTTGGTATTTGTTTGGGTCAAAATTACTCTATTTTGGTCTCCAAGTGTCTAAAAAGCCTTTTTTAGTCAAAATAACTGCATTTGGTCACCAAAGGTCTGAAAACTTTTTTAGCCAAAATGACTGTATTTTTGTGTTTTAGAGTCTTAAAAAGCCGGGTTTAGACAAGATAATTGCATTTCGTAACCAGTGATCTGAAAACTTTTTTGGTCAAAATGACTCTATTTTGGTCTCCAAGTGTCTAAGAGGCCCTTTTAAGTCAAAATAACTGCATTTGGTCAGCAAAGGTATGAATAAAAATTTAGTCAAAATGATTGTATTTTCGTCAGTGTCTTAAAAACCGGTTTTGGATAAGATAATTGCATTTGGTAACCAATGGCCTGAAAAAATGTTTTTGGTCAAAATGACTCTATTTAGGTCTCCAAGTGTCTAAAAAGCCCTTTTTAGTCATAATACCTACGTTTGGTCAACAAAGGTCTGAAAAAACTATTTTAGCCAAAATGACTGTATTTTTGTCTTTTAGAGTCTCAAAACTCCGCATTTAGATTTGGTATTTGTTTGGGTCAAAATGACTCTATTTTGGTCTCCAAGTGTCTAAAAAGCCTTTTTAGTCAAAATAACTGCATTTGGTCACCAAAGGTCTGAAAAACTTTTTTAGCCAAAATGACTGTATTTTTGTCTTTTAGAGTCTTAAAAAGCCGGGTTTAGACAAGATAATTGCATTTCATAACCAGTGATCTGAAAACTTTTTTTGGTCAAAATGACTCTATTTTGGTCTCCAAGTGTCTAAAAAGCCTTTTTTAGTCAAAATAACTACGTTTGGTCACCAAAGGTCTGAAAACCTTTTTTCAGCCAAAATGACTGTATTTTTGTCTTTTAGAGTCTCAAAACTCCGCATTTAGATTTGGTATTTGTTTGGGTCAAAATGACTCTATTTTGGTCTCCAAGTGTCTAAAAAGCCATTTTAGTCAAAATAACTGCATTTGGTCACCAAAGGTCTGAAAAACTTTTTTAGCCAAAATGACTGTATTTTTGTCTTTTAGAGTCTTAAAAAGAAGGGTTTAGACAAGATAATTGCATTTCGTAACCAGTGATCTGAAAACTTTTTTTGGTCAAAATGACTCTATTTTGGTCTCCAAGTGTCTAAAAAGCCCTTTTTAGTCAAAATAACTGCATTTGGTTACCAAAGGTCTGAAAAAAAATGTAGTCAAAATGATTGTATTTTCGTCTATTAGAGTCTTAAAAAGCCGGTTTTGGACAAGATAATTGCATTTGGTAACCA
The DNA here is from genome assembly GCF_965119305.1 of Pelophylax lessonae. NCBI lineage: Eukaryota > Metazoa > Chordata > Amphibia > Anura > Ranidae > Pelophylax > Pelophylax lessonae. The sequence goes on along the minus strand of NC_138773.1, from coordinate 141,856,800 downwards.
ATCACCTGAAACATTTTTTGGGTCAAAATGACTCTATTTTGGTCTCAGAGTGTCTAAAAAGCCTTTTTTAGTCAAAATAACTGCATTTGGTCACCAAAGGTCTGAAAACCTTTTTTTAGCCAAAATAACTGTATTTTTGTCTTTTAGAGTCTTGAAACACCCCTTTCAGACAAGATAAACTACATTTGGTAACCAATGGCCTGAAAAAATGTTTTTGGTCAAAATGACTCTATTTAGGTCTCCAAGTGTCTATAAAGCCCTTTTTAGTCAAAATAACTACGTTTGGTCACCAAAGGTCTGAAAACTATTTTAGAGTCTCAAAACTCCGCATTTAGATTTGGTATTTGTTTGGGTCAAAATTACTCTATTTTGGTCTCCAAGTGTCTAAAAAGCCTTTTTTAGTCAAAATAACTGCATTTGGTCACCAAAGGATTGAAAACTTTTTTAGCCAAAATGACTGTATTTTTGTGTTTTAGAGTCTTAAAAAGCCGGGTTTAGACAAGATAATTGCATTTCGTAACCAGTGATCTGAAAACTTTTTTGGTCAAAATGACTCTATTTTGGTCTCCAAGTGTCTAAGAGGCCCTTTTAAGTCAAAATAATTGCATTTGGTCAGCAAAGGTATGAATAAAAATTTAGTCAAAATGATTGTATTTTCGTCAGAGTCTTAAAAACCGGTTTTGGATAAGATAATTGCATTTGGTAACCAATGGCCTGAAAAAATGTTTTTGGTCAAAATGACTCTATTTAGGTCTCCAAGTGTCTAAAAAGCCCTTTTTAGTCATAATACCTACGTTTGGTCAACAAAGGTCTGAAAAAACTATTTTAGCCAAAATGACTGTATTTTTGTCTTTTAGAGTCTCAAAACTCCGCATTTAGATTTGGTATTTGTTTGGGTCAAAATTACTCTATTTTGGTCTCCAAGTGTCTAAAAAGCCTTTTTAGTCAAAATAACTGCATTTGGTCACCAAAGGTCTGAAAAACTTTTTTAGCCAAAATGACTGTATTTTTGTCTTTTAGAGTCTTAAAAAGCCGGGTTTAGACAAGATAATTGCATTTCATAACCAGTGATCTGAAAACTTTTTTTGGTCAAAATGACTCTATTTTGGTCTCCAAGTGTCTAAAAAGCCTTTTTTAGTCAAAATAACTACGTTTGGTCACCAAAGGTCTGAAAACCTTTTTTCAGCCAAAATGACTGTATTTTTGTCTTTTAGAGTCTCAAAACTCCGCATTTAGATTTGGTATTTGTTTGGGTCAAAATGACTCTATTTTGGTCTCCAAGTGTCTAAAAAGCCTTTTTAGTCAAAATAACTGCATTTGGTCACCAAAGGTCTGAAAAACTTTTTTAGCCAAAATGACTTTATTTTTGTCTTTTAGAGTCTTAAAAAGAAGGGTTTAGACAAGATAATTGCATTTCGTAACCAGTGATCTGAAAACATTTTTTTGGTCAAAATGACTCTATTTTGGTCTCCAAGTGTCTAAAAAGCCCTTTTTAGTCAAAATAACTGCATTTGGTTACCAAAGGTCTGAAAAAAAATGTAGTCAAAATGATTGTATTTTCGTCTATTAGAGTCTTAAAAAGCCGGTTTTGGACAAGATAATTGCATTTGGTAACCAATCACCTGAAACATTTTTTTGGGTCAAAATGACTCTATTTTGGTCTCAGAGTGTCTAAAAAGCCTTTTTTAGTCAAAATAACTGCATTTGGTCACCAAAGGTCTGAAAACCTTTTTTTAGCCAAAATAACTGTATTTTTGTCTTTTAGAGTCTTAAAACACCGCTTTTAGACAAGATAAACTACATTTGGTAACCAATGGCCTGAAAAAATGGTTTTGGTCAAAATGACTCTATTTAGGTCTCCAAGTGTCTATAAAGCCCTTTTTAGTCAAAATAACTACGTTTGGTCACCAAAGGTCTGAAAAACTATTTTAGAGTCTCAAAACTCCGCATTTAGATTTGGTATTTGTTTGGGTCAAAATTACTCTATTTTGGTCTCCAAGTGTCTAAAAAGCCTTTTTTAGTCAAAATAACTGCATTTGGTCACCAAAGGTCTGAAAACTTTTTTAGCCAAAATGACTGTATTTTTGTCTTTTAGAGTCTTAAAAAGCCGGGTTTAGACAAGATAATTGCATTTCGTAACCAGTGATCTGAAAACTTTTTTGGTCAAAATGACTCTATTTTGGTCTCCAAGTGTCTAAGAAGCCCTTTTAAGTCAAAATAACTGCATTTGGTCAGCAAAAGGTATGAATAAAAATTTAGTCAAAATGATTGTATTTTCGTCAATTAGAGTCTTAAAAACCGGTTTTGGACAAGATAATTGCATTTGGTAACCAATGGCCTGAAAAAATGTTTTTGTTTAAAATGACTCTATTTAGGTCTCCAAGTGTCTAAAAAGCCCTTTTTAGTCATAATAACTACGTTTGGTCAACAAAGGTCTGAAAACCTTTTTTCAGCCAAAATGACTGTATTTTTGTCTTTTAGAGTCTCAAAACTCCGCATTTAGATTTGGTATTTGTTTGGGTCAAAATTACTCTATTTTGGTCTCCAAGTGTCTAAAAAGCCTTTTTAGTCAAAATAACTGTATTTGGTCACCAAAGGTCTGAAAAACTTTTTTAGCCAAAATGACTGTATTTTTGTCTTTTAGAGTCTTAAAAAGCCGGGTTTAGACCCGATAATTGCATTTCCTAACCAGTGATCTGAAAAAATGTTTTTGGTCAAAATGACTCTATTTAGGTCTCCAAGTGTCTATAAAGCCCTTTTTAGTCAAAATAACTACGTTTGGTCACCAAAGGTCTGAAAAACTATTTTAGAGTCTCAAAATTCCGCATTTAGATTTGGTATTTGTTTGGGTCAAAATGACTCTATTTTGGTCTCAGAGTGTCTAAAAAGCCTTTTTTAGTCAAAATAACTGCATTTGGTCACCAAAGGTCTGAAAACCTTTTTTAGCCAAAATAACTGTATTTTTGTCTTTTAGAGTCTTAAAACACCGCTTTTAGACAAGATAAACTACATTTGGTAACCAATGGCCTGAAAAAATGTTTTTGGTCAAAATGACTCTATTTAGGTCTCCAAGTGTCTATAAAGCCCTTTTTAGTCAAAATAACTACGTTTGGTCACCAAAGGTCTGAAAAACTATTTTAGAGTCTCAAAACTCCGCATTTAGATTTGGTATTTGTTTGGGTCAAAATTACTCTATTTTGGTCTCCAAGTGTCTAAAAAGCCTTTTTTAGTCAAAATAACTGCATTTGGTCACCAAAGGTCTGAAAACTTTTTTTGCCAAAATGACTGTATTTTTGTGTTTTAGAGTCTTAAAAAGCCGGGTTTAGACAAGATAATTGCATTTCGTAACCAGTGATCTGAAAACTTTTTTGGTCAAAATGACTCTATTTTGGTCTCCAAGTGTCTAAGAGGCCCTTTTAAGTCAAAATAACTGCATTTGGTCAGCAAAGGTATGAATAAAAATTTAGTCAAAATGATTGTATTTTCGTCAATTAGAGTCTTAAAAACCGGTTTTGGATAAGATAATTGCATTTGGTAACCAATGGCCTGAAAAAATGTTTTTGGTCAAAATGACTCTATTTAGGTCTCCAAGTGTCTAAAAAGCCATTTTTAGTCATAATACCTACGTTTGGTCAACAAAGGTCTGAAAAAACTATTTTAGCCAAAATGACTGTATTTTTGTCTTTTAGAGTCTCAAAACTCCGCATTTAGATTTGGTATTTGTTTGGGTCAAAATGACTCTATTTTGGTCTCCAAGTGTCTAAAAAGCCTTTTTAGTCAAAATAACTGCATTTGGTCACCAAAGGTCTGAAAAACTTTTTTAGCCAAAATGACTGTATTTTTGTCTTTTAGAGTCGTAAAAAGCCGGGTTTAGACAAGATAATTGCATTTCATAACCAGTGATCTGAAAACTTTTTTTGGTCAAAATGACTCTATTTTGGTCTCCAAGTGTCTAAAAAGCCTTTTTTAGTCAAAATAACTACGTTTGGTCACCAAAGGTCTGAAAACCTTTTTTCAGCCAAAATGACTGTATTTTTGTCTTTTAGAGTCTCAAAACTCCGCATTTAGATTTGGTATTTGTTTGGGTCAAAATGACTATTTTGGTCTCCAAGTGTCTAAAAAGCCTTTTTAGTCAAAATAACTGCATTTGGTCACCAAAGGTCTGAAAAACTTTTTTAGCCAAAATGACTGTATTTTTGTCTTTTAGAGTCTTAAAAAGAAGGGTTTAGACAAGATAATTGCATTTCGTAACCAGTGATCTGAAAACATTTTTTTGGTCAAAATGACTCTATTTTGGTCTCCAAGTGTCTAAAAAGCCCTTTTTAGTCAAAATAACTGCATTTGGTTACCAAAGGTCTGAAAAAAAATGTAGTCAAAATGATTGTATTTTCGTCTATTAGAGTCTTAAAAAGCCGGTTTTGGACAAGATAATTGCATTTGGTAACCAATCACCTGAAACATTTTTTGGGTCAAAATGACTCTATTTTGGTCTCAGAGTGTCTAAAAAGCCTTTTTTAGTCAAAATAACTGCATTTGATCACCAAAGGTCTGAAAACCTTTTTTTAGCCAAAATAACTGTATTTTTGTCTTTTAGAGTCTTAAAACACCGCTTTTAGACAAGATAAACTACATTTGGTAACCAATGGCCTGAAAAAATGTTTTTGGTCAAAATGACTCTATTTAGGTCTCCAAGTGTCTAAAAAGCCCTTTTTAGTCATAATACCTACGTTTGGTCAACAAAGGTCTGAAAAAACTATTTTAGCCAAAATGACTGTATTTTTGTCTTTTAGAGTCTCAAAACTCCGCATTTAGATTTGGTATTTGTTTGGGTCAAAATGACTCTATTTTGGTCTCAGAGTGTCTAAAAAGCCTGTTTTAGTCAAAATAACTGCATTTGGTCACCAAAGGTCTGAAAACCTTTTTTTAGCCAAAATAACTGTATTTTTGTCTTTTAGAGTCTTAAAACACCGCTTTTAGACAAGATAAACTACATTTGGTAACCAATGGCCTGAAAAAATGTTTTTGGTCAAAATGACTCTATTTAGGTCTCCAAGTGTCTATAAAGCCCTTTTTAGTCAAAATAACTACGTTTGGTCACCAAAGGTCTGAAAAACTATTTTAGAGTCTCAAAACTCCGCATTTAGATTTGGTATTTGTTTGGGTCAAAATTACTCTATTTTGGTCTCCAAGTGTCTAAAAAGCCTTTTTTAGTCAAAATAACTGCATTTGGTCACCAAAGGTCTGAAAACTTTTTTAGCCAAAATGACTGTATTTTTGTGTTTTAGAGTCTTAAAAAGCCGGGTTTAGACAAGATAATTGCATTTCGTAACCAGTGATCTGAAAACTTTTTTGGTCAAAATGACTCTATTTTGGTCTCCAAGTGTCTAAGAGGCCCTTTTAAGTCAAAATAACTGCATTTGGTCAGCAAAGGTATGAATAAAAATTTAGTCAAAATGATTGTATTTTCGTCAGTGTCTTAAAAACCGGTTTTGGATAAGATAATTGCATTTGGTAACCAATGGCCTGAAAAAATGTTTTTGGTCAAAATGACTCTATTTAGGTCTCCAAGTGTCTAAAAAGCCCTTTTTAGTCATAATACCTACGTTTGGTCAACAAAGGTCTGAAAAAACTATTTTAGCCAAAATGACTGTATTTTTGTCTTTTAGAGTCTCAAAACTCCGCATTTAGATTTGGTATTTGTTTGGGTCAAAATGACTCTATTTTGGTCTCCAAGTGTCTAAAAAGCCTTTTTAGTCAAAATAACTGCATTTGGTCACCAAAGGTCTGAAAAACTTTTTTAGCCAAAATGACTGTATTTTTGTCTTTTAGAGTCTTAAAAAGCCGGGTTTAGACAAGATAATTGCATTTCATAACCAGTGATCTGAAAACTTTTTTTGGTCAAAATGACTCTATTTTGGTCTCCAAGTGTCTAAAAAGCCTTTTTTAGTCAAAATAACTACGTTTGGTCACCAAAGGTCTGAAAACCTTTTTTCAGCCAAAATGACTGTATTTTTGTCTTTTAGAGTCTCAAAACTCCGCATTGAGATTTGGTATTTGTTTGGGTCAAAATGACTCTATTTTGGTCTCCAAGTGTCTAAAAAGCCATTTTAGTCAAAATAACTGCATTTGGTCACCAAAGGTCTGAAAAACTTTTTTAGCCAAAATGACTGTATTTTTGTCTTTTAGAGTCTTAAAAAGAAGGGTTTAGACAAGATAATTGCATTTCGTAACCAGTGATCTGAAAACTTTTTTTGGTCAAAATGACTCTATTTTGGTCTCCAAGTGTCTAAAAAGCCCTTTTTAGTCAAAATAACTGCATTTGGTTACCAAAGGTCTGAAAAAAAATGTAGTCAAAATGATTGTATTTTCGTCTATTAGAGTCTTAAAAAGCCGGTTTTGGACAAGATAATTGCATTTGGTAACCAATCACCTGAAACATTTTTTGGGTCAAAATGACTCTATTTTGGTCTCAGAGTGTCTAAAAAGCCTTTTTTAGTCAAAATAACTGCATTTGGTCACCAAAGGTCTGAAAACCTTTTTTTAGCCAAAATAACTGTATTTTTGTCTTTTAGAGTCTTGAAACACCCCTTTCAGACAAGATAAACTACATTTGGTAACCAATGGCCTGAAAAAATGTTTTTGGTCAAAATGACTCTATTTAGGTCTCCAAGTGTCTATAAAGCCCTTTTTAGTCAAAATAACTACGTTTGGTCACCAAAGGTCTGAAAACTATTTTAGAGTCTCAAAACTCCGCATTTAGATTTGGTATTTGTTTGGGTCAAAATTACTCTATTTTGGTCTCCAAGTGTCTAAAAAGCCTTTTTTAGTCAAAATAACTGCATTTGGTCACCAAAGGATTGAAAACTTTTTTAGCCAAAATGACTGTATTTTTGTGTTTTAGAGTCTTAAAAAGCCGGGTTTAGACAAGATAATTGCATTTCGTAACCAGTGATCTGAAAACTTTTTTGGTCAAAATGACTCTATTTTGGTCTCCAAGTGTCTAAGAGGCCCTTTTAAGTCAAAATAACTGCATTTGGTCAGCAAAGGTATGAATAAAAATTTAGTCAAAATGATTGTATTTTCGTCAGAGTCTTAAAAACCGGTTTTGGATAAGATAATTGCATTTGGTAACCAATGGCCTGAAAAAATGTTTTTGGTCAAAATGACTCTATTTAGGTCTCCAAGTGTCTAAAAAGCCCTTTTTAGTCATAATACCTACGTTTGGTCAACAAAGGTCTGAAAAAACTATTTTAGCCAAAATGACTGTATTTTTGTCTTTTAGAGTCTCAAAACTCCGCATTTAGATTTGGTATTTGTTTGGGTCAAAATTACTCTATTTTGGTCTCCAAGTGTCTAAAAAGCCTTTTTAGTCAAAATAACTGCATTTGGTCACCAAAGGTCTGAAAAACTTTTTTAGCCAAAATGACTGTATTTTTGTCTTTTAGAGTCTTAAAAAGCCGGGTTTAGACAAGATAATTGCATTTCATAACCAGTGATCTGAAAACTTTTTTTGGTCAAAATGACTCTATTTTGGTCTCCAAGTGTCTAAAAAGCCTTTTTTAGTCAAAATAACTACGTTTGGTCACCAAAGGTCTGAAAACCTTTTTTCAGCCAAAATGACTGTATTTTTGTCTTTTAGAGTCTCAAAACTCCGCATTTAGATTTGGTATTTGTTTGGGTCAAAATGACTCTATTTTGGTCTCCAAGTGTCTAAAAAGCCTTTTTAGTCAAAATAACTGCATTTGGTCACCAAAGGTCTGAAAAACTTTTTTAGCCAAAATGACTTTATTTTTGTCTTTTAGAGTCTTAAAAAGAAGGGTTTAGACAAGATAATTGCATTTCGTAACCAGTGATCTGAAAACATTTTTTTGGTCAAAATGACTCTATTTTGGTCTCCAAGTGTCTAAAAAGCCCTTTTTAGTCAAAATAACTGCATTTGGTTACCAAAGGTCTGAAAAAAAATGTAGTCAAAATGATTGTATTTTCGTCTATTAGAGTCTTAAAAAGCCGGTTTTGGACAAGATAATTGCATTTGGTAACCAATCACCTGAAACATTTTTTTGGGTCAAAATGACTCTATTTTGGTCTCAGAGTGTCTAAAAAGCCTTTTTTAGTCAAAATAACTGCATTTGGTCACCAAAGGTCTGAAAACCTTTTTTTAGCCAAAATAACTGTATTTTTGTCTTTTAGAGTCTTAAAACACCGCTTTTAGACAAGATAAACTACATTTGGTAACCAATGGCCTGAAAAAATGGTTTTGGTCAAAATGACTCTATTTAGGTCTCCAAGTGTCTATAAAGCCCTTTTTAGTCAAAATAACTACGTTTGGTCACCAAAGGTCTGAAAAACTATTTTAGAGTCTCAAAACTCCGCATTTAGATTTGGTATTTGTTTGGGTCAAAATTACTCTATTTTGGTCTCCAAGTGTCTAAAAAGCCTTTTTTAGTCAAAATAACTGCATTTGGTCACCAAAGGTCTGAAAACTTTTTTAGCCAAAATGACTGTATTTTTGTCTTTTAGAGTCTTAAAAAGCCGGGTTTAGACAAGATAATTGCATTTCGTAACCAGTGATCTGAAAACTTTTTTGGTCAAAATGACTCTATTTTGGTCTCCAAGTGTCTAAGAAGCCCTTTTAAGTCAAAATAACTGCATTTGGTCAGCAAAAGGTATGAATAAAAATTTAGTCAAAATGATTGTATTTTCGTCAATTAGAGTCTTAAAAACCGGTTTTGGACAAGATAATTGCATTTGGTAACCAATGGCCTGAAAAAATGTTTTTGTTTAAAATGACTCTATTTAGGTCTCCAAGTGTCTAAAAAGCCCTTTTTAGTCATAATAACTACGTTTGGTCAACAAAGGTCTGAAAACCTTTTTTCAGCCAAAATGACTGTATTTTTGTCTTTTAGAGTCTCAAAACTCCGCATTTAGATTTGGTATTTGTTTGGGTCAAAATTACTCTATTTTGGTCTCCAAGTGTCTAAAAAGCCTTTTTAGTCAAAATAACTGTATTTGGTCACCAAAGGTCTGAAAAACTTTTTTAGCCAAAATGACTGTATTTTTGTCTTTTAGAGTCTTAAAAAGCCGGGTTTAGACCCGATAATTGCATTTCCTAACCAGTGATCTGAAAAAATGTTTTTGGTCAAAATGACTCTATTTAGGTCTCCAAGTGTCTATAAAGCCCTTTTTAGTCAAAATAACTACGTTTGGTCACCAAAGGTCTGAAAAACTATTTTAGAGTCTCAAAATTCCGCATTTAGATTTGGTATTTGTTTGGGTCAAAATGACTCTATTTTGGTCTCAGAGTGTCTAAAAAGCCTTTTTTAGTCAAAATAACTGCATTTGGTCACCAAAGGTCTGAAAACCTTTTTTAGCCAAAATAACTGTATTTTTGTCTTTTAGAGTCTTAAAACACCGCTTTTAGACAAGATAAACTACATTTGGTAACCAATGGCCTGAAAAAATGTTTTTGGTCAAAATGACTCTATTTAGGTCTCCAAGTGTCTATAAAGCCCTTTTTAGTCAAAATAACTACGTTTGGTCACCAAAGGTCTGAAAAACTATTTTAGAGTCTCAAAACTCCGCATTTAGATTTGGTATTTGTTTGGGTCAAAATTACTCTATTTTGGTCTCCAAGTGTCTAAAAAGCCTTTTTTAGTCAAAATAACTGCATTTGGTCACCAAAGGTCTGAAAACTTTTTTTGCCAAAATGACTGTATTTTTGTGTTTTAGAGTCTTAAAAAGCCGGGTTTAGACAAGATAATTGCATTTCGTAACCAATGATCTGAAAACTTTTTTGGTCAAAATGACTCTATTTTGGTCTCCAAGTGTCTAAGAGGCCCTTTTAAGTCAAAATAACTGCATTTGGTCAGCAAAGGTATGAATAAAAATTTAGTCAAAATGATTGTATTTTCGTCAGAGTCTTAAAAACCGGTTTTGGATAAGATAATTGCATTTGGTAACCAATGGCCTGAAAAAATGTTTTTGGTCAAAATGACTCTATTTAGGTCTCCAAGTGTCTAAAAAGCCCTTTTTAGTCATAATACCTACGTTTGGTCAACAAAGGTCTGAAAAAACTATTTTAGCCAAAATGACTGTATTTTTGTCTTTTAGAGTCTCAAAACTCCACATTTAGATTTGGTATTTGTTTGGGTCAAAATGACTCTATTTTGGTCTCCAAGTGTCTAAAAAGCCTTTTTAGTCAAAATAACTGCATTTGGTCACCAAAGGTCTGAAAAACTTTTTTAGCCAAAATGACTGTATTTTTGTCTTTTAGAGTCTTAAAAAGCCGGGTTTAGACAAGATAATTGCATTTCATAACCAGTGATCTGAAAACTTTTTTTTGGTCAAAATGACTCTATTTTGGTCTCCAAGTGTCTAAAAAGCCTTTTTTAGTCAAAATAACTACGTTTGGTCACCAAAGGTCTGAAAACCTTTTTTCAGCCAAAATGACTGTATTTTTGTCTTTTAGAGTCTCAAAACTCCGCATTTAGATTTGGTATTTGTTTGGGTCAAAATGACTCTATTTTGGTCTCCAAGTGTCTAAAAAGCCTTTTTAGTCAAAATAACTGCATTTGGTCACCAAAGGTCTGAAAAACTTTTTTAGCCAAAATGACTGTATTTTTGTCTTTTAGAGTCTTAAAAAGAAGGGTTTAGACAAGATAATTGCATTTCGTAACCAGTGATCTGAAAACATTTTTTTGGTCAAAATGACTCTATTTTGGTCTCCAAGTGTCTAAAAAGCCCTTTTTAGTCAAAATAACTGCATTTGGTTACCAAAGGTCTGAAAAAAAAATGTAGTCAAAATGATTGTATTTTCGTCTATTAGAGTCTTAAAAAGCCGGTTTTGGACAAGATAATTGCATTTGGTAACCAATCACCTGAAACATTTTTTTGGGTCAAAATGACTCTATTTTGGTCTCAGAGTGTCTAAAAAGCCTTTTTTAGTCAAAATAACTGCATTTGGTCACCAAAGGTCTGAAAACCTTTTTTTAGCCAAAATAACTGTATTTTTGTCTTTTAGAGTCTTAAAACACCGCTTTTAGACAAGATAAACTACATTTGGTAACCAATGGCCTGAAAAAATGGTTTTGGTCAAAATGACTCTATTTAGGTCTCCAAGTGTCTATAAAGCCCTTTTTAGTCAAAATAACTACGTTTGGTCACCAAAGGTCTGAAAAACTATTTTAGAGTCTCAAAACTCCGCATTTAGATTTGGTATTTGTTTGGGTCAAAATTACTCTATTTTGGTCTCCAAGTGTCTAAAAAGCCTTTTTTAGTCAAAATAACTGCATTTGGTCACCAAAGGATTGAAAACTTTTTTAGCCAAAATGACTGTATTTTTGTCTTTTAGAGTCTTAAAAAGCCGGGTTTAGACAAGATAATTGCATTTCATAACCAGTGATCTGAAAACTTTTTTGGTCAAAATGACTCTATTTTGGTCTCCAAGTGTCTAAGAGGCCCTTTTAAGTCAAAATAACTGCATTTGGTCAGCAAAGGTATGAATAAAAATTTAGTCAAAATGATTGTATTTTCGTCAGAGTCTTAAAAACCGGTTTTGGATAAGATAATTGCATTTGGTAACCAATGGCCTGAAAAAATGTTTTTGGTCAAAATGACTCTATTTAGGTCTCCAAGTGTCTAAAAAGCCATTTTTAGTCATAATACCTACGTTTGGTCAACAAAGGTCTGAAAAAACTATTTTAGCCAAAATGACTGTATTTTTGTCTTTTAGAGTCTCAAAACTCCGCATTTAGATTTGGTATTTGTTTGGGTCAAAATGACTCTATTTTGGTCTCCAAGTGTCTAAAAAGCCTTTTTAGTCAAAATAACTGCATTTGGTCACCAAAGGTCTGAAAAACTTTTTTAGCCAAAATGACTGTATTTTTGTCTTTTAGAGTCGTAAAAAGCCGGGTTTAGACAAGATAATTGCATTTCATAACCAGTGATCTGAAAACTTTTTTTGGTCAAAATGACTCTATTTTGGTCTCCAAGTGTCTAAAAAGCCTTTTTTAGTCAAAATAACTACGTTTGGTCACCAAAGGTCTGAAAACCTTTTTTCAGCCAAAATGACTGTATTTTTGTCTTTTAGAGTCTCAAAACTCCGCATTTAGATTTGGTATTTGTTTGGGTCAAAATGACTATTTTGGTCTCCAAGTGTCTAAAAAGCCTTTTTAGTCAAAATAACTGCATTTGGTCACCAAAGGTCTGAAAAACTTTTTTAGCCAAAATGACTGTATTTTTGTCTTTTAGAGTCTTAAAAAGAAGGGTTTAGACAAGATAATTGCATTTCGTAACCAGTGATCTGAAAACATTTTTTTGGTCAAAATGACTCTATTTTGGTCTCCAAGTGTCTAAAAAGCCCTTTTTAGTCAAAATAACTGCATTTGGTTACCAAAGGTCTGAAAAAAAAATGTAGTCAAAATGATTGTATTTTCGTCTATTAGAGTCTTAAAAAGCCGGTTTTGGACAAGATAATTGCATTTGGTAACCAATCACCTGAAACATTTTTTTGGGTCAAAATGACTCTATTTTGGTCTCAGAGTGTCTAAAAAGCCTTTTTTAGTCAAAATAACTGCATTTGGTCACCAAAGGTCTGAAAACCTTTTTTTAGCCAAAATAACTGTATTTTTGTCTTTTAGAGTCTTAAAACACCGCTTTTAGACAAGATAAACTACATTTGGTAACCAATGGCCTGAAAAAATGTTTTTGGTCAAAATGACTCTATTTAGGTCTCCAAGTGTCTATAAAGCCCTTTTTAGTCAAAATAACTACGTTTGGTCACCAAAGGTCTGAAAAACTATTTTAGAGTCTCAAAACTCCGCATTTAGATTTGGTATTTGTTTGGGTCAAAATTACTCTATTTTGGTCTCCAAGTGTCTAAAAAGCTTTTTTTAGTCAAAATAACTGCATTTGGTCACCAAAGGATTGAAAACTTTTTTAGCCAAAATGACTGTATTTTTGTCTTTTAGAGTCTTAAAAAGCCGGGTTTAGACAAGATAATTGCATTTCGTAACCAGTGATCTGAAAACTTTTTTGGTCAAAATGACTCTATTTTGGTCTCCAAGTGTCTAAGAGGCCCTTTTAAGTCAAAATAACTGCATTTGGTCAGCAAAGGTATGAATAAAAATTTAGTCAAAATGATTGTATTTTCGTCAGAGTCTTAAAAACCGGTTTTGGATAAGATAATTGCATTTGGTAACCAATGGCCTGAAAAAATGTTTTTGTTTAAAATGACTCTATTTAGGTCTCCAAGTGTCTAAAAAGCCCTTTTTAGTCATAATAACTACGTTTGGTCAACAAAGGTCTGAAAAACTATTTTAGCCAAAATGACTGTATTTTTGTCTTTTAGAGTCTCAAAACTCCGCATTTAGATTTGGTATTTGTTTGGGTCAAAATTACTCTATTTTGGTCTCCAAGTGTCTAAAAAGCCTTTTTAGTCAAAATAACTGCATTTGGTCACCAAAGGTCTGAAAAACTTTTTTAGCCAAAATGACTGTATTTTTGTCTTTTAGAGTCTTAAAAAGCCGGGTTTAGACCAGATAATTGCATTTCCTAACCAGTGATCTGAAAACTTTTTTTGGTCAAAATGACCCTATTTTGGTCTCCAAGTGTCTAAAAAGCCTTTTTTAGTCAAAATAACTACGTTTGGTCACCAAAGGTCTGAAAACCTTTTTTCAGCCAAAATGACTGTATTTTTGTCTTTTAGAGTCTTAAAACACTGCTTTTAGACAAGATAAACTACATTTGGTAACCAATGGCCTGAAAAAATGTTTTTGGTCAAAATGACTCTATTTAGGTCTCCAAGTGTCTATAAAGCCCTTTTTAGTCAAAATAACTACGTTTGGTCACCAAAGGTCTGAAAAACTATTTTAGAGTCTCAAAATTCCGCATTTAGATTTGGTATTTGTTTGGGTCAAAATGACTCTATTTTGGTCTCAGAGTGTCTAAAAAGCCTTTTTTAGTCAAAATAACTGCATTTGGTCACCAAAGGTCTGAAAACCTTTTTTTAGCCAAAATAACTGTATTTTTGTCTTTTAGAGTCTTAAAACACCGCTTTTAGACAAGATAAACTACATTTGGTAACCAATGGCCTGAAAAAATGTTTTTGGTCAAAATGACTCTATTTAGGTCTCCAAGTGTCTATAAAGCCCTTTTTAGTCAAAATAACTACGTTTGGTCACCAAAGGTCTGAAAAACTATTTTAGAGTCTCAAAACTCCGCATTTAGATTTGGTATTTGTTTGGGTCAAAATTACTCTATTTTGGTCTCCAAGTGTCTAAAAAGCCTTTTTTAGTCAAAATAACTGCATTTGGTCACCAAAGGTCTGAAAACTTTTTTAGCCAAAATGACTGTATTTTTGTGTTTTAGAGTCTTAAAAAGCCGGGTTTAGACAAGATAATTGCATTTCGTAACCAGTGATCTGAAAACTTTTTTGGTCAAAATGACTCTATTTTGGTCTCCAAGTGTCTAAGAGGCCCTTTTAAGTCAAAATAACTGCATTTGGTCAGCAAAGGTATGAATAAAAATTTAGTCAAAATGATTGTATTTTCGTCAGAGTCTTAAAAACCGGTTTTGGATAAGATAATTGCATTTGGTAACCAATGGCCTGAAAAAATGTTTTTGGTCAAAATGACTCTATTTAGGTCTCCAAGTGTCTAAAAAGCCCTTTTTAGTCATAATACCTACGTTTGGTCAACAAAGGTCTGAAAAAACTATTTTAGCCAAAATGACTGTATTTTTGTCTTTTAGAGTCTCAAAACTCCGCATTTAGATTTGGTATTTGTTTGGGTCAAAATGACTCTATTTTGGTCTCCAAGTGTCTAAAAAGCCTTTTTAGTCAAAATAACTGCATTTGGTCACCAAAGGTCTGAAAAACGTTTTTTAGCCAAAATGACTGTATTTTTGTCTTTTAGAGTCTTAAAAAGCCGGGTTTAGACAAGATAATTGCATTTCATAACCAGTGATCTGAAAACTTTTTTTGGTCAAAATGACTCTATTTTGGTCTCCAAGTGTCTAAAAAGCCTTTTTTAGTCAAAATAACTACGTTTGGTCACCAAAGGTCTGAAAACCTTTTTTCAGCCAAAATGACTGTATTTTTGTCTTTTAGAGTCTCAAAACTCCGCATTTAGATTTGGTATTTGTTTGGGTCAAAATGACTCTATTTTGGTCTCCAAGTGTCTAAAAAGCCATTTTAGTCAAAATAACTGCATTTGGTCACCAAAGGTCTGAAAAACTTTTTTTAGCCAAAATGACTGTATTTTTGTCTTTTAGAGTCTTAAAAAGAAGGGTTTAGACAAGATAATTGCATTTCGTAACCAGTGATCTGAAAACATTTTTTTGGTCAAAATGACTCTATTTTGGTCTCCAAGTGTCTAAAAAGCCCTTTTTAGTCAAAATAACTGCATTTGGTTACCAAAGGTCTGAAAAAAAATGTAGTCAAAATGATTATATTTTCGTCTATTAGAGTCTTAAAAAGCCGGTTTTGGACAAGATAATTGCATTTGGTAACCAATCACCTGAAACATTTTTTTGGGCCAAAATGACTCTATTTTGGTCTCCAAGTGTCTAAAAAGCCTTTTTTAGTCAAAAGAACTGCATTTGGTCACCAAAGGTCTGAAAACCTTTTTTTAGCCAAAATAACTGTATTTTTTGTCTTTTAGAGTCTTAAAACACCGCTTTTAGACAAGATAAACTACATTTGGTAACCAATGGCCTGAAAAAATGTTTTTGGTCAAAATGACTCTATTTAGGTCTCCAAGTGTCTATAAAGCCCTTTTTAGTCAAAATAACTACGTTTGGTCACCAAAGGTCTGAAAACTATTTTAGAGTCTCAAAACTCCGCATTTAGATTTGGTATTTGTTTGGGTCAAAATTACTCTATTTTGGTCTCCAAGTGTCTAAAAAGCCTTTTTTAGTCAAAATAACTGCATTTGGTCACCAAAGGATTGAAAACTTTTTTAGCCAAAATGACTGTATTTTTGTGTTTTAGAGTCTTAAAAAGCCGGGTTTAGACAAGATAATTGCATTTCGTAACCAGTGATCTGAAAACTTTTTTGGTCAAAATGACTCTATTTTGGTCTCCAAGTGTCTAAGAGGCCCTTTTAAGTCAAAATAACTGCATTTGGTCAGCAAAGGTATGAATAAAAATTTAGTCAAAATGATTGTATTTTCGTCAGAGTCTTAAAAACCGGTTTTGGATAAGATAATTGCATTTGGTAACCAATGGCCTGAAAAAATGTTTTTGGTCAAAATGACTCTATTTCGGTCTCCAAGTGTCTAAAAAGCCCTTTTTAGTCATAATACCTACGTTTGGTCAACAAAGGTCTGAAAAAACTATTTTAGCCAAAATGACTGTATTTTTGTCTTTTAGAGTCTCAAAACTCCGCATTTAGATTTGGTATTTGTTTGGGTCAAAATGACTCTATTTTGGTCTCCAAGTGTCTAAAAAGCCTTTTTAGTCAAAATAACTGCATTTGGTCACCAAAGGTCTGAAAAACTTTTTTAGCCAAAATGACTGTATTTTTGTCTTTTAGAGTCTTAAAAAGCCGGGTTTAGACAAGATAATTGCATTTCATAACCAGTGATCTGAAAACTTTTTTTGGTCAAAATGACTCTATTTTGGTCTCCAAGAGTCTAAAAAGCCTTTTTTAGTCAAAATAACTACGTTTGGTCACCAAAGGTCTGAAAACCTTTTTTCAGCCAAAATGACTGTATTTTTGTCTTTTAGAGTCTCAAAACTCCGCATTTAGATTTGGTATTTGTTTGGGTCAAAATGACTCTATTTTGGTCTCCAAGTGTCTAAAAAGCCATTTTAGTCAAAATAACTGCATTTGGTCACCAAAGGTCTGAAAAACTTTTTTAGCCAAAATGACTGTATTTTTGTCTTTTAGAGTCTTAAAAAGAAGGGTTTAGACAAGATAATTGCATTTCGTAACCAGGGATCTGAAAACATTTTTTTGGTCAAAATGACTCTATTTTGGTCTCCAAGTGTCTAAAAAGCCCTTTTTAGTCAAAATAACTGCATTTGGTTACCAAAGGTCTGAAAAAAAATGTAGTCAAAATGATTGTATTTTCGTCTATTAGAGTCTTAAAAAGCCGGTTTTGGACAAGATAATTGCATTTGGTAACCAATCACCTGAAACATTTTTTTGGGTCAAAATGACTCTATTTTGGTCTCAGAGTGTCTAAAAAGCCTTTTTTAGTCAAAATAACTGCATTTGGTCACCAAAGGTCTGAAAACCTTTTTTTAGCCAAAATAACTGTATTTTTGTCTTTTAGAGTCTTAAAACACCGCTTTTAGACAAGATAAACTACATTTGGTAACCAATGGCCTGAAAAAATGTTTTTGGTCAAAATGACTCTATTTAGGTCTCCAAGTGTCTATAAAGCCCTTTTTAGTCAAAATAACTACGTTTGGTCACCAAAGGTCTGAAAAACTATTTTAGAGTCTCAAAACTCTGCATTTAGATTTGGTATTTGTTTGGGTCAAAATTACTCTATTTTGGTCTCCAAGTGTCTAAAAAGCCTTTTTTAGTCAAAATAACTGCATTTGGTCACCAAAGGTCTGAAAACTTTTTAGCCAAAATGACTGTATTTTTGTCTTTTAGAGTCTTAAAAAGCCGGGTTTAGACAAGATAATTGCATTTCGTAACCAGTGATCTGAAAACGTTTTTGGTCAAAATGACTCTATTTTGGTCTCCAAGTGTCTAAGAAGCCCTTTTAAGTCAAAATAACTGCATTTGGTCAGCAAAAGGTATGAATAAAAATTTAGTCAAAATGATTGTATTTTCGTCAATTAGAGTCTTAAAAACCGGTTTTGGACAAGATAATTGCATTTGGTAACCAATGGCCTGAAAAAATGTTTTTGTTTAAAATGACTCTATTTAGGTCTCCAAGTGTCTAAAAAGCCCTTTTTAGTCATAATAACTACGTTTGGTCAACAAAGGTCTGAAAAACTATTTTAGCCAAAATGACTGTATTTTTGTCTTTTAGAGTCTCAAAACTCCGCATTTAGATTTGGTATTTGTTTGGGTCAAAATTACTCTATTTTGGTCTCCAAGTGTCTAAAAAGCCTTTTTAGTCAAAATAACTGCATTTGGTCACCAAAGGTCTGAAAAACTTTTTTAGCCAAAATGACTGTATTTTTGTCTTTTAGAGTCTTAAAAAGCCGGGTTTAGACCAGATAATTGCATTTCCTAACCAGTGATCTGAAAACTTTTTTTGGTCAAAATGACCCTATTTTGGTCTCCAAGTGTCTAAAAAGCCTTTTTTAGTCAAAATAACTACGTTTGGTCACCAAAGGTCTGAAAACCTTTTTTCAGCCAAAATGACTGTATTTTTGTCTTTTAGAGTCTTAAAACACTGCTTTTAGACAAGATAAACTACATTTGGTAACCAATGGCCTGAAAAAATGTTTTTGGTCAAAATGACTCTATTTAGGTCTCCAAGTGTCTATAAAGCCCTTTTTAGTCAAAATAACTACGTTTGGTCACCAAAGGTCTGAAAAACTATTTTAGAGTCTCAAAATTCCGCATTTAGATTTGGTATTTGTTTGGGTCAAAATGACTCTATTTTGGTCTCAGAGTGTCTAAAAAGCCTTTTTTAGTCAAAATAACTGCATTTGGTCACCAAAGGTCTGAAAACTTTTTTAGCCAAAATGACTGTATTTTTGTGTTTTAGAGTCTTAAAAAGCCGGGTTTAGACAAGATAATTGCATTTCGTAACCAGTGATCTGAAAACTTTTTTGGTCAAAATGACTCTATTTTGGTCTCCAAGTGTCTAAGAGGCCCTTTTAAGTCAAAATAACTGCATTTGGTCAGCAAAGGTATGAATAAAAATTTAGTCAAAATGATTGTATTTTCGTCAGAGTCTTAAAAACCGGTTTTGGATAAGATAATTGCATTTGGTAACCAATGGCCTGAAAAAATGTTTTTGGTCAAAATGACTCTATTTAGGTCTCCAAGTGTCTAAAAAGCCCTTTTTAGTCATAATACCTACGTTTGGTCAACAAAGGTCTGAAAAAACTATTTTAGCCAAAATGACTGTATTTTTGTCTTTTAGAGTCTCAAAACTCCGCATTTAGATTTGGTATTTGTTTGGGTCAAAATGACTCTATTTTGGTCTCCAAGTGTCTAAAAAGCCTTTTTAGTCAAAATAACTGCATTTGGTCACCAAAGGTCTGAAAAACTTTTTTAGCCAAAATGACTGTATTTTTGTCTTTTAGAGTCTTAAAAAGCCGGGTTTAGACAAGATAATTGCATTTCATAACCAGTGATCTGAAAACTTTTTTTGGTCAAAATGACTCTATTTTGGTCTCCAAGTGTCTAAAAAGCCTTTTTTAGTCAAAATAACTACGTTTGGTCACCAAAGGTCTGAAAACCTTTTTTCAGCCAAAATGACTATTTTTGTCTTTTAGAGTCTCAAAACTCCGCATTTAGATTTGGTATTTGTTTGGGTCAAAATGACTCTATTTTGGTCTCCAAGTGTCTAAAAAGCCTTTTTAGTCAAAATAACTGCATTTGGTCACCAAAGGTCTGAAAAACTTTTTTAGCCAAAATGACTTTATTTTTGTCTTTTAGAGTCTTAAAAAGAAGGGTTTAGACAAGATAATTGCATTTCGTAACCAGTGATCTGAAAACATTTTTTTGGTCAAAATGACTCTATTTTGGTCTCCAAGTGTCTAAAAAGCCCTTTTTAGTCAAAATAACTGCATTTGGTTACCAAAGGTCTGAAAAAAAATGTAGTCAAAATGATTGTATTTTCGTCTATAAGAGTCTTAAAAAGCCGGTTTTGGACAAGATAATTGCATTTGGTAACCAATCACCTGAAACATTTTTTTGGGTCAAAATGACTCTATTTTGGTCTCAGAGTGTCTAAAAAGCCTTTTTTAGTCAAAATAACTGCATTTGGTCACCAAAGGTCTGAAAACCTTTTTTTAGCCAAAATAACTGTATTTTTGTCTTTTAGAGTCTTAAAACACCGCTTTTAGACAAGATAAACTACATTTGGTAACCAATGGCCTGAAAAAATGGTTTTGGTCAAAATGACTCTATTTAGGTCTCCAAGTGTCTATAAAGCCCTTTTTAGTCAAAATAACTACGTTTGGTCACCAAAGGTCTGAAAAACTATTTTAGAGTCTCAAAACTCCGCATTTAGATTTGGTATTTGTTTGGGTCAAAATTACTCTATTTTGGTCTCCAAGTGTCTAAAAAGCCTTTTTTAGTCAAAATAACTGCATTTGGTCACCAAAGGTCTGAAAACTTTTTTAGCCAAAATGACTGTATTTTTGTGTTTTAGAGTCTTAAAAAGCCGGGTTTAGACAAGATAATTGCATTTCGTAACCAGTGATCTGAAAACTTTTTTGGTCAAAATGACTCTATTTTGGTCTCCAAGTGTCTAAGAGGCCCTTTTAAGTCAAAATAACTGCATTTGGTCAGCAAAGGTATGAATAAAAATTTAGTCAAAATGATTGTATTTTCGTCAGAGTCTTAAAAACCGGTTTTGGATAAGATAATTGCATTTGGTAACCAATGGCCTGAAAAAATGTTTTTGGTCAAAATGACTCTATTTAGGTCTCCAAGTGTCTAAAAAGCCCTTTTTAGTCATAATACCTACGTTTGGTCAACAAAGGTCTGAAAAAACTATTTTAGCCAAAATGACTGTATTTTTGTCTTTTAGAGTCTCAAAACTCCGCATTTAGATTTGGTATTTGTTTGGGTCAAAATGACTCTATTTTGGTCTCCAAGTGTCTAAAAAGCCTTTTTAGTCAAAATAACTGCATTTGGTCACCAAAGGTCTGAAAAACTTTTTTAGCCAAAATGACTGTATTTTTGTCTTTTAGAGTCTTAAAAAGCCGGGTTTAGACAAGATAATTGCATTTCATAACCAGTGATCTGAAAACTTTTTTTGGTCAAAATGACTCTATTTTGGTCTCCAAGAGTCTAAAAAGCCTTTTTTAGTCAAAATAACTACGTTTGGTCACCAAAGGTCTGAAAACCTTTTTTCAGCCAAAATGACTGTATTTTTGTCTTTTAGAGTCTCAAAACTCCGCATTTAGATTTGGTATTTGTTTGGGTCAAAATGACTCTATTTTGGTCTCCAAGTGTCTAAAAAGCCATTTTAGTCAAAATAACTGCATTTGGTCACCAAAGGTCTGAAAAACTTTTTTAGCCAAAATGACTGTATTTTTGTCTTTTAGAGTCTTAAAAAGAAGGGTTTAGACAAGATAATTGCATTTCGTAACCAGGGATCTGAAAACATTTTTTTGGTCAAAATGACTCTATTTTGGTCTCCAAGTGTCTAAAAAGCCCTTTTTAGTCAAAATAACTGCATTTGGTTACCAAAGGTCTGAAAAAAAATGTAGTCAAAATGATTGTATTTTCGTCTATTAGAGTCTTAAAAAGCCGGTTTTGGACAAGATAATTGCATTTGGTAACCAATCACCTGAAACATTTTTTTGGGTCAAAATGACTCTATTTTGGTCTCAGAGTGTCTAAAAAGCCTTTTTTAGTCAAAATAACTGCATTTGGTCACCAAAGGTCTGAAAACCTTTTTTTAGCCAAAATAACTGTATTTTTGTCTTTTAGAGTCTTAAAACACCGCTTTTAGACAAGATAAACTACATTTGGTAACCAATGGCCTGAAAAAATGTTTTTGGTCAAAATGACTCTATTTAGGTCTCCAAGTGTCTATAAAGCCCTTTTTAGTCAAAATAACTACGTTTGGTCACCAAAGGTCTGAAAAACTATTTTAGAGTCTCAAAACTCTGCATTTAGATTTGGTATTTGTTTGGGTCAAAATTACTCTATTTTGGTCTCCAAGTGTCTAAAAAGCCTTTTTTAGTCAAAATAACTGCATTTGGTCACCAAAGGTCTGAAAACTTTTTAGCCAAAATGACTGTATTTTTGTCTTTTAGAGTCTTAAAAAGCCGGGTTTAGACAAGATAATTGCATTTCGTAACCAGTGATCTGAAAACGTTTTTGGTCAAAATGACTCTATTTTGGTCTCCAAGTGTCTAAGAAGCCCTTTTAAGTCAAAATAACTGCATTTGGTCAGCAAAAGGTATGAATAAAAATTTAGTCAAAATGATTGTATTTTCGTCAATTAGAGTCTTAAAAACCGGTTTTGGACAAGATAATTGCATTTGGTAACCAATGGCCTGAAAAAATGTTTTTGTTTAAAATGACTCTATTTAGGTCTCCAAGTGTCTAAAAAGCCCTTTTTAGTCATAATAACTACGTTTGGTCAACAAAGGTCTGAAAAACTATTTTAGCCAAAATGACTGTATTTTTGTCTTTTAGAGTCTCAAAACTCCGCATTTAGATTTGGTATTTGTTTGGGTCAAAATTACTCTATTTTGGTCTCCAAGTGTCTAAAAAGCCTTTTTAGTCAAAATAACTGCATTTGGTCACCAAAGG
The DNA here is from genome assembly GCF_965119305.1 of Pelophylax lessonae. Lineage (NCBI taxonomy): Eukaryota > Metazoa > Chordata > Amphibia > Anura > Ranidae > Pelophylax > Pelophylax lessonae. Next base: position 141,834,385 of record NC_138773.1, on the reverse strand, counting down.
TCTGAAAAACTTTTTTAGCCAAAATGACTGTATTTTTGTCTTTTAGAGTCTTAAAAAGCCGGGTTTAGACCAGATAATTGCATTTCCTAACCAGTGATCTGAAAACTTTTTTTGGTCAAAATGACCCTATTTTGGTCTCCAAGTGTCTAAAAAGCCTTTTTTAGTCAAAATAACTACGTTTGGTCACCAAAGGTCTGAAAACCTTTTTTCAGCCAAAATGACTGTATTTTTGTCTTTTAGAGTCTTAAAACACTGCTTTTAGACAAGATAAACTACATTTGGTAACCAATGGCCTGAAAAAATGTTTTTGGTCAAAATGACTCTATTTAGGTCTCCAAGTGTCTATAAAGCCCTTTTTAGTCAAAATAACTACGTTTGGTCACCAAAGGTCTGAAAAACTATTTTAGAGTCTCAAAATTCCGCATTTAGATTTGGTATTTGTTTGGGTCAAAATGACTCTATTTTGGTCTCAGAGTGTCTAAAAAGCCTTTTTTAGTCAAAATAACTGCATTTGGTCACCAAAGGTCTGAAAACTTTTTTAGCCAAAATGACTGTATTTTTGTGTTTTAGAGTCTTAAAAAGCCGGGTTTAGACAAGATAATTGCATTTCGTAACCAGTGATCTGAAAACTTTTTTGGTCAAAATGACTCTATTTTGGTCTCCAAGTGTCTAAGAGGCCCTTTTAAGTCAAAATAACTGCATTTGGTCAGCAAAGGTATGAATAAAAATTTAGTCAAAATGATTGTATTTTCGTCAGAGTCTTAAAAACCGGTTTTGGATAAGATAATTGCATTTGGTAACCAATGGCCTGAAAAAATGTTTTTGGTCAAAATGACTCTATTTAGGTCTCCAAGTGTCTAAAAAGCCCTTTTTAGTCATAATACCTACGTTTGGTCAACAAAGGTCTGAAAAAACTATTTTAGCCAAAATGACTGTATTTTTGTCTTTTAGAGTCTCAAAACTCCGCATTTAGATTTGGTATTTGTTTGGGTCAAAATGACTCTATTTTGGTCTCCAAGTGTCTAAAAAGCCTTTTTAGTCAAAATAACTGCATTTGGTCACCAAAGGTCTGAAAAACTTTTTTAGCCAAAATGACTGTATTTTTGTCTTTTAGAGTCTTAAAAAGCCGGGTTTAGACAAGATAATTGCATTTCATAACCAGTGATCTGAAAACTTTTTTTGGTCAAAATGACTCTATTTTGGTCTCCAAGTGTCTAAAAAGCCTTTTTTAGTCAAAATAACTACGTTTGGTCACCAAAGGTCTGAAAACCTTTTTTCAGCCAAAATGACTATTTTTGTCTTTTAGAGTCTCAAAACTCCGCATTTAGATTTGGTATTTGTTTGGGTCAAAATGACTCTATTTTGGTCTCCAAGTGTCTAAAAAGCCTTTTTAGTCAAAATAACTGCATTTGGTCACCAAAGGTCTGAAAAACTTTTTTAGCCAAAATGACTTTATTTTTGTCTTTTAGAGTCTTAAAAAGAAGGGTTTAGACAAGATAATTGCATTTCGTAACCAGTGATCTGAAAACATTTTTTTGGTCAAAATGACTCTATTTTGGTCTCCAAGTGTCTAAAAAGCCCTTTTTAGTCAAAATAACTGCATTTGGTTACCAAAGGTCTGAAAAAAAATGTAGTCAAAATGATTGTATTTTCGTCTATAAGAGTCTTAAAAAGCCGGTTTTGGACAAGATAATTGCATTTGGTAACCAATCACCTGAAACATTTTTTTGGGTCAAAATGACTCTATTTTGGTCTCAGAGTGTCTAAAAAGCCTTTTTTAGTCAAAATAACTGCATTTGGTCACCAAAGGTCTGAAAACCTTTTTTTAGCCAAAATAACTGTATTTTTGTCTTTTAGAGTCTTAAAACACCGCTTTTAGACAAGATAAACTACATTTGGTAACCAATGGCCTGAAAAAATGGTTTTGGTCAAAATGACTCTATTTAGGTCTCCAAGTGTCTATAAAGCCCTTTTTAGTCAAAATAACTACGTTTGGTCACCAAAGGTCTGAAAAACTATTTTAGAGTCTCAAAACTCCGCATTTAGATTTGGTATTTGTTTGGGTCAAAATTACTCTATTTTGGTCTCCAAGTGTCTAAAAAGCCTTTTTTAGTCAAAATAACTGCATTTGGTCACCAAAGGTCTGAAAACTTTTTTAGCCAAAATGACTGTATTTTTGTGTTTTAGAGTCTTAAAAAGCCGGGTTTAGACAAGATAATTGCATTTCGTAACCAGTGATCTGAAAACTTTTTTGGTCAAAATGACTCTATTTTGGTCTCCAAGTGTCTAAGAGGCCCTTTTAAGTCAAAATAACTGCATTTGGTCAGCAAAGGTATGAATAAAAATTTAGTCAAAATGATTGTATTTTCGTCAGAGTCTTAAAAACCGGTTTTGGATAAGATAATTGCATTTGGTAACCAATGGCCTGAAAAAATGTTTTTGGTCAAAATGACTCTATTTAGGTCTCCAAGTGTCTAAAAAGCCCTTTTTAGTCATAATACCTACGTTTGGTCAACAAAGGTCTGAAAAAACTATTTTAGCCAAAATGACTGTATTTTTGTCTTTTAGAGTCTCAAAACTCCGCATTTAGATTTGGTATTTGTTTGGGTCAAAATGACTCTATTTTGGTCTCCAAGTGTCTAAAAAGCCTTTTTAGTCAAAATAACTGCATTTGGTCACCAAAGGTCTGAAAAACTTTTTTAGCCAAAATGACTGTATTTTTGTCTTTTAGAGTCTTAAAAAGCCGGGTTTAGACAAGATAATTGCATTTCATAACCAGTGATCTGAAAACTATTTTTGGTCAAAATGACTCTATTTTGGTCTCCAAGTGTCTAAAAAGCCTTTTTTAGTCAAAATAACTACGTTTGGTCACCAAAGGTCTGAAAACCTTTTTTCAGCCAAAATGACTATTTTTGTCTTTTAGAGTCTCAAAACTCCGCATTTAGATTTGGTATTTGTTTGGGTCAAAATGACTCTATTTTGGTCTCCAAGTGTCTAAAAAGCCTTTTTAGTCAAAATAACTGCATTTGGTCACCAAAGGTCTGAAAAACTTTTTTAGCCAAAATGACTTTATTTTTGTCTTTTAGAGTCTTAAAAAGAAGGGTTTAGACAAGATAATTGCATTTCGTAACCAGTGATCTGAAAACATTTTTTTGGTCAAAATGACTCTATTTTGGTCTCCAAGTGTCTAAAAAGCCCTTTTTAGTCAAAATAACTGCATTTGGTTACCAAAGGTCTGAAAAAAAATGTAGTCAAAATGATTGTATTTTCGTCTATAAGAGTCTTAAAAAGCCGGTTTTGGACAAGATAATTGCATTTGGTAACCAATCACCTGAAACATTTTTTTGGGTCAAAATGACTCTATTTTGGTCTCAGAGTGTCTAAAAAGCCTTTTTTAGTCAAAATAACTGCATTTGGTCACCAAAGGTCTGAAAACCTTTTTTTAGCCAAAATAACTGTATTTTTGTCTTTTAGAGTCTTAAAACACCGCTTTTAGACAAGATAAACTACATTTGGTAACCAATGGCCTGAAAAAATGGTTTTGGTCAAAATGACTCTATTTAGGTCTCCAAGTGTCTATAAAGCCCTTTTTAGTCAAAATAACTACGTTTGGTCACCAAAGGTCTGAAAAACTATTTTAGAGTCTCAAAACTCCGCATTTAGATTTGGTATTTGTTTGGGTCAAAATTACTCTATTTTGGTCTCCAAGTGTCTAAAAAGCCTTTTTTAGTCAAAATAACTGCATTTGGTCACCAAAGGTCTGAAAACTTTTTTAGCCAAAATGACTGTATTTTTGTCTTTTAGAGTCTTAAAAAGCCGGGTTTAGACAAGATAATTGCATTTCGTAACCAGTGATCTGAAAACTTTTTTGGTCAAAATGACTCTATTGTGGTCTCCAAGTGTCTAAGAAGCCCTTTTAAGTCAAAATAACTGCATTTGGTCAGCAAAAGGTATGAATAAAAATTTAGTCAAAATGATTGTATTTTCGTCAATTAGAGTCTTAAAAACCGGTTTTGGACAAGATAATTGCATTTGGTAACCAATGGCCTGAAAAAATGTTTTTGTTTAAAATGACTCTATTTAGGTCTCCAAGTGTCTAAAAAGCCCTTTTTAGTCATAAGAACTACGTTTGGTCAACAAAGGTCTGAAAAACTATTTTAGCCAAAATGACTGTATTTTTGTCTTTTAGAGTCTCAAAACTCCGCATTTAGATTTGGTATTTGTTTGGGTCAAAATGACTCTATTTTGGTCTCCAAGTGTCTAAAAAGCCTTTTTAGTCAAAATAACTGCATTTGGTCACCAAAGGTCTGAAAAACTTTTTTAGCCAAAATGACTGTATTTTTGTCTTTTAGAGTCTTAAAAAGCCGGGTTTAGACCAGATAATTGCATTTCCTAACCAGTGATCTGAAAACTTTTTTTGGTCAAAATGACCCTATTTTGGTCTCCAAGTGTCTAAAAAGCCTTTTTTAGTCAAAATAACTACGTTTGGTCACCAAAGGTCTGAAAACCTTTTTTCAGCCAAAATGACTGTATTTTTGTCTTTTAGAGTCTTAAAACACTGCTTTTAGACAAGATAAACTACATTTGGTAACCAATGGCCTGAAAAAATGTTTTTGGTCAAAATGACTCTATTTAGGTCTCCAAGTGTCTATAAAGCCCTTTTTAGTCAAAATAACTACGTTTGGTCACCAAAGGTCTGAAAAACTATTTTAGAGTCTCAAAATTCCGCATTTAGATTTGGTATTTGTTTGGGTCAAAATGACTCTATTTTGGTCTCAGAGTGTCTAAAAAGCCTTTTTTAGTCAAAATAACTGCATTTGGTCACCAAAGGTCTGAAAACTTTTTTAGCCAAAATGACTGTATTTTTGTGTTTTAGAGTCTTAAAAAGCCGGGTTTAGACAAGATAATTGCATTTCGTAACCAGTGATCTGAAAACTTTTTTGGTCAAAATGACTCTATTTTGGTCTCCAAGTGTCTAAGAGGCCCTTTTAAGTCAAAATAACTGCATTTGGTCAGCAAAGGTATGAATAAAAATTTAGTCAAAATGATTGTATTTTCGTCAGAGTCTTAAAAACCGGTTTTGGATAAGATAATTGCATTTGGTAACCAATGGCCTGAAAAAATGTTTTTGGTCAAAATGACTCTATTTAGGTCTCCAAGTGTCTAAAAAGCCCTTTTTAGTCATAATACCTACGTTTGGTCAACAAAGGTCTGAAAAAACTATTTTAGCCAAAATGACTGTATTTTTGTCTTTTAGAGTCTCAAAACTCCGCATTTAGATTTGGTATTTGTTTGGGTCAAAATGACTCTATTTTGGTCTCCAAGTGTCTAAAAAGCCTTTTTATTCAAAATAACTGCATTTGGTCACCAAAGGTCTGAAAAACTTTTTTAGCCAAAATGACTGTATTTTTGTCTTTTAGAGTCTTAAAAAGCCGGGTTTAGACAAGATAATTGCATTTCATAACCAGTGATCTGAAAACTTTTTTGGTCAAAATGACTCTATTTTGGTCTCCAAGTGTCTAAGAGGCCCTTTTAAGTCAAAATAACTGCATTTGGTCAGCAAAGGTATGAATAAAAATTTAGTCAAAATGATTGTATTTTCGTCAGAGTCTTAAAAACCGGTTTTGGATAAGATAATTGCATTTGGTAACCAATGGCCTGAAAAAATGTTTTTGGTCAAAATGACTCTATTTAGGTCTCCAAGTGTCTAAAAAGCCCTTTTTAGTCATAATACCTACGTTTGGTCAACAAAGGTCTGAAAAAACTATTTTAGCCAAAATGACTGTATTTTTGTCTTTTAGAGTCTCAAAACTCCGCATTTAGATTTGGTATTTGTTTGGGTCAAAATGACTCTATTTTGGTCTCCAAGTGTCTAAAAAGCCTTTTTAGTCAAAATAACTGCATTTGGTCACCAAAGGTCTGAAAAACTTTTTTAGCCAAAATGACTGTATTTTTGTCTTTTAGAGTCTTAAAAAGCCGGGTTTAGACAAGATAATTGCATTTCATAACCAGTGATCTGAAAACTTTTTTTGGTCAAAATGACTCTATTTTGGTCTCCAAGTGTCTAAAAAGCCTTTTTTAGTCAAAATAACTACGTTTGGTCACCAAAGGTCTGAAAACCTTTTTTCAGCCAAAATGACTATTTTTGTCTTTTAGAGTCTCAAAACTCCGCATTTAGATTTGGTATTTGTTTGGGTCAAAATGACTCTATTTTGGTCTCCAAGTGTCTAAAAAGCCTTTTTAGTCAAAATAACTGCATTTGGTCACCAAAGGTCTGAAAAACTTTTTTAGCCAAAATGACTTTATTTTTGTCTTTTAGAGTCTTAAAAAGAAGGGTTTAGACAAGATAATTGCATTTCGTAACCAGTGATCTGAAAACATTTTTTTGGTCAAAATGACTCTATTTTGGTCTCCAAGTGTCTAAAAAGCCCTTTTTAGTCAAAATAACTGCATTTGGTTACCAAAAGTCTGAAAAAAAATGTAGTCAAAATGATTGTATTTTCGTCTATTAGAGTCTTAAAAAGCCGGTTTTGGACAAGATAATTGCATTTGGTAACCAATCACCTGAAACATTTTTTTGGGTCAAAATGACTCTATTTTGGTCTCAGAGTGTCTAAAAAGCCTTTTTTAGTCAAAATAACTGCATTTGGTCACCAAAGGTCTGAAAACCTTTTTTTAGCCAAAATAACTGTATTTTTGTCTTTTAGAGTCTTAAAACACCGCTTTTAGACAAGATAAACTACATTTGGTAACCAATGGCCTGAAAAAATGGTTTTGGTCAAAATGACTCTATTTAGGTCTCCAAGTGTCTATAAAGCCCTTTTTAGTCAAAATAACTACGTTTGGTCACCAAAGGTCTGAAAAACTATTTTAGAGTCTCAAAACTCCGCATTTAGATTTGGTATTTGTTTGGGTCAAAATTACTCTATTTTGGTCTCCAAGTGTCTAAAAAGCCTTTTTTAGTCAAAATAACTGCATTTGGTCACCAAAGGTCTGAAAACTTTTTTAGCCAAAATGACTGTATTTTTGTCTTTTAGAGTCTTAAAAAGCCGGGTTTAGACAAGATAATTGCATTTCGTAACCAGTGATCTGAAAACTTTTTTGGTCAAAATGACTCTATTTTGGTCTCCAAGTGTCTAAGAAGCCCTTTTAAGTCAAAATAACTGCATTTGGTCAGCAAAAGGTATGAATAAAAATTTAGTCAAAATGATTGTATTTTCGTCAATTAGAGTCTTAAAAACCGGTTTTGGACAAGATAATTGCATTTGGTAACCAATGGCCTGAAAAAATGTTTTTGTTTAAAATGACTCTATTTAGGTCTCCAAGTGTCTAAAAAGCCCTTTTTAGTCATAATAACTACGTTTGGTCAACAAAGGTCTGAAAAACTATTTTAGCCAAAATGACTGTATTTTTGTCTTTTAGAGTCTCAAAACTCCGCATTTAGATTTGGTATTTGTTTGGGTCAAAATTACTCTATTTTGGTCTCCAAGTGTCTAAAAAGCCTTTTTAGTCAAAATAACTGCATTTGGTCACCAAAGGTCTGAAAAACTTTTTTAGCCAAAATGACTGTATTTTTGTCTTTTAGAGTCTTAAAAAGCCGGGTTTAGACCAGATAATTGCATTTCCTAACCAGTGATCTGAAAACTTTTTTTGGTCGAAATGACCCTATTTTGGTCTCCAAGTGTCTAAAAAGCCTTTTTTAGTCAAAATAACTACTTTTGGTCACCAAAGGTCTGAAAACCTTTTTTCAGCCAAAATGACTGTATTTTTGTCTTTTAGAGTCTTAAAACACTGCTTTAAGACAAGATAAACTACATTTGGTAACCAATGGCCTGAAAAAATGTTTTTGGTCAAAATGACTCTATTTAGGTCTCCAAGTGTCTATAAAGCCCTTTTTAGTCAAAATAACTACGTTTGGTCACCAAAGGTCTGAAAAACTATTTTAGAGTCTCAAAATTCCGCATTTAGATTTGGTATTTGTTTGGGTCAAAATGACTCTATTTTGGTCTCAGAGTGTCTAAAAAGCCTTTTTTAGTCAAAATAACTGCATTTGGTCACCAAAGGTCTGAAAACCTTTTTTTAGCCAAAATAACTGTATTTTTGTCTTTTAGAGTCTTAAAACACCGCTTTTAGACAAGATAAACTACATTTGGTAACCAATGGCCTGAAAAAATGTTTTTGGTCAAATTGACTCTATTTATGTCTCCAAGTGTCTATAAAGCCCTTTTTAGTCAAAATAACTACGTTTGGTCACCAAAGGTCTGAAAAACTATTTTAGAGTCTCAAAACTCCGCATTTAGATTTGGTATTTGTTTGGGTCAAAATTACTCTATTTTGGTCTCCAAGTGTCTAAAAAGCCTTTTTTAGTCAAAATAACTGCATTTGGTCACCAAAGGTCTGAAAACTTTTTTAGCCAAAATGACTGTATTTTTGTGTTTTAGAGTCTTAAAAAGCCGGGTTTAGACAAGATAATTGCATTTCGTAACCAGTGATCTGAAAACTTTTTTGGTCAAAATGACTCTATTTTGGTCTCCAAGTGTCTAAGAGGCCCTTTTAAGTCAAAATAACTGCATTTGGTCAGCAAAGGTATGAATAAAAATTTAGTCAAAATGATTGTATTTTCGTCAGAGTCTTAAAAACCGGTTTTGGATCAGATAATTGCATTTGGTAACCAATGGCCTGAAAAAATGTTTTTGGTCAAAATGACTCTATTTAGGTCTCCAAGTGTCTAAAAAGCCCTTTTTAGTCATAATACCTACGTTTGGTCAACAAAGGTCTGAAAAAACTATTTTAGCCAAAATGACTGTATTTTTGTCTTTTAGAGTCTCAAAACTCCGCATTTAGATTTGGTATTTGTTTGGGTCAAAATGACTCTATTTTGGTCTCCAAGTGTCTAAAAAGCCTTTTTAGTCAAAATAACTGCATTTGGTCACCAAAGGTCTGAAAAACTTTTTTAGCCAAAATGACTGTATTTTTGTCTTTTAAAGTCTTAAAAAGCCGGGTTTAGACAAGATAATTGCATTTCTTAACCAGTGATCTGAAAACTTTTTTTGGTCAAAATGACTCTATTTTGGTCTCCAAGTGTCTAAAAAGCCTTTTTTAGTCAAAATAACTACGTTTGGTCACCAAAGGTCTGAAAAACTTTTTTCAGCCAAAATGACTGTATTTTTGTCTTTTAGAGTCTCAAAACTCCGCATTTAGATTTGGTATTTGTTTGGGTCAAAATGACTCTATTTTGGTCTCCAAGTGTCTAAAAAGCCTTTTTAGTCAAAATAACTGCATTTGGTCACCAAAGGTCTGAAAAACTTTTTTAGCCAAAATGACTCTATTTTTGTCTTTTAGAGTCTTAAAAAGCCGGGTTTAGACAAGATAATTGCATTTCATAACCAGTGATCTGAAAACTTTTTTGGTCAAAATGACTCTATTTTGGTCTCCAAGTGTCTAAGAGGCCCTTTTAAGTCAAAATAACTGCATTTGGTCAGCAAAGGTATGAATAAAAATTTAGTCAAAATGATTGTATTTTCGTCAGAGTCTTAAAAACCGGTTTTGGATAAGATAATTGCATTTGGTAACCAATGGCCTGAAAAAATGTTTTTGGTCAAAATGACTCTATTTAGGTCTCCAAGTGTCTAAAAAGCCCTTTTTAGTCATAATACCTACGTTTGGTCAACAAAGGTCTGAAAAAACTATTTTAGCCAAAATGACTGTATTTTTGTCTTTTAGAGTCTCAAAACTCCGCATTTAGATTTGGTATTTGTTTGGGTCAAAATGACTCTATTTTGGTCTCCAAGTGTCTAAAAAGCCTTTTTAGTCAAAATAACTGCATTTGGTCACCAAAGGTCTGAAAAACTTTTTTAGCCAAAATGACTGTATTTTTGTCTTTTAAAGTCTTAAAAAGCCGGGTTTAGACAAGATAATTGCATTTCATAACCAGTGATCTGAAAACTTTTTTTGGTCAAAATGACTCTATTTTGGTCTCCAAGTGTCTAAAAAGCCTTTTTTAGTCAAAATAACTACGTTTGGTCACCAAAGGTCTGAAAACCTTTTTTCAGCCAAAATGACTGTATTTTTGTCTTTTAGAGTCTCAAAACTCCGCATTTAGATTTGGTATTTGTTTGGGTCAAAATGACTCTATTTTGGTCTCCAAGTGTCTAAAAAGCCTTTTTAGTCAAAATAACTGCATTTGGTCACCAAAGGTCTGAAAAACTTTTTTAGCCAAAATGACTGTATTTTTGTCTTTTAGAGTCTTAAAAAGAAGGGTTTAGACAAGATAATTGCATTTCGTAACCAGTGATCTGAAAACATTTTTTTGGTCAAAATGACTCTATTTTGGTCTCCAAGTGTCTAAAAAGCCCTTTTTAGTCAAAATAACTGCATTTGGTTACCAAAGGTCTGAAAAAAAATGTAGTCAAAATGATTGTATTTTCGTCTATTAGAGTCTTAAAAAGCCGGTTTTGGACAAGATAATTGCATTTGGTAACCAATCACCTGAAACATTTTGTTGGGTCAAAATGACTCTATTTTGGTCTCAGAGTGTCTAAAAAGCCTTTTTTAGTCAAAATAACTGCATTTGGTTTACCAAAGGTCTGAAAACCTTTTTTTAGCCAAAATAACTGTATTTTTGTCTTTTAGAGTCTTAAAACACCGCTTTTAGACAAGATAAACTACATTTGGTAACCAATGGCCTGAAAAAATGTTTTTGGTCAAAATGACTCTATTTAGGTCTCCAAGTGTCTATAAAGCCCTTTTTAGTCAAAATAACTACGTTTGGTCACCAAAGGTCTGAAAAACTATTTTAGAGTCTCAAAACTCCGCATTTAGATTTGGTATTTGTTTGGGTCAAAATTACTCTATTTTGGTCTCCAAGTGTCTAAAAAGCCTTTTTTAGTCAAAATAACTGCATTTGGTCACCAAAGGATTGAAAACTTTTTTAGCCAAAATGACTCTATTTTTGTCTTTTAGAGTCTTAAAAAGCCGGGTTTAGACAAGATAATTGCATTTCGTAACCAGTGATCTGAAAACTTTTTTGGTCAAAATGACTCTATTTTGGTCTCCAAGTGTCTAAGAGGCCCTTTTAAGTCAAAATAACTGCATTTGGTCAGCAAAGGTATGAATAAAAATTTAGTCAAAATGATTGTATTTTCGTCAGAGTCTTAAAAACCGGTTTTGGATAAGATAATTGCATTTGGTAACCAATGGCCTGAAAAAATGTTTTTGGTCAAAATGACTCTATTTAGGTCTCCAAGTGTCTAAAAAGCCCTTTTTAGTCATAATACCTACGTTTGGTCAACAAAGGTCTGAAAAAACTATTTTAGCCAAAATGACTGTATTTTTGTCTTTTAGAGTCTCAAAACTCCGCATTTAGATTTGGTATTTGTTTGGGTCAAAATGACTCTATTTTGGTCTCCAAGTGTCTAAAAAGCCTTTTTAGTCAAAATAACTGCATTTGGTCACCAAAGGTCTGAAAAACTTTTTTAGCCAAAATGACTGTATTTTTGTCTTTTAAAGTCTTAAAAAGCCGGGTTTAGACAAGATAATTGCATTTCATAACCAGTGATCTGAAAACTTTTTTTGGTCAAAATGACTCTATTTTGGTCTCCAAGTGTCTAAAAAGCCTTTTTTAGTCAAAATAACTACGTTTGGTCACCAAAGGTCTGAAAACCTTTTTTCAGCCAAAATGACTGTATTTTTGTCTTTTAGAGTCTCAAAACTCCGCATTTAGATTTGGTATTTGTTTGGGTCAAAATGACTCTATTTTGGTCTCCAAGTGTCTAAAAAGCCTTTTTAGTCAAAATAACTGCATTTGGTCACCAAAGGTCTGAAAAACTTTTTTAGCCAAAATGACTGTATTTTTGTCTTTTAGAGTCTTAAAAAGAAGGGTTTAGACAAGATAATTGCATTTCGTAACCAGTGATCTGAAAACATTTTTTTGGTCAAAATGACTCTATTTTGGTCTCCAAGTGTCTAAAAAGCCCTTTTTAGTCAAAATAACTGCATTTGGTTACCAAAGGTCTGAAAAAAAATGTAGTCAAAATGATTGTATTTTCGTCTATTAGAGTCTTAAAAAGCCGGGTTTAGACAAGATAATTGCATTTCATAACCAGTGATCTGAAAACTTTTTTTGGTCAAAATGACTCTATTTTGGTCTCCAAGTGTCTAAAAAGCCTTTTTTAGTCAAAATAACTACGTTTGGTCACCAAAGGTCTGAAAACCTTTTTTCAGCCAAAATGACTGTATTTTTGTCTTTTAGAGTCTCAAAACTCCGCATTTAGATTTGGTATTTGTTTGGGTCAAAATGACTCTATTTTGGTCTCCAAGTGTCTAAAAAGCCTTTTTAGTCAAAATAACTGCATTTGGTCACCAAAGGTCTGAAAAACTTTTTTAGCCAAAATGACTGTATTTTTGTCTTTTAAAGTCTTAAAAAGCCGGGTTTAGACAAGATAATTGCATTTCATAACCAGTGATCTGAAAACTTTTTTTGGTCAAAATGACTCTATTTTGGTCTCCAAGTGTCTAAAAAGCCTTTTTTAGTCAAAATAACTACGTTTGGTCACCAAAGGTCTGAAAACCTTTTTTCAGCCAAAATGACTGTATTTTTGTCTTTTAGAGTCTCAAAACTCCGCATTTAGATTTGGTATTTGTTTGGGTCAAAATGACTCTATTTTGGTCTCCAAGTGTCTAAAAAGCCTTTTTAGTCAAAATAACTGCATTTGGTCACCAAAGGTCTGAAAAACTTTTTTAGCCAAAATGACTGTATTTTTGTCTTTTAGAGTCTTAAAAAGAAGGGTTTAGACAAGATAATTGCATTTCGTAACCAGTGATCTGAAAACATTTTTTTGGTCAAAATGACTCTATTTTGGTCTCCAAGTGTCTAAAAAGCCCTTTTTAGTCAAAATAACTGCATTTGGTTACCAAAGGTCTGAAAAAAAATGTAGTCAAAATGATTGTATTTTCGTCTATTAGAGTCTTAAAAAGCCGGGTTTAGACAAGATAATTGCATTTCATAACCAGTGATCTGAAAACTTTTTTTGGTCAAAATGACTCTATTTTGGTCTCCAAGTGTCTAAAAAGCCTTTTTTAGTCAAAATAACTACGTTTGGTCACCAAAGGTCTGAAAACCTTTTTTCAGCCAAAATGACTGTATTTTTGTCTTTTAGAGTCTAAAAAAGCCGGGTTTAGACAAGATAATTGCATTTCGTAACCAGTGATCTGAAAACTTTTTTGGTCAAAATGACTCTATTTTGGTCTCCAAGTGTCTAAGAGGCCCTTTTAAGTCAAAATAACTGCATTTGGTCAGCAAAGGTATGAATAAAAATTTAGTCAAAATGATTGTATTTTCGTCAGAGTCTTAAAAACTGGTTTTGGATAAGATAATTGCATTTGGTAACCAATGGCCTGAAAAAATGTTTTTGGTCAAAATGACTCTATTTAGGTCTCCAAGTGTCTAAAAAGCCCTTTTTAGTCATAATACCTACGTTTGGTCAACAAAGGTCTGAAAAAACTATTTTAGCCAAAATGACTGTATTTTTGTCTTTTAGAGTCTCAAAACTCCGCATTTAGATTTGGTATTTGTTTGGGTCAAAATGACTCTATTTTGGTCTCCAAGTGTCTAAAAAGCCTTTTTAGTCAAAATAACTGCATTTGGTCACCAAAGGTCTGAAAAACTTTTTTAGCCAAAATGACTGTATTTTTGTCTTTTAGAGTCTTAAAAAGCCGGGTTTAGACAAGATAATTGCATTTCATAACCAGTGATCTGAAAACTTTTTTTGGTCAAAATGACTCTATTTTGGTCTCCAAGTGTCTAAAAAGCCTTTTTTAGTCAAAATAACTACGTTTGGTCACCAAAGGTCTGAAAACCTTTTTTCAGCCAAAATGACTATTTTTGTCTTTTAGAGTCTCAAAACTCCGCATTTAGATTTGGTATTTGTTTGGGTCAAAATGACTCTATTTTGGTCTCCAAGTGTCTAAAAAGCCTTTTTAGTCAAAATAACTGCATTTGGTCACCAAAGGTCTGAAAAACTTTTTTAGCCAAAATGACTTTATTTTTGTCTTTTAGAGTCTTAAAAAGAAGGGTTTAGACAAGATAATTGCATTTCGTAACCAGTGATCTGAAAACATTTTTTTGGTCAAAATGACTCTATTTTGGTCTCCAAGTGTCTAAAAAGCCCTTTTTAGTCAAAATAACTGCATTTGGTTACCAAAGGTCTGAAAAAAAATGTAGTCAAAATGATTGTATTTTCGTCTATTAGAGTCTTAAAAAGCCGGTTTTGGACAAGATAATTGCATTTGGTAACCAATCACCTGAAACATTTTTTTGGGTCAAAATGACTCTATTTTGGTCTCAGAGTGTCTAAAAAGCCTTTTTTAGTCAAAATAACTGCATTTGGTCACCAAAGGTCTGAAAACCTTTTTTTAGCCAAAATAACTGTATTTTTGTCTTTTAGAGTCTTAAAACACCGCTTTTAGACAAGATAAACTACATTTGGTAACCAATGGCCTGAAAAAATGGTTTTTGGTCAAAATGACTCTATTTAGGTCTCCAAGTGTCTATAAAGCCCTTTTTAGTCAAAATAACTACGTTTGGTCACCAAAGGTCTGAAAAACTATTTTAGAGTCTCAAAACTCCGCATTTAGATTTGGTATTTGTTTGGGTCAAAATTACTCTATTTTGGTCTCCAAGTGTCTAAAAAGCCTTTTTTAGTCAAAATAACTGCATTTGGTCACCAAAGGATTGAAAACTTTTTTAGCCAAAATGACTGTATTTTTGTGTTTTAGAGTCTTAAAAAGCCGGGTTTAGACAAGATAATTGCATTTCGTAACCAGTGATCTGAAAACTTTTTTGGTCAAAATGACTCTATTTTGGTCTCCAAGTGTCTAAGAAGCCCTTTTAAGTCAAAATAACTGCATTTGGTCAGCAAAAGGTATGAATAAAAATTTAGTCAAAATGATTGTATTTTCGTCAATTAGAGTCTTAAAAACCGGTTTTGGACAAGATAATTGCATTTGGTAACCAATGGCCTGAAAAAATGTTTTTGTTTAAAATGACTCTATTTAGGTCTCCAAGTGTCTAAAAAGCCCTTTTTAGTCATAATAACTACGTTTGGTCAACAAAGGTCTGAAAAACTATTTTAGCCAAAATGACTGTATTTTTGTCTTTTAGAGTCTCAAAACTCCGCATTTAGATTTGGTATTTGTTTGGGTCAAAATGACTCTATTTTGGTCTCCAAGTGTCTAAAAAGCCTTTTTAGTCAAAATAACTGCATTTGGTCACCAAAGGTCTGAAAAACTTTTTTAGCCAAAATGACTGTATTTTTGTCTTTTAGAGTCTTAAAAAGCCGGGTTTAGACCCGATAATTGCATTTCCTAACCAGTGATCTGAAAAAATGTTTTTGGTCAAAATGACTCTATTTAGGTCTCCAAGTGTCTATAAAGCCCTTTTTAGTCAAAATAACTACGTTTGGTCACCAAAGGTCTGAAAAACTATTTTAGAGTCTCAAAATTCCGCATTTAGATTTGGTATTTGTTTGGGTCAAAATGACTCTATTTTGGTCTCAGAGTGTCTATAAAGCCTTTTTTAGTCAAAATAACTGCATTTGGTCACCAAAGGTCTGAAAACCTTTTTTAGCCAAAATAACTGTATTTTTGTCTTTTAGAGTCTTAAAACACCGCTTTTAGACAAGATAAACTACATTTGGTAACCAATGGCCTGAAAAAATGTTTTTGGTCAAAATGACTCTATTTAGGTCTCCAAGTGTCTATAAAGCCCTTTTTAGTCAAAATAACTACGTTTGGTCACCAAAGGTCTGAAAAACTATTTTAGAGTCTCAAAACTCCGCATTTAGATTTGGTATTTGTTTGGGTCAAAATTACTCTATTTTGGTCTCCAAGTGTCTAAAAAGCCTTTTTTAGTCAAAATAACTGCATTTGGTCACCAAAGGTCTGAAAACTTTTTTTGCCAAAATGACTGTATTTTTGTGTTTTAGAGTCTTAAAAAGCCGGGTTTAGACAAGATAATTGCATTTCGTAACCAGTGATCTGAAAACTTTTTTGGTCAAAATGACTCTATTTTGGTCTCCAAGTGTCTAAGAGGCCCTTTTAAGTCAAAATAACTGCATTTGGTCAGCAAAGGTATGAATAAAAATTTAGTCAAAATGATTGTATTTTCGTCAGAGTCTTAAAAACCGGTTTTGGATAAGATAATTGCATTTGGTAACCAATGGCCTGAAAAAATGTTTTTGGTCAAAATGACTCTATTTAGGTCTCCAAGTGTCTAAAAAGCCCTTTTTAGTCATAATACCTACGTTTGGTCAACAAAGGTCTGAAAAAACTATTTTAGCCAAAATGACTGTATTTTTGTCTTTTAGAGTCTCAAAACTCCACATTTAGATTTGGTATTTGTTTGGGTCAACATGACTCTATTTTGGTCTCCAAGTGTCTAAAAAGCCTTTTTAGTCAAAATAACTGCATTTGGTCACCAAAGGTCTGAAAAACTTTTTTAGCCAAAATGACTGTATTTTTGTCTTTTAGAGTCTTAAAAAGCCGGGTTTAGACAAGATAATTGCATTTCATAACCAGTGATCTGAAAACTTTTTTTGGTCAAAATGACTCTATTTTGGTCTCCAAGTGTCTAAAAAGCCTTTTTTAGTCAAAATAACTACGTTTGGTCACCAAAGGTCTGAAAACCTTTTTTCAGCCAAAATGACTGTATTTTTGTCTTTTAGAGTCTCAAAACTCCGCATTTAGATTTGGTATTTGTTTGGGTCAAAATGACTCTATTTTGGTCTCCAAGTGTCTAAAAAGCCTTTTTAGTCAAAATAACTGCATTTGGTCACCAAAGGTCTGAAAAACTTTTTTAGCCAAAATGACTGTATTTTTGTCTTTTAGAGTCTTAAAAAGAAGGGTTTAGACAAGATAATTGCATTTCGTAACCAGTGATCTGAAAACATTTTTTTGGTCAAAATGACTCTATTTTGGTCTCCAAGTGTCTAAATAGCCCTTTTTAGTCAAAATAACTGCATTTGGTTACCAAAGGTCTGAAAAAAAAATGTAGTCAAAATGATTGTATTTTCGTCTATTAGAGTCTTAAAAAGCCGGTTTTGGACAAGATAATTGCATTTGGTAACCAATCACCTGAAACATTTTTTTGGGTCAAAATGACTCTATTTTGGTCTCAGAGTGTCTAAAAAGCCTTTTTTAGTCAAAATAACTGCATTTGGTCACCAAAGGTCTGAAAACCTTTTCTTAGCCAAAATAACTGTATTTTTGTCTTTTAGAGTCTTAAAACACCGCTTTTAGACAAGATAAACTACATTTGGTAACCAATGGCCTGAAAAAATGTTTTTGGTCAAAATGACTCTATTTAGGTCTCCAAGTGTCTATAAAGCCCTTTTTAGTCAAAATAACTACGTTTGGTCACCAAAGGTCTGAAAAACTATTTTAGAGTCTCAAAACTCCGCATTTAGATTTGGTATTTGTTTGGGTCAAAATTACTCTATTTTGGTCTCCAAGTGTCTAAAAAGCCTTTTTTAGTCAAAATAACTGCATTTGGTCACCAAAGGATTGAAAACTTTTTTAGCCAAAATGACTGTATTTTTGTCTTTTAGAGTCTTAAAAAGCCGGGTTTAGACAAGATAATTGCATTTCATAACCAGTGATCTGAAAACTTTTTTGGTCAAAATGACTCTATTTTGGTCTCCAAGTGTCTAAGAGGCCCTTTTAAGTCAAAATAACTGCATTTGGTCAGCAAAGGTATGAATAAAAATTTAGTCAAAATGATTGTATTTTCGTCAGAGTCTTAAAAACCGGTTTTGGATAAGATAATTGCATTTGGTAACCAATGGCCTGAAAAAATGTTTTTGGTCAAAATGACTCTATTTAGGTCTCCAAGTGTCTAAAAAGCCCTTTTTAGTCATAATACCTACGTTTGGTCAACAAAGGTCTGAAAAAACTATTTTAGCCAAAATGACTGTATTTTTGTCTTTTAGAGTCTCAAAACTCCGCATTTAGATTTGGTATTTGTTTGGGTCAACATGACTCTATTTTGGTCTCCAAGTGTCTAAAAAGCCTTTTTAGTCAAAATAACTGCATTTGGTCACCAAAGGTCTGAAAAACTTTTTTAGCCAAAATGACTGTATTTTTGTCTTTTAGAGTCTTAAAAAGCCGGGTTTAGACAAGATAATTGCATTTCATAACCAGTGATCTGAAAACTTTTTTTGGTCAAAATGACTCTATTTTGGTCTCCAAGTGTCTAAAAAGCCTTTTTTAGTCAAAATAACTACGTTTGGTCACCAAAGGTCTGAAAACCTTTTTTCAGCCAAAATGACTGTATTTTTGTCTTTTAGAGTCTCAAAACTCCGCATTTAGATTTGGTATTTGTTTGGGTCAAAATGACTCTATTTTGGTCTCCAAGTGTCTAAAAAGCCTTTTTAGTCAAAATAACTGCATTTGGTCACCAAAGGTCTGAAAAACTTTTTTAGCCAAAATGACTGTATTTTTGTCTTTTAGAGTCTTAAAAAGAAGGGTTTAGACAAGATAATTGCATTTCGTAACCAGTGATCTGAAAACATTTTTTTGGTCAAAATGACTCTATTTTGGTCTCCAAGTGTCTAAATAGCCCTTTTTAGTCAAAATAACTGCATTTGGTTACCAAAGGTCTGAAAAAAAAATGTAGTCAAAATGATTGTATTTTCGTCTATTAGAGTCTTAAAAAGCCGGTTTTGGACAAGATAATTGCATTTGGTAACCAATCACCTGAAACATTTTTTTGGGTCAAAATGACTCTATTTTGGTCTCAGAGTGTCTAAAAAGCCTTTTTTAGTCAAAATAACTGCATTTGGTCACCAAAGGTCTGAAAACCTTTTCTTAGCCAAAATAACTGTATTTTTGTCTTTTAGAGTCTTAAAACACCGCTTTTAGACAAGATAAACTACATTTGGTAACCAATGGCCTGAAAAAATGTTTTTGGTCAAAATGACTCTATTTAGGTCTCCAAGTGTCTATAAAGCCCTTTTTAGTCAAAATAACTACGTTTGGTCACCAAAGGTCTGAAAAACTATTTTAGAGTCTCAAAACTCCGCATTTAGATTTGGTATTTGTTTGGGTCAAAATTACTCTATTTTGGTCTCCAAGTGTCTAAAAAGCCTTTTTTAGTCAAAATAACTGCATTTGGTCACCAAAGGATTGAAAACTTTTTTAGCCAAAATGACTGTATTTTTGTCTTTTAGAGTCTTAAAAAGCCGGGTTTAGACAAGATAATTGCATTTCATAACCAGTGATCTGAAAACTTTTTTGGTCAAAATGACTCTATTTTGGTCTCCAAGTGTCTAAGAGGCCCTTTTAAGTCAAAATAACTGCATTTGGTCAGCAAAGGTATGAATAAAAATTTAGTCAAAATGATTGTATTTTCGTCAGAGTCTTAAAAACCGGTTTTGGATAAGATAATTGCATTTGGTAACCAATGGCCTGAAAAAATGTTTTTGGTCAAAATGACTCTATTTAGGTCTCCAAGTGTCTAAAAAGCCCTTTTTAGTCATAATACCTACGTTTGGTCAACAAAGGTCTGAAAAAACTTTTTTAGCCAAAATGACTGTATTTTTGTCTTTTAGAGTCGTAAAAAGCCGGGTTTAGACAAGATAATTGCATTTCATAACCAGTGATCTGAAAACTTTTTTTGGTCAAAATGACTCTATTTTGGTCTCCAAGTGTCTAAAAAGCCTTTTTTAGTCAAAATAACTACGTTTGGTCACCAAAGGTCTGAAAACCTTTTTTCAGCCAAAATGACTGTATTTTTGTCTTTTAGAGTCTCAAAACTCCGCATTTAGATTTGGTATTTGTTTGGGTCAAAATGACTATTTTGGTCTCCAAGTGTCTAAAAAGCCTTTTTAGTCAAAATAACTGCATTTGGTCACCAAAGGTCTGAAAAACTTTTTTAGCCAAAATGACTATATTTTTGTCTTTTAGAGTCTTAAAAAGAAGGGTTTAGACAAGATAATTGCATTTCGTAACCAGTGATCTGAAAACATTTTTTTGGTCAAAATGACTCTATTTTGGTCTCCAAGTGTCTAAAAAGCCCTTTTTAGTCAAAATAACTGCATTTGGTTACCAAAGGTCTGAAAAAAAATGTAGTCAAAATGATTGTATTTTCGTCTATTAGAGTCTTAAAAAGCCGGTTTTGGACAAGATAATTGCATTTGGTAACCAATCACCTGAAACATTTTTTGGGTCAAAATGACTCTATTTTGGTCTCAGAGTGTCTAAAAAGCCTTTTTTAGTCAAAATAACTGCATTTGATCACCAAAGGTCTGAAAACCTTTTTTTAGCCAAAATAACTGTATTTTTGTCTTTTAGAGTCTTAAAACACCGCTTTTAGACAAGATAAACTACATTTGGTAACCAATGGCCTGAAAAAATGTTTTTGGTCAAAATGACTCTATTTAGGTCTCCAAGTGTCTATAAAGCCCTTTTTAGTCAAAATAACTACGTTTGGTCACCAAAGGTCTGAAAAACTATTTTAGAGTCTCAAAACTCCGCATTTAGATTTGGTATTTGTTTGGGTCAAAATTACTCTATTTTGGTCTCCAAGTGTCTAAAAAGCCTTTTTTAGTCAAAATAACTGCATTTGGTCACCAAAGGTCTGAAAACTTTTTTAGCCAAAATGACTGTATTTTTGTCTTTTAGAGTCTTAAAAAGCCGGGTTTAGACAAGATAATTGCATTTCGTAACCAGTGATCTGAAAACTTTTTTGGTCAAAATGACTATTTTGGTCTCCAAGTGACTAAGAAGCCCTTTTAAGTCAAAATAACTGCATTTGGTCAGCAAAAGGTATGAATAAAAATTTAGTCAAAATGATTGTATTTTCGTCAATTAGAGTCTTAAAAACCGGTTTTGGACAAGATAATTGCATTTGGTAACCAATGGCCTGAAAAAATGTTTTTGTTTAAAATGACTCTATTTAGGTCTCCAAGTGTCTAAAAAGCCCTTTTTAGTCATAATAACTACGTTTGGTCAACAAAGGTCTGAAAAACTATTTTAGCCAAAATGACTGTATTTTTGTCTTTTAGAGTCTCAAAACTCCGCATTTAGATTTGGTATTTGTTTGGGTCAAAATTACTCTATTTTGGTCTCCAAGTGTCTAAAAAGCCTTTTTAGTCAAAATAACTGCATTTGGTCACCAAAGGTCTGAAAAACTTTTTTAGCCAAAATGACTGTATTTTTGTCTTTTAGAGTCTTAAAAAGCCGGGTTTAGACCAGATAATTGCATTTCCTAACCAGTGATCTGAAAACTTTTTTTGGTCGAAATGACCCTATTTTGGTCTCCAAGTGTCTAAAAAGCCTTTTTTAGTCAAAATAACTACTTTTGGTCACCAAAGGTCTGAAAACCTTTTTTCAGCCAAAATGACTGTATTTTTGTCTTTTAGAGTCTTAAAACACTGCTTTAAGACAAGATAAACTACATTTGGTAACCAATGGCCTGAAAAAATGTTTTTGGTCAAAATGACTCTATTTAGGTCTCCAAGTGTCTATAAAGCCCTTTTTAGTCAAAATAACTACGTTTGGTCACCAAAGGTCTGAAAAACTATTTTAGAGTCTCAAAATTCCGCATTTAGATTTGGTATTTGTTTGGGTCAAAATGACTCTATTTTGGTCTCAGAGTGTCTAAAAAGCCTTTTTTAGTCAAAATAACTGCATTTGGTCACCAAAGGTCTGAAAACCTTTTTTTAGCCAAAATAACTGTATTTTTGTCTTTTAGAGTCTTAAAACACCGCTTTTAGACAAGATAAACTACATTTGGTAACCAATGGCCTGAAAAAATGTTTTTGGTCAAATTGACTCTATTTATGTCTCCAAGTGTCTATAAAGCCCTTTTTAGTCAAAATAACTACGTTTGGTCACCAAAGGTCTGAAAAACTATTTTAGAGTCTCAAAACTCCGCATTTAGATTTGGTATTTGTTTGGGTCAAAATTACTCTATTTTGGTCTCCAAGTGTCTAAAAAGCCTTTTTTAGTCAAAATAACTGCATTTGGTCACCAAAGGTCTGAAAAACTTTTTTAGCCAAAATGACTTTATTTTTGTCTTTTAGAGTCTTAAAAAGAAGGGTTTAGACAAGATAATTGCATTTCGTAACCAGTGATCTGAAAACATTTTTTTGGTCAAAATGACTCTATTTTGGTCTCCAAGTGTCTAAATAGCCCTTTTTAGTCAAAATAACTGCATTTGGTTACCAAAGGTCTGAAAAAAAAATGTAGTCAAAATGATTGTATTTTCGTCTATTAGAGTCTTAAAAAGCCGGTTTTGGACAAGATAATTGCATTTGGTAACCAATCACCTGAAACATTTTTTTGGGTCAAAATGACTCTATTTTGGTCTCAGAGTGTCTAAAAAGCCTTTTTTAGTCAAAATAACTGCATTTGGTCACCAAAGGTCTGAAAACCTTTTCTTAGCCAAAATAACTGTATTTTTGTCTTTTAGAGTCTTAAAACACCGCTTTTAGACAAGATAAACTACATTTGGTAACCAATGGCCTGAAAAAATGTTTTTGGTCAAAATGACTCTATTTAGGTCTCCAAGTGTCTATAAAGCCCTTTTTAGTCAAAATAACTACGTTTGGTCACCAAAGGTCTGAAAAACTATTTTAGAGTCTCAAAACTCCGCATTTAGATTTGGTATTTGTTTGGGTCAAAATTACTCTATTTTGGTCTCCAAGTGTCTAAAAAGCCTTTTTTAGTCAAAATAACTGCATTTGGTCACCAAAGGATTGAAAACTTTTTTAGCCAAAATGACTGTATTTTTGTCTTTTAGAGTCTTAAAAAGCCGGGTTTAGACAAGATAATTGCATTTCATAACCAGTGATCTGAAAACTTTTTTGGTCAAAATGACTCTATTTTGGTCTCCAAGTGTCTAAGAGGCCCTTTTAAGTCAAAATAACTGCATTTGGTCAGCAAAGGTATGAATAAAAATTTAGTCAAAATGATTGTATTTTCGTCAGAGTCTTAAAAACCGGTTTTGGATAAGATAATTGCATTTGGTAACCAATGGCCTGAAAAAATGTTTTTGGTCAAAATGACTCTATTTAGGTCTCCAAGTGTCTAAAAAGCCCTTTTTAGTCATAATACCTACGTTTGGTCAACAAAGGTCTGAAAAAACTATTTTAGCCAAAATGACTGTATTTTTGTCTTTTAGAGTCTCAAAACTCCGCATTTAGATTTGGTATTTGTTTGGGTCAAAATGACTCTATTTTGGTCTCCAAGTGTCTAAAAAGCCTTTTTAGTCAAAATAACTGCATTTGGTCACCAAAGGTCTGAAAAACTTTTTTAGCCAAAATGACTGTATTTTTGTCTTTTAAAGTCTTAAAAAGCCGGGTTTAGACAAGATAATTGCATTTCATAACCAGTGATCTGAAAACTTTTTTTGGTCAAAATGACTCTATTTTGGTCTCCAAGTGTCTAAAAAGCCTTTTTTAGTCAAAATAACTACGTTTGGTCACCAAAGGTCTGAAAACCTTTTTTCAGCCAAAATGACTGTATTTTTGTCTTTTAGAGTCTCAAAACTCCGCATTTAGATTTGGTATTTGTTTGGGTCAAAATGACTCTATTTTGGTCTCCAAGTGTCTAAAAAGCCTTTTTAGTCAAAATAACTGCATTTGGTCACCAAAGGTCTGAAAAACTTTTTTAGCCAAAATGACTGTATTTTTGTCTTTTAGAGTCTTAAAAAGCCGGGTTTAGACAAGATAATTGCATTTCATAACCAGTGATCTGAAAACTTTTTTTGGTCAAAATGACTCTATTTTGGTCTCCAAGTGTCTAAAAAGCCTTTTTTAGTCAAAATAACTACGTTTGGTCACCAAAGGTCTGAAAACCTTTTTTCAGCCAAAATGACTGTATTTTTGTCTTTTAGAGTCTCAAAACTCCGCATTTAGATTTGGTATTTGTTTGGGTCAAAATGACTCTATTTTGGTCTCCAAGTGTCTAAAAAGCCTTTTTAGTCAAAATAACTGCATTTGGTCACCAAAGGTCTGAAAAACTTTTTTAGCCAAAATGACTGTATTTTTGTCTTTTAGAGTCTTAAAAAGAAGGGTTTAGACAAGATAATTGCATTTCGTAACCAGTGATCTGAAAACATTTTTTTGGTCAAAATGACTCTATTTTGGTCTCCAAGTGTCTAAAAAGCCCTTTTTAGTCAAAATAACTGCATTTGGTTACCAAAGGTCTGAAAAAAAATGTAGTCAAAATGATTGTATTTTCGTCTATTAGAGTCTTAAAAAGCCGGTTTTGGACAAGATAATTGCATTTGGTAACCAATCACCTGAAACATTTTGTTGGGTCAAAATGACTCTATTTTGGTCTCAGAGTGTCTAAAAAGCCTTTTTTAGTCAAAATAACTGCATTTGGTTTACCAAAGGTCTGAAAACCTTTTTTTAGCCAAAATAACTGTATTTTTGTCTTTTAGAGTCTTAAAACACCGCTTTTAGACAAGATAAACTACATTTGGTAACCAATGGCCTGAAAAAATGTTTTTGGTCAAAATGACTCTATTTAGGTCTCCAAGTGTCTATAAAGCCCTTTTTAGTCAAAATAACTACGTTTGGTCACCAAAGGTCTGAAAAACTATTTTAGAGTCTCAAAACTCCGCATTTAGATTTGGTATTTGTTTGGGTCAAAATTACTCTATTTTGGTCTCCAAGTGTCTAAAAAGCCTTTTTTAGTCAAAATAACTGCATTTGGTCACCAAAGGATTGAAAACTTTTTTAGCCAAAATGACTCTATTTTTGTCTTTTAGAGTCTTAAAAAGCCGGGTTTAGACAAGATAATTGCATTTCGTAACCAGTGATCTGAAAACTTTTTTGGTCAAAATGACTCTATTTTGGTCTCCAAGTGTCTAAGAGGCCCTTTTAAGTCAAAATAACTGCATTTGGTCAGCAAAGGTATGAATAAAAATTTAGTCAAAATGATTGTATTTTCGTCAGAGTCTTAAAAACCGGTTTTGGATAAGATAATTGCATTTGGTAACCAATGGCCTGAAAAAATGTTTTTGGTCAAAATGACTCTATTTAGGTCTCCAAGTGTCTAAAAAGCCCTTTTTAGTCATAATACCTACGTTTGGTCAACAAAGGTCTGAAAAAACTATTTTAGCCAAAATGACTGTATTTTTGTCTTTTAGAGTCTCAAAACTCCGCATTTAGATTTGGTATTTGTTTGGGTCAAAATGACTCTATTTTGGTCTCCAAGTGTCTAAAAAGCCTTTTTAGTCAAAATAACTGCATTTGGTCACCAAAGGTCTGAAAAACTTTTTTAGCCAAAATGACTGTATTTTTGTCTTTTAAAGTCTTAAAAAGCCGGGTTTAGACAAGATAATTGCATTTCATAACCAGTGATCTGAAAACTTTTTTTGGTCAAAATGACTCTATTTTGGTCTCCAAGTGTCTAAAAAGCCTTTTTTAGTCAAAATAACTACGTTTGGTCACCAAAGGTCTGAAAACCTTTTTTCAGCCAAAATGACTGTATTTTTGTCTTTTAGAGTCTCAAAACTCCGCATTTAGATTTGGTATTTGTTTGGGTCAAAATGACTCTATTTTGGTCTCCAAGTGTCTAAAAAGCCTTTTTAGTCAAAATAACTGCATTTGGTCACCAAAGGTCTGAAAAACTTTTTTAGCCAAAATGACTGTATTTTTGTCTTTTAGAGTCTTAAAAAGAAGGGTTTAGACAAGATAATTGCATTTCGTAACCAGTGATCTGAAAACATTTTTTTGGTCAAAATGACTCTATTTTGGTCTCCAAGTGTCTAAAAAGCCCTTTTTAGTCAAAATAACTGCATTTGGTTACCAAAGGTCTGAAAAAAAATGTAGTCAAAATGATTGTATTTTCGTCTATTAGAGTCTTAAAAAGCCGGGTTTAGACAAGATAATTGCATTTCATAACCAGTGATCTGAAAACTTTTTTTGGTCAAAATGACTCTATTTTGGTCTCCAAGTGTCTAAAAAGCCTTTTTTAGTCAAAATAACTACGTTTGGTCACCAAAGGTCTGAAAACCTTTTTTCAGCCAAAATGACTGTATTTTTGTCTTTTAGAGTCTCAAAACTCCGCATTTAGATTTGGTATTTGTTTGGGTCAAAATGACTCTATTTTGGTCTCCAAGTGTCTAAAAAGCCTTTTTAGTCAAAATAACTGCATTTGGTCACCAAAGGTCTGAAAAACTTTTTTAGCCAAAATGACTGTATTTTTGTCTTTTAAAGTCTTAAAAAGCCGGGTTTAGACAAGATAATTGCATTTCATAACCAGTGATCTGAAAACTTTTTTTGGTCAAAATGACTCTATTTTGGTCTCCAAGTGTCTAAAAAGCCTTTTTTAGTCAAAATAACTACGTTTGGTCACCAAAGGTCTGAAAACCTTTTTTCAGCCAAAATGACTGTATTTTTGTCTTTTAGAGTCTCAAAACTCCGCATTTAGATTTGGTATTTGTTTGGGTCAAAATGACTCTATTTTGGTCTCCAAGTGTCTAAAAAGCCTTTTTAGTCAAAATAACTGCATTTGGTCACCAAAGGTCTGAAAAACTTTTTTAGCCAAAATGACTGTATTTTTGTCTTTTAGAGTCTTAAAAAGAAGGGTTTAGACAAGATAATTGCATTTCGTAACCAGTGATCTGAAAACATTTTTTTGGTCAAAATGACTCTATTTTGGTCTCCAAGTGTCTAAAAAGCCCTTTTTAGTCAAAATAACTGCATTTGGTTACCAAAGGTCTGAAAAAAAATGTAGTCAAAATGATTGTATTTTCGTCTATTAGAGTCTTAAAAAGCCGGGTTTAGACAAGATAATTGCATTTCATAACCAGTGATCTGAAAACTTTTTTTGGTCAAAATGACTCTATTTTGGTCTCCAAGTGTCTAAAAAGCCTTTTTTAGTCAAAATAACTACGTTTGGTCACCAAAGGTCTGAAAACCTTTTTTCAGCCAAAATGACTGTATTTTTGTCTTTTAGAGTCTAAAAAAGCCGGGTTTAGACAAGATAATTGCATTTCGTAACCAGTGATCTGAAAACTTTTTTGGTCAAAATGACTCTATTTTGGTCTCCAAGTGTCTAAGAGGCCCTTTTAAGTCAAAATAACTGCATTTGGTCAGCAAAGGTATGAATAAAAATTTAGTCAAAATGATTGTATTTTCGTCAGAGTCTTAAAAACTGGTTTTGGATAAGATAATTGCATTTGGTAACCAATGGCCTGAAAAAATGTTTTTGGTCAAAATGACTCTATTTAGGTCTCCAAGTGTCTAAAAAGCCCTTTTTAGTCATAATACCTACGTTTGGTCAACAAAGGTCTGAAAAAACTATTTTAGCCAAAATGACTGTATTTTTGTCTTTTAGAGTCTCAAAACTCCGCATTTAGATTTGGTATTTGTTTGGGTCAAAATGACTCTATTTTGGTCTCCAAGTGTCTAAAAAGCCTTTTTAGTCAAAATAACTGCATTTGGTCACCAAAGGTCTGAAAAACTTTTTTAGCCAAAATGACTGTATTTTTGTCTTTTAGAGTCTTAAAAAGCCGGGTTTAGACAAGATAATTGCATTTCATAACCAGTGATCTGAAAACTTTTTTTGGTCAAAATGACTCTATTTTGGTCTCCAAGTGTCTAAAAAGCCTTTTTTAGTCAAAATAACTACGTTTGGTCACCAAAGGTCTGAAAACCTTTTTTCAGCCAAAATGACTATTTTTGTCTTTTAGAGTCTCAAAACTCCGCATTTAGATTTGGTATTTGTTTGGGTCAAAATGACTCTATTTTGGTCTCCAAGTGTCTAAAAAGCCTTTTTAGTCAAAATAACTGCATTTGGTCACCAAAGGTCTGAAAAACTTTTTTAGCCAAAATGACTTTATTTTTGTCTTTTAGAGTCTTAAAAAGAAGGGTTTAGACAAGATAATTGCATTTCGTAACCAGTGATCTGAAAACATTTTTTTGGTCAAAATGACTCTATTTTGGTCTCCAAGTGTCTAAAAAGCCCTTTTTAGTCAAAATAACTGCATTTGGTTACCAAAGGTCTGAAAAAAAATGTAGTCAAAATGATTGTATTTTCGTCTATTAGAGTCTTAAAAAGCCGGTTTTGGACAAGATAATTGCATTTGGTAACCAATCACCTGAAACATTTTTTTGGGTCAAAATGACTCTATTTTGGTCTCAGAGTGTCTAAAAAGCCTTTTTTAGTCAAAATAACTGCATTTGGTCACCAAAGGTCTGAAAACCTTTTTTTAGCCAAAATAACTGTATTTTTGTCTTTTAGAGTCTTAAAACACCGCTTTTAGACAAGATAAACTACATTTGGTAACCAATGGCCTGAAAAAATGGTTTTGGTCAAAATGACTCTATTTAGGTCTCCAAGTGTCTATAAAGCCCTTTTTAGTCAAAATAACTACGTTTGGTCACCAAAGGTCTGAAAAACTATTTTAGAGTCTCAAAACTCCGCATTTAGATTTGGTATTTGTTTGGGTCAAAATTACTCTATTTTGGTCTCCAAGTGTCTAAAAAGCCTTTTTTAGTCAAAATAACTGCATTTGGTCACCAAAGGATTGAAAACTTTTTTAGCCAAAATGACTGTATTTTTGTGTTTTAGAGTCTTAAAAAGCCGGGTTTAGACAAGATAATTGCATTTCGTAACCAGTGATCTGAAAACTTTTTTGGTCAAAATGACTCTATTTTGGTCTCCAAGTGTCTAAGAAGCCCTTTTAAGTCAAAATAACTGCATTTGGTCAGCAAAAGGTATGAATAAAAATTTAGTCAAAATGATTGTATTTTCGTCAATTAGAGTCTTAAAAACCGGTTTTGGACAAGATAATTGCATTTGGTAACCAATGGCCTGAAAAAATGTTTTTGTTTAAAATGACTCTATTTAGGTCTCCAAGTGTCTAAAAAGCCCTTTTTAGTCATAATAACTACGTTTGGTCAACAAAGGTCTGAAAAACTATTTTAGCCAAAATGACTGTATTTTTGTCTTTTAGAGTCTCAAAACTCCGCATTTAGATTTGGTATTTGTTTGGGTCAAAATGACTCTATTTTGGTCTCCAAGTGTCTAAAAAGCCTTTTTAGTCAAAATAACTGCATTTGGTCACCAAAGGTCTGAAAAACTTTTTTAGCCAAAATGACTGTATTTTTGTCTTTTAGAGTCTTAAAAAGCCGGGTTTAGACCCGATAATTGCATTTCCTAACCAGTGATCTGAAAAAATGTTTTTGGTCAAAATGACTCTATTTAGGTCTCCAAGTGTCTATAAAGCCCTTTTTAGTCAAAATAACTACGTTTGGTCACCAAAGGTCTGAAAAACTATTTTAGAGTCTCAAAATTCCGCATTTAGATTTGGTATTTGTTTGGGTCAAAATGACTCTATTTTGGTCTCAGAGTGTCTATAAAGCCTTTTTTAGTCAAAATAACTGCATTTGGTCACCAAAGGTCTGAAAACCTTTTTTAGCCAAAATAACTGTATTTTTGTCTTTTAGAGTCTTAAAACACCGCTTTTAGACAAGATAAACTACATTTGGTAACCAATGGCCTGAAAAAATGTTTTTGGTCAAAATGACTCTATTTAGGTCTCCAAGTGTCTATAAAGCCCTTTTTAGTCAAAATAACTACGTTTGGTCACCAAAGGTCTGAAAAACTATTTTAGAGTCTCAAAACTCCGCATTTAGATTTGGTATTTGTTTGGGTCAAAATTACTCTATTTTGGTCTCCAAGTGTCTAAAAAGCCTTTTTTAGTCAAAATAACTGCATTTGGTCACCAAAGGTCTGAAAACTTTTTTTGCCAAAATGACTGTATTTTTGTGTTTTAGAGTCTTAAAAAGCCGGGTTTAGACAAGATAATTGCATTTCGTAACCAGTGATCTGAAAACTTTTTTGGTCAAAATGACTCTATTTTGGTCTCCAAGTGTCTAAGAGGCCCTTTTAAGTCAAAATAACTGCATTTGGTCAGCAAAGGTATGAATAAAAATTTAGTCAAAATGATTGTATTTTCGTCAGAGTCTTAAAAACCGGTTTTGGATAAGATAATTGCATTTGGTAACCAATGGCCTGAAAAAATGTTTTTGGTCAAAATGACTCTATTTAGGTCTCCAAGTGTCTAAAAAGCCCTTTTTAGTCATAATACCTACGTTTGGTCAACAAAGGTCTGAAAAAACTATTTTAGCCAAAATGACTGTATTTTTGTCTTTTAGAGTCTCAAAACTCCACATTTAGATTTGGTATTTGTTTGGGTCAACATGACTCTATTTTGGTCTCCAAGTGTCTAAAAA
This sequence comes from Pelophylax lessonae, assembly GCF_965119305.1. Lineage (NCBI taxonomy): Eukaryota > Metazoa > Chordata > Amphibia > Anura > Ranidae > Pelophylax > Pelophylax lessonae. Next base: position 141,804,131 of record NC_138773.1, on the reverse strand, counting down.
GCCTTTTTAGTCAAAATAACTGCATTTGGTCACCAAAGGTCTGAAAAACTTTTTTAGCCAAAATGACTGTATTTTTGTCTTTTAGAGTCTTAAAAAGCCGGGTTTAGACAAGATAATTGCATTTCATAACCAGTGATCTGAAAACTTTTTTTGGTCAAAATGACTCTATTTTGGTCTCCAAGTGTCTAAAAAGCCTTTTTTAGTCAAAATAACTACGTTTGGTCACCAAAGGTCTGAAAACCTTTTTTCAGCCAAAATGACTGTATTTTTGTCTTTTAGAGTCTCAAAACTCCGCATTTAGATTTGGTATTTGTTTGGGTCAAAATGACTCTATTTTGGTCTCCAAGTGTCTAAAAAGCCTTTTTAGTCAAAATAACTGCATTTGGTCACCAAAGGTCTGAAAAACTTTTTTAGCCAAAATGACTGTATTTTTGTCTTTTAGAGTCTTAAAAAGAAGGGTTTAGACAAGATAATTGCATTTCGTAACCAGTGATCTGAAAACATTTTTTTGGTCAAAATGACTCTATTTTGGTCTCCAAGTGTCTAAATAGCCCTTTTTAGTCAAAATAACTGCATTTGGTTACCAAAGGTCTGAAAAAAAAATGTAGTCAAAATGATTGTATTTTCGTCTATTAGAGTCTTAAAAAGCCGGTTTTGGACAAGATAATTGCATTTGGTAACCAATCACCTGAAACATTTTTTTGGGTCAAAATGACTCTATTTTGGTCTCAGAGTGTCTAAAAAGCCTTTTTTAGTCAAAATAACTGCATTTGGTCACCAAAGGTCTGAAAACCTTTTCTTAGCCAAAATAACTGTATTTTTGTCTTTTAGAGTCTTAAAACACCGCTTTTAGACAAGATAAACTACATTTGGTAACCAATGGCCTGAAAAAATGTTTTTGGTCAAAATGACTCTATTTAGGTCTCCAAGTGTCTATAAAGCCCTTTTTAGTCAAAATAACTACGTTTGGTCACCAAAGGTCTGAAAAACTATTTTAGAGTCTCAAAACTCCGCATTTAGATTTGGTATTTGTTTGGGTCAAAATTACTCTATTTTGGTCTCCAAGTGTCTAAAAAGCCTTTTTTAGTCAAAATAACTGCATTTGGTCACCAAAGGATTGAAAACTTTTTTAGCCAAAATGACTGTATTTTTGTCTTTTAGAGTCTTAAAAAGCCGGGTTTAGACAAGATAATTGCATTTCATAACCAGTGATCTGAAAACTTTTTTGGTCAAAATGACTCTATTTTGGTCTCCAAGTGTCTAAGAGGCCCTTTTAAGTCAAAATAACTGCATTTGGTCAGCAAAGGTATGAATAAAAATTTAGTCAAAATGATTGTATTTTCGTCAGAGTCTTAAAAACCGGTTTTGGATAAGATAATTGCATTTGGTAACCAATGGCCTGAAAAAATGTTTTTGGTCAAAATGACTCTATTTAGGTCTCCAAGTGTCTAAAAAGCCCTTTTTAGTCATAATACCTACGTTTGGTCAACAAAGGTCTGAAAAAACTATTTTAGCCAAAATGACTGTATTTTTGTCTTTTAGAGTCTCAAAACTCCGCATTTAGATTTGGTATTTGTTTGGGTCAACATGACTCTATTTTGGTCTCCAAGTGTCTAAAAAGCCTTTTTAGTCAAAATAACTGCATTTGGTCACCAAAGGTCTGAAAAACTTTTTTAGCCAAAATGACTGTATTTTTGTCTTTTAGAGTCTTAAAAAGCCGGGTTTAGACAAGATAATTGCATTTCATAACCAGTGATCTGAAAACTTTTTTTGGTCAAAATGACTCTATTTTGGTCTCCAAGTGTCTAAAAAGCCTTTTTTAGTCAAAATAACTACGTTTGGTCACCAAAGGTCTGAAAACCTTTTTTCAGCCAAAATGACTGTATTTTTGTCTTTTAGAGTCTCAAAACTCCGCATTTAGATTTGGTATTTGTTTGGGTCAAAATGACTCTATTTTGGTCTCCAAGTGTCTAAAAAGCCTTTTTAGTCAAAATAACTGCATTTGGTCACCAAAGGTCTGAAAAACTTTTTTAGCCAAAATGACTGTATTTTTGTCTTTTAGAGTCTTAAAAAGAAGGGTTTAGACAAGATAATTGCATTTCGTAACCAGTGATCTGAAAACATTTTTTTGGTCAAAATGACTCTATTTTGGTCTCCAAGTGTCTAAATAGCCCTTTTTAGTCAAAATAACTGCATTTGGTTACCAAAGGTCTGAAAAAAAAATGTAGTCAAAATGATTGTATTTTCGTCTATTAGAGTCTTAAAAAGCCGGTTTTGGACAAGATAATTGCATTTGGTAACCAATCACCTGAAACATTTTTTTGGGTCAAAATGACTCTATTTTGGTCTCAGAGTGTCTAAAAAGCCTTTTTTAGTCAAAATAACTGCATTTGGTCACCAAAGGTCTGAAAACCTTTTCTTAGCCAAAATAACTGTATTTTTGTCTTTTAGAGTCTTAAAACACCGCTTTTAGACAAGATAAACTACATTTGGTAACCAATGGCCTGAAAAAATGTTTTTGGTCAAAATGACTCTATTTAGGTCTCCAAGTGTCTATAAAGCCCTTTTTAGTCAAAATAACTACGTTTGGTCACCAAAGGTCTGAAAAACTATTTTAGAGTCTCAAAACTCCGCATTTAGATTTGGTATTTGTTTGGGTCAAAATTACTCTATTTTGGTCTCCAAGTGTCTAAAAAGCCTTTTTTAGTCAAAATAACTGCATTTGGTCACCAAAGGATTGAAAACTTTTTTAGCCAAAATGACTGTATTTTTGTCTTTTAGAGTCTTAAAAAGCCGGGTTTAGACAAGATAATTGCATTTCATAACCAGTGATCTGAAAACTTTTTTGGTCAAAATGACTCTATTTTGGTCTCCAAGTGTCTAAGAGGCCCTTTTAAGTCAAAATAACTGCATTTGGTCAGCAAAGGTATGAATAAAAATTTAGTCAAAATGATTGTATTTTCGTCAGAGTCTTAAAAACCGGTTTTGGATAAGATAATTGCATTTGGTAACCAATGGCCTGAAAAAATGTTTTTGGTCAAAATGACTCTATTTAGGTCTCCAAGTGTCTAAAAAGCCCTTTTTAGTCATAATACCTACGTTTGGTCAACAAAGGTCTGAAAAAACTTTTTTAGCCAAAATGACTGTATTTTTGTCTTTTAGAGTCGTAAAAAGCCGGGTTTAGACAAGATAATTGCATTTCATAACCAGTGATCTGAAAACTTTTTTTGGTCAAAATGACTCTATTTTGGTCTCCAAGTGTCTAAAAAGCCTTTTTTAGTCAAAATAACTACGTTTGGTCACCAAAGGTCTGAAAACCTTTTTTCAGCCAAAATGACTGTATTTTTGTCTTTTAGAGTCTCAAAACTCCGCATTTAGATTTGGTATTTGTTTGGGTCAAAATGACTATTTTGGTCTCCAAGTGTCTAAAAAGCCTTTTTAGTCAAAATAACTGCATTTGGTCACCAAAGGTCTGAAAAACTTTTTTAGCCAAAATGACTATATTTTTGTCTTTTAGAGTCTTAAAAAGAAGGGTTTAGACAAGATAATTGCATTTCGTAACCAGTGATCTGAAAACATTTTTTTGGTCAAAATGACTCTATTTTGGTCTCCAAGTGTCTAAAAAGCCCTTTTTAGTCAAAATAACTGCATTTGGTTACCAAAGGTCTGAAAAAAAATGTAGTCAAAATGATTGTATTTTCGTCTATTAGAGTCTTAAAAAGCCGGTTTTGGACAAGATAATTGCATTTGGTAACCAATCACCTGAAACATTTTTTGGGTCAAAATGACTCTATTTTGGTCTCAGAGTGTCTAAAAAGCCTTTTTTAGTCAAAATAACTGCATTTGATCACCAAAGGTCTGAAAACCTTTTTTTAGCCAAAATAACTGTATTTTTGTCTTTTAGAGTCTTAAAACACCGCTTTTAGACAAGATAAACTACATTTGGTAACCAATGGCCTGAAAAAATGTTTTTGGTCAAAATGACTCTATTTAGGTCTCCAAGTGTCTATAAAGCCCTTTTTAGTCAAAATAACTACGTTTGGTCACCAAAGGTCTGAAAAACTATTTTAGAGTCTCAAAACTCCGCATTTAGATTTGGTATTTGTTTGGGTCAAAATTACTCTATTTTGGTCTCCAAGTGTCTAAAAAGCCTTTTTTAGTCAAAATAACTGCATTTGGTCACCAAAGGTCTGAAAACTTTTTTAGCCAAAATGACTGTATTTTTGTCTTTTAGAGTCTTAAAAAGCCGGGTTTAGACAAGATAATTGCATTTCGTAACCAGTGATCTGAAAACTTTTTTGGTCAAAATGACTATTTTGGTCTCCAAGTGACTAAGAAGCCCTTTTAAGTCAAAATAACTGCATTTGGTCAGCAAAAGGTATGAATAAAAATTTAGTCAAAATGATTGTATTTTCGTCAATTAGAGTCTTAAAAACCGGTTTTGGACAAGATAATTGCATTTGGTAACCAATGGCCTGAAAAAATGTTTTTGTTTAAAATGACTCTATTTAGGTCTCCAAGTGTCTAAAAAGCCCTTTTTAGTCATAATAACTACGTTTGGTCAACAAAGGTCTGAAAAACTATTTTAGCCAAAATGACTGTATTTTTGTCTTTTAGAGTCTCAAAACTCCGCATTTAGATTTGGTATTTGTTTGGGTCAAAATTACTCTATTTTGGTCTCCAAGTGTCTAAAAAGCCTTTTTAGTCAAAATAACTGCATTTGGTCACCAAAGGTCTGAAAAACTTTTTTAGCCAAAATGACTGTATTTTTGTCTTTTAGAGTCTTAAAAAGCCGGGTTTAGACCAGATAATTGCATTTCCTAACCAGTGATCTGAAAACTTTTTTTGGTCGAAATGACCCTTTTTTGGTCTCCAAGTGTCTAAAAAGCCTTTTTTAGTCAAAATAACTACTTTTGGTCACCAAAGGTCTGAAAACCTTTTTTCAGCCAAAATGACTGTATTTTTGTCTTTTAGAGTCTTAAAACACTGCTTTAAGACAAGATAAACTACATTTGGTAACCAATGGCCTGAAAAAATGTTTTTGGTCAAAATGACTCTATTTAGGTCTCCAAGTGTCTATAAAGCCCTTTTTAGTCAAAATAACTACGTTTGGTCACCAAAGGTCTGAAAAACTATTTTAGAGTCTCAAAATTCCGCATTTAGATTTGGTATTTGTTTGGGTCAAAATGACTCTATTTTGGTCTCAGAGTGTCTAAAAAGCCTTTTTTAGTCAAAATAACTGCATTTGGTCACCAAAGGTCTGAAAACCTTTTTTTAGCCAAAATAACTGTATTTTTGTCTTTTAGAGTCTTAAAACACCGCTTTTAGACAAGATAAACTACATTTGGTAACCAATGGCCTGAAAAAATGTTTTTGGTCAAATTGACTCTATTTATGTCTCCAAGTGTCTATAAAGCCCTTTTTAGTCAAAATAACTACGTTTGGTCACCAAAGGTCTGAAAAACTATTTTAGAGTCTCAAAACTCCGCATTTAGATTTGGTATTTGTTTGGGTCAAAATTACTCTATTTTGGTCTCCAAGTGTCTAAAAAGCCTTTTTTAGTCAAAATAACTGCATTTGGTCACCAAAGGTCTGAAAAACTTTTTTAGCCAAAATGACTTTATTTTTGTCTTTTAGAGTCTTAAAAAGAAGGGTTTAGACAAGATAATTGCATTTCGTAACCAGTGATCTGAAAACATTTTTTTGGTCAAAATGACTCTATTTTGGTCTCCAAGTGTCTAAATAGCCCTTTTTAGTCAAAATAACTGCATTTGGTTACCAAAGGTCTGAAAAAAAAATGTAGTCAAAATGATTGTATTTTCGTCTATTAGAGTCTTAAAAAGCCGGTTTTGGACAAGATAATTGCATTTGGTAACCAATCACCTGAAACATTTTTTTGGGTCAAAATGACTCTATTTTGGTCTCAGAGTGTCTAAAAAGCCTTTTTTAGTCAAAATAACTGCATTTGGTCACCAAAGGTCTGAAAACCTTTTCTTAGCCAAAATAACTGTATTTTTGTCTTTTAGAGTCTTAAAACACCGCTTTTAGACAAGATAAACTACATTTGGTAACCAATGGCCTGAAAAAATGTTTTTGGTCAAAATGACTCTATTTAGGTCTCCAAGTGTCTATAAAGCCCTTTTTAGTCAAAATAACTACGTTTGGTCACCAAAGGTCTGAAAAACTATTTTAGAGTCTCAAAACTCCGCATTTAGATTTGGTATTTGTTTGGGTCAAAATTACTCTATTTTGGTCTCCAAGTGTCTAAAAAGCCTTTTTTAGTCAAAATAACTGCATTTGGTCACCAAAGGATTGAAAACTTTTTTAGCCAAAATGACTGTATTTTTGTCTTTTAGAGTCTTAAAAAGCCGGGTTTAGACAAGATAATTGCATTTCATAACCAGTGATCTGAAAACTTTTTTGGTCAAAATGACTCTATTTTGGTCTCCAAGTGTCTAAGAGGCCCTTTTAAGTCAAAATAACTGCATTTGGTCAGCAAAGATATGAATAAAAATTTAGTCAAAATGATTGTATTTTCGTCAGAGTCTTAAAAACCGGTTTTGGATAAGATAATTGCATTTGGTAACCAATGGCCTGAAAAAATGTTTTTGGTCAAAATGACTCTATTTAGGTCTCCAAGTGTCTAAAAAGCCCTTTTTAGTCATAATACCTACGTTTGGTCAACAAAGGTCTGAAAAAACTATTTTAGCCAAAATGACTGTATTTTTGTCTTTTAGAGTCTCAAAACTCCGCATTTAGATTTGGTATTTGTTTGGGTCAAAATGACTCTATTTTGGTCTCCAAGTGTCTAAAAAGCCTTTTTAGTCAAAATAACTGCATTTGGTCACCAAAGGTCTGAAAAACTTTTTTAGCCAAAATGACTGTATTTTTGTCTTTTAGAGTCGTAAAAAGCCGGGTTTAGACAAGATAATTGCATTTCATAACCAGTGATCTGAAAACTTTTTTTGGTCAAAATGACTCTATTTTGGTCTCCAAGTGTCTAAAAAGCCTTTTTTAGTCAAAATAACTACGTTTGGTCACCAAAGGTCTGAAAACCTTTTTTCAGCCAAAATGACTGTATTTTTGTCTTTTAGAGTCTCAAAACTCCGCATTTAGATTTGGTATTTGTTTGGGTCAAAATGACTATTTTGGTCTCCAAGTGTCTAAAAAGCCTTTTTAGTCAAAATAACTGCATTTGGTCACCAAAGGTCTGAAAAACTTTTTTAGCCAAAATGACTATATTTTTGTCTTTTAGAGTCTTAAAAAGAAGGGTTTAGACAAGATAATTGCATTTCGTAACCAGTGATCTGAAAACATTTTTTTGGTCAAAATGACTCTATTTTGGTCTCCAAGTGTCTAAAAAGCCCTTTTTAGTCAAAATAACTGCATTTGGTTACCAAAGGTCTGAAAAAAAATGTAGTCAAAATGATTGTATTTTCGTCTATTAGAGTCTTAAAAAGCCGGTTTTGGACAAGATAATTGCATTTGGTAACCAATCACCTGAAACATTTTTTGGGTCAAAATGACTCTATTTTGGTCTCAGAGTGTCTAAAAAGCCTTTTTTAGTCAAAATAACTGCATTTGATCACCAAAGGTCTGAAAACCTTTTTTTAGCCAAAATAACTGTATTTTTGTCTTTTAGAGTCTTAAAACACCGCTTTTAGACAAGATAAACTACATTTGGTAACCAATGGCCTGAAAAAATGTTTTTGGTCAAAATGACTCTATTTAGGTCTCCAAGTGTCTATAAAGCCCTTTTTAGTCAAAATAACTACGTTTGGTCACCAAAGGTCTGAAAAACTATTTTAGAGTCTCAAAACTCCGCATTTAGATTTGGTATTTGTTTGGGTCAAAATTACTCTATTTTGGTCTCCAAGTGTCTAAAAAGCCTTTTTTAGTCAAAATAACTGCATTTGGTCACCAAAGGTCTGAAAACTTTTTTAGCCAAAATGACTGTATTTTTGTCTTTTAGAGTCTTAAAAAGCCGGGTTTAGACAAGATAATTGCATTTCGTAACCAGTGATCTGAAAACTTTTTTGGTCAAAATGACTATTTTGGTCTCCAAGTGACTAAGAAGCCCTTTTAAGTCAAAATAACTGCATTTGGTCAGCAAAAGGTATGAATAAAAATTTAGTCAAAATGATTGTATTTTCGTCAATTAGAGTCTTAAAAACCGGTTTTGGACAAGATAATTGCATTTGGTAACCAATGGCCTGAAAAAATGTTTTTGTTTAAAATGACTCTATTTAGGTCTCCAAGTGTCTAAAAAGCCCTTTTTAGTCATAATAACTACGTTTGGTCAACAAAGGTCTGAAAAACTATTTTAGCCAAAATGACTGTATTTTTGTCTTTTAGAGTCTCAAAACTCCGCATTTAGATTTGGTATTTGTTTGGGTCAAAATTACTCTATTTTGGTCTCCAAGTGTCTAAAAAGCCTTTTTAGTCAAAATAACTGCATTTGGTCACCAAAGGTCTGAAAAACTTTTTTAGCCAAAATGACTGTATTTTTGTCTTTTAGAGTCTTAAAAAGCCGGGTTTAGACCAGATAATTGCATTTCCTAACCAGTGATCTGAAAACTTTTTTTGGTCAAAATGACTCTATTTTGGTCTCCAAGTGTCTAAAAAGCCTTTTTTAGTCAAAATAACTACGTTTGGTCACCAAAGGTCTGAAAACCTTTTTTCAGCCAAAATGACTGTATTTTTGTCTTTTAGAGTCTTAAAACACTGCTTTAAGACAAGATAAACTACATTTGGTAACCAATGGCCTGAAAAAATGTTTTTGGTCAAAATGACTCTATTTAGGTCTCCAAGTGTCTATAAAGCCCTTTTTAGTCAAAATAACTACGTTTGGTCACCAAAGGTCTGAAAAACTATTTTAGAGTCTCAAAATTCCGCATTTAGATTTGGTATTTGTTTGGGTCAAAATGACTCTATTTTGGTCTCAGAGTGTCTAAAAAGCCTTTTTTAGTCAAAATAACTGCATTTGGTCACCAAAGGTCTGAAAACCTTTTTTTAGCCAAAATAACTGTATTTTTGTCTTTTAGAGTCTTAAAACACCGCTTTTAGACAAGATAAACTACATTTGGTAACCAATGGCCTGAAAAAATGTTTTTGGTCAAATTGACTCTATTTATGTCTCCAAGTGTCTATAAAGCCCTTTTTAGTCAAAATAACTACGTTTGGTCACCAAAGGTCTGAAAAACTATTTTAGAGTCTCAAAACTCCGCATTTAGATTTGGTATTTGTTTGGGTCAAAATTACTCTATTTTGGTCTCCAAGTGTCTAAAAAGCCTTTTTTAGTCAAAATAACTGCATTTGGTCACCAAAGGTCTGAAAACTTTTTTAGCCAAAATGACTGTATTTTTGTGTTTTAGAGTCTTAAAAAGCCGGGTTTAGACAAGATAATTGCATTTCGTAACCAGTGATCTGAAAACTTTTTTGGTCAAAATGACTCTATTTTGGTCTCCAAGTGTCTAAGAGGCCCTTTTAAGTCAAAATAACTGCATTTGGTCAGCAAAGGTATGAATAAAAATTTAGTCAAAATGATTGTATTTTCGTCAGAGTCTTAAAAACCGGTTTTGGATCAGATAATTGCATTTGGTAACCAATGGCCTGAAAAAATGTTTTTGGTCAAAATGACTCTATTTAGGTCTCCAAGTGTCTAAAAAGCCCTTTTTAGTCATAATACCTACGTTTGGTCAACAAAGGTCTGAAAAAACTATTTTAGCCAAAATGACTGTATTTTTGTCTTTTAGAGTCTCAAAACTCCGCATTTAGATTTGGTATTTGTTTGGGTCAAAATGACTCTATTTTGGTCTCCAAGTGTCTAAAAAGCCTTTTTAGTCAAAATAACTGCATTTGGTCACCAAAGGTCTGAAAAACTTTTTTAGCCAAAATGACTGTATTTTTGTCTTTTAAAGTCTTAAAAAGCCGGGTTTAGACAAGATAATTGCATTTCTTAACCAGTGATCTGAAAACTTTTTTTGGTCAAAATGACTCTATTTTGGTCTCCAAGTGTCTAAAAAGCCTTTTTTAGTCAAAATAACTACGTTTGGTCACCAAAGGTCTGAAAACCTTTTTTCAGCCAAAATGACTGTATTTTTGTCTTTTAGAGTCTCAAAACTCCGCATTTAGATTTGGTATTTGTTTGGGTCAAAATGACTCTATTTTGGTCTCCAAGTGTCTAAAAAGCCTTTTTAGTCAAAATAACTGCATTTGGTCACCAAAGGTCTGAAAAACTTTTTTAGCCAAAATGACTCTATTTTTGTCTTTTAGAGTCTTAAAAAGCCGGGTTTAGACAAGATAATTGCATTTCATAACCAGTGATCTGAAAACTTTTTTGGTCAAAATGACTCTATTTTGGTCTCCAAGTGTCTAAGAGGCCCTTTTAAGTCAAAATAACTGCATTTGGTCAGCAAAGGTATGAATAAAAATTTAGTCAAAATGATTGTATTTTCGTCAGAGTCTTAAAAACCGGTTTTGGATAAGATAATTGCATTTGGTAACCAATGGCCTGAAAAAATGTTTTTGGTCAAAATGACTCTATTTAGGTCTCCAAGTGTCTAAAAAGCCCTTTTTAGTCATAATACCTACGTTTGGTCAACAAAGGTCTGAAAAAACTATTTTAGCCAAAATGACTGTATTTTTGTCTTTTAGAGTCTCAAAACTCCGCATTTAGATTTGGTATTTGTTTGGGTCAAAATGACTCTATTTTGGTCTCCAAGTGTCTAAAAAGCCTTTTTAGTCAAAATAACTGCATTTGGTCACCAAAGGTCTGAAAAACTTTTTTAGCCAAAATGACTGTATTTTTGTCTTTTAAAGTCTTAAAAAGCCGGGTTTAGACAAGATAATTGCATTTCATAACCAGTGATCTGAAAACTTTTTTTGGTCAAAATGACTCTATTTTGGTCTCCAAGTGTCTAAAAAGCCTTTTTTAGTCAAAATAACTACGTTTGGTCACCAAAGGTCTGAAAACCTTTTTTCAGCCAAAATGACTGTATTTTTGTCTTTTAGAGTCTCAAAACTCCGCATTTAGATTTGGTATTTGTTTGGGTCAAAATGACTCTATTTTGGTCTCCAAGTGTCTAAAAAGCCTTTTTAGTCAAAATACCTGCATTTGGTCACCAAAGGTCTGAAAAACTTTTTTAGCCAAAATGACTGTATTTTTGTCTTTTAGAGTCTTAAAAAGAAGGGTTTAGACAAGATAATTGCATTTCGTAACCAGTGATCTGAAAACATTTTTTTGGTCAAAATGACTCTATTTTGGTCTCCAAGTGTCTAAAAAGCCCTTTTTAGTCAAAATAACTGCATTTGGTTACCAAAGGTCTGAAAAAAAATGTAGTCAAAATGATTGTATTTTCGTCTATTAGAGTCTTAAAAAGCCGGTTTTGGACAAGATAATTGCATTTGGTAACCAATCACCTGAAACATTTTGTTGGGTCAAAATGACTCTATTTTGGTCTCAGAGTGTCTAAAAAGCCTTTTTTAGTCAAAATAACTGCATTTGGTTTACCAAAGGTCTGAAAACCTTTTTTTAGCCAAAATAACTGTATTTTTGTCTTTTAGAGTCTTAAAACACCGCTTTTAGACAAGATAAACTACATTTGGTAACCAATGGCCTGAAAAAATGTTTTTGGTCAAAATGACTCTATTTAGGTCTCCAAGTGTCTATAAAGCCCTTTTTAGTCAAAATAACTACGTTTGGTCACCAAAGGTCTGAAAAACTATTTTAGAGTCTCAAAACTCCGCATTTAGATTTGGTATTTGTTTGGGTCAAAATTACTCTATTTTGGTCTCCAAGTGTCTAAAAAGCCTTTTTTAGTCAAAATAACTGCATTTGGTCACCAAAGGATTGAAAACTTTTTTAGCCAAAATGACTCTATTTTTGTCTTTTAGAGTCTTAAAAAGCCGGGTTTAGACAAGATAATTGCATTTCGTAACCAGTGATCTGAAAACTTTTTTGGTCAAAATGACTCTATTTTGGTCTCCAAGTGTCTAAGAGGCCCTTTTAAGTCAAAATAACTGCATTTGGTCAGCAAAGGTATGAATAAAAATTTAGTCAAAATGATTGTATTTTCGTCAGAGTCTTAAAAACCGGTTTTGGATAAGATAATTGCATTTGGTAACCAATGGCCTGAAAAAATGTTTTTGGTCAAAATGACTCTATTTAGGTCTCCAAGTGTCTAAAAAGCCCTTTTTAGTCATAATACCTACGTTTGGTCAACAAAGGTCTGAAAAAACTATTTTAGCCAAAATGACTGTATTTTTGTCTTTTAGAGTCTCAAAACTCCGCATTTAGATTTGGTATTTGTTTGGGTCAAAATGACTCTATTTTGGTCTCCAAGTGTCTAAAAAGCCTTTTTAGTCAAAATAACTGCATTTGGTCACCAAAGGTCTGAAAAACTTTTTTAGCCAAAATGACTGTATTTTTGTCTTTTAAAGTCTTAAAAAGCCGGGTTTAGACAAGATAATTGCATTTCATAACCAGTGATCTGAAAACTTTTTTTGGTCAAAATGACTCTATTTTGGTCTCCAAGTGTCTAAAAAGCCTTTTTTAGTCAAAATAACTACGTTTGGTCACCAAAGGTCTGAAAACCCCTTTTCAGCCAAAATGACTGTATTTTTGTCTTTTAGAGTCTCAAAACTCCGCATTTAGATTTGGTATTTGTTTGGGTCAAAATGACTCTATTTTGGTCTCCAAGTGTCTAAAAAGCCTTTTTAGTCAAAATAACTGCATTTGGTCACCAAAGGTCTGAAAAACTTTTTTAGCCAAAATGACTGTATTTTTGTCTTTTAGAGTCTTAAAAAGAAGGGTTTAGACAAGATAATTGCATTTCGTAACCAGTGATCTGAAAACATTTTTTTGGTCAAAATGACTCTATTTTGGTCTCCAAGTGTCTAAAAAGCCCTTTTTAGTCAAAATAACTGCATTTGGTTACCAAAGGTCTGAAAAAAAATGTAGTCAAAATGATTGTATTTTCGTCTATTAGAGTCTTAAAAAGCCGGGTTTAGACAAGATAATTGCATTTCATAACCAGTGATCTGAAAACTTTTTTTGGTCAAAATGACTCTATTTTGGTCTCCAAGTGTCTAAAAAGCCTTTTTTAGTCAAAATAACTACGTTTGGTCACCAAAGGTCTGAAAACCTTTTTTCAGCCAAAATGACTGTATTTTTGTCTTTTAGAGTCTCAAAACTCCGCATTTAGATTTGGTATTTGTTTGGGTCAAAATGACTCTATTTTGGTCTCCAAGTGTCTAAAAAGCCTTTTTAGTCAAAATAACTGCATTTGGTCACCAAAGGTCTGAAAAACTTTTTTAGCCAAAATGACTCTATTTTTGTCTTTTAGAGTCTAAAAAAGCCGGGTTTAGACAAGATAATTGCATTTCGTAACCAGTGATCTGAAAACTTTTTTGGTCAAAATGACTCTATTTTGGTCTCCAAGTGTCTAAGAGGCCCTTTTAAGTCAAAATAACTGCATTTGGTCAGCAAAGGTATGAATAAAAATTTAGTCAAAATGATTGTATTTTCGTCAGAGTCTTAAAAACCGGTTTTGGATAAGATAATTGCATTTGGTAACCAATGGCCTGAAAAAATGTTTTTGGTCAAAATGACTCTATTTAGGTCTCCAAGTGTCTAAAAAGCCCTTTTTAGTCATAATACCTACGTTTGGTCAACAAAGGTCTGAAAAAACTATTTTAGCCAAAATGACTGTATTTTTGTCTTTTAGAGTCTCAAAACGCCGCATTTAGATTTGGTATTTGTTTGGGTCAAAATGACTCTATTTTGGTCTCCAAGTGTCTAAAAAGCCTTTTTAGTCAAAATAACTGCATTTGGTCACCAAAGGTCTGAAAAACTTTTTTAGCCAAAATGACTGTATTTTTGTCTTTTAAAGTCTTAAAAAGCCGGGTTTAGACAAGATAATTGCATTTCATAACCAGTGATCTGAAAACTTTTTTTGGTCAAAATGACTCTATTTTGGTCTCCAAGTGTCTAAAAAGCCTTTTTTAGTCAAAATAACTACGTTTGGTCACCAAATGTCTGAAAACCTTTTTTCAGCCAAAATGACTGTATTTTTGTCTTTTAGAGTCTCAAAACTCCGCATTTAGATTTGGTATTTGTTTGGGTCAAAATGACTCTATTTTGGTCTCCAAGTGTCTAAAAAGCCTTTTTAGTCAAAATAACTGCATTTGGTCACCAAAGGTCTGAAAAACTTTTTTAGCCAAAATGACTGTATTTTTGTCTTTTAGAGTCTTAAAAAGAAGGGTTTAGACAAGATAATTGCATTTCGTAACCAGTGATCTGAAAACATTTTTTTGGTCAAAATGACTCTATTTTGGTCTCCAAGTGTCTAAAAAGCCCTTTTTAGTCAAAATAACTGCATTTGGTTACCAAAGGTCTGAAAAAAAATGTAGTCAAAATGATTGTATTTTCGTCTATTAGAGTCTTAAAAAGCCGGGTTTAGACAAGATAATTGCATTTCATAACCAGTGATCTGAAAACTTTTTTTGGTCAAAAAGACTCTATTTTGGTCTCCAAGTGTCTAAAAAGCCTTTTTTAGTCAAAATAACTACGTTTGGTTACCAAAGGTCTGAAAAAAATGTAGTCAAAATGATTGTATTTTCGTCTATTAGAGTCTTAAAAAGCCGGTTTTGGACAAGATAATTGCATTTGGTAACCAATCACCTGAAACATTTTTTTGGGTCAAAATGACTCTATTTTGGTCTCAGAGTGTCTAAAAAGCCTTTTTTAGTCAAAATAACTGCATTTGGTCACCAAAGGTCTGAAACCTTTTTTTAGCCAAAATAACTGTATTTTTGTCTTTTAGAGTCTTAAAACACCGCTTTTAGACAAGATAAACTACATTTGGTAACCAATGGCCTGAAAAAATGTTTTTGGTCAAAATGACTCTATTTAGGTCTCCAAGTGTCTATAAAGCCCTTTTTAGTCAAAATAACTACGTTTGGTCACCAAAGGTCTGAAAAACTATTTTAGAGTCTCAAAACTCCGCATTTAGATTTGGTATTTGTTTGGGTCAAAATTACTCTATTTTGGTCTCCAAGTGTCTAAAAAGCCTTTTTTAGTCAAAATAACTGCATTTGGTCACCAAAGGATTGAAAACTTTTTTAGCCAAAATGACTATATTTTTGTCTTTTAGAGTCTTAAAAAGCCGGGTTTAGACAAGATAATTGCATTTCGTAACCAGTGATCTGAAAACTTTTTTGGTCAAAATGACTCTATTTTGGTCTCCAAGTGTCTAAGAAGCCCTTTTAAGTCAAAATAACTGCATTTGGTCAGCAAAGGTATGAATAAAAATTTAGTCAAAATGATTGTATTTTCGTCAGAGTCTTAAAAACCGGTTTTGGATAAGATAATTGCATTTGGTAACCAATGGCCTGAAAAAATGTTTTTGGTCAAAATGACTCTATTTAGGTCTCCAAGTGTCTAAAAAGCCCTTTTTAGTCATAATACCTACGTTTGGTCAACAAAGGTCTGAAAAACTATTTTAGCCAAAATGACTGTATTTTTGTCTTTTAGAGTCTCAAAACTCCGCATTTAGATTTGGTATTTGTTTGGGTCAAAATGACTCTATTTTGGTCTCCAAGTGTCTAAAAAGCCTTTTTAGTCAAAATAACTGCATTTGGTCACCAAAGGTCTGAAAAACTTTTTTAGCCAAAATGACTGTATTTTTGTCTTTTAGAGTCTTAAAAAGAAGGGTTTAGACAAAATAATTGCATTTCGTAACCAGTGATCTGAAAACATTTTTTTGGTCAAAATGACTCTATTTTGGTCTCCAAGTGTCTAAAAAGCCCTTTTTAGTCAAAATAACTGCATTTGGTTACCAAAGGTCTGAAAAAAAAATGTAGTCAAAATGATTGTATTTTCGTCTATTAGAGTCTTAAAAAGCCGGTTTTGGACAAGATAATTGCATTTGGTAACCAATCACCTGAAACATTTTTTTGGGTCAAAATGACTCTATTTTGGTCTCAGAGTGTCTAAAAAGCCTTTTTTAGTCAAAATAACTGCATTTGGTCACCAAAGGTCTGAAAACCTTTTTTTAGCCAAAATAACTGTATTTTTGTCTTTTAGAGTCTTAAAACACCGCTTTTAGACAAGATAAACTACATTTGGTAACCAATGGCCTGAAAAAATGTTTTTGGTCAAAATGACTCTATTTAGGTCTCCAAGTGTCTATAAAGCCCTTTTTAGTCAAAATAACTACGTTTGGTCACCAAAGGTCTGAAAAACTATTTTAAAGTCTCAAAACTCCGCATTTAGATTTGGTATTTGTTTGGGTCAAAATTACTCTATTTTGGTCTCCAAGTGTCTAAAAAGCCTTTTTTAGTCAAAATAACTGCATTTGGTCACCAAAGGTCTGAAAACTTTTTTAGCCAAAATGACTGTATTTTTGTCTTTTAGAGTCTTAAAAAGCCGGGTTTAGACAAGATAATTGCATTTCGTAACCAGTGATCTGAAAACTTTTTTGGTCAAAATGACTATTTTGGTCTCCAAGTGACTAAGAAGCCCTTTTAAGTCAAAATAACTGCATTTGGTCAGCAAAAGGTATGAATAAAAATTTAGTCAAAATGATTGTATTTTCGTCAATTAGAGTCTTAAAAACCGGTTTTGGACAAGATAATTGCATTTGGTAACCAATGGCCTGAAAAAATGTTTTTGTTTAAAATGACTCTATTTAGGTCTCCAAGTGTCTAAAAAGCCCTTTTTAGTCATAATAACTACGTTTGGTCAACAAAGGTCTGAAAAACTATTTTAGCCAAAATGACTGTATTTTTGTCTTTTAGAGTCTCAAAACTCCGCATTTAGATTTGGTATTTGTTTGGGTCAAAATTACTCTATTTTGGTCTCCAAGTGTCTAAAAAGCCTTTTTAGTCAAAATAACTGCATTTGGTCACCAAAGGTCTGAAAAACTTTTTTAGCCAAAATGACTGTATTTTTGTCTTTTAGAGTCTTAAAAAGCCGGGTTTAGACCAGATAATTGCATTTCCTAACCAGTGATCTGAAAACTTTTTTTGGTCGAAATGACCCTATTTTGGTCTCCAAGTGTCTAAAAAGCCTTTTTTAGTCAAAATAACTACTTTTGGTCACCAAAGGTCTGAAAACCTTTTTTCAGCCAAAATGACTGTATTTTTGTCTTTTAGAGTCTTAAAACACTGCTTTAAGACAAGATAAACTACATTTGGTAACCAATGGCCTGAAAAAATGTTTTTGGTCAAAATGACTCTATTTAGGTCTCCAAGTGTCTATAAAGCCCTTTTTAGTCAAAATAACTACGTTTGGTCACCAAAGGTCTGAAAAACTATTTTAGAGTCTCAAAATTCCGCATTTAGATTTGGTATTTGTTTGGGTCAAAATGACTCTATTTTGGTCTCAGAGTGTCTAAAAAGCCTTTTTTAGTCAAAATAACTGCATTTGGTCACCAAAGGTCTGAAAACCTTTTTTTAGCCAAAATAACTGTATTTTTGTCTTTTAGAGTCTTAAAACACCGCTTTTAGACAAGATAAACTACATTTGGTAACCAATGGCCTGAAAAAATGTTTTTGGTCAAATTGACTCTATTTAGGTCTCCAAGTGTCTATAAAGCCCTTTTTAGTCAAAATAACTACGTTTGGTCACCAAAGGTCTGAAAAACTATTTTAGAGTCTCAAAACTCCGCATTTAGATTTGGTATTTGTTTGGGTCAAAATTACTCTATTTTGGTCTCCAAGTGTCTAAAAAGCCTTTTTTAGTCAAAATAACTGCATTTGGTCACCAAAGGTCTGAAAACTTTTTTAGCCAAAATGACTGTATTTTTGTGTTTTAGAGTCTTAAAAAGCCGGGTTTAGACAAGATAATTGCATTTCGTAACCAGTGATCTGAAAACTTTTTTGGTCAAAATGACTCTATTTTGGTCTCCAAGTGTCTAAGAGGCCCTTTTAAGTCAAAATAACTGCATTTGGTCAGCAAAGGTATGAATAAAAATTTAGTCAAAATGATTGTATTTTCGTCAGAGTCTTAAAAACCGGTTTTGGATCAGATAATTGCATTTGGTAACCAATGGCCTGAAAAAATGTTTTTGGTCAAAATGACTCTATTTAGGTCTCCAAGTGTCTAAAAAGCCCTTTTTAGTCATAATACCTACGTTTGGTCAACAAAGGTCTGAAAAAACTATTTTAGCCAAAATGACTGTATTTTTGTCTTTTAGAGTCTCAAAACTCCGCATTTAGATTTGGTATTTGTTTGGGTCAAAATGACTCTATTTTGGTCTCCAAGTGTCTAAAAAGCCTTTTTAGTCAAAATAACTGCATTTGGTCACCAAAGGTCTGAAAAACTTTTTTAGCCAAAATGACTGTATTTTTGTCTTTTAAAGTCTTAAAAAGCCGGGTTTAGACAAGATAATTGCATTTCTTAACCAGTGATCTGAAAACTTTTTTTGGTCAAAATGACTCTATTTTGGTCTCCAAGTGTCTAAAAAGCCTTTTTTAGTCAAAATAACTACGTTTGGTCACCAAAGGTCTGAAAACCTTTTTTCAGCCAAAATGACTGTATTTTTGTCTTTTAGAGTCTCAAAACTCCGCATTTAGATTTGGTATTTGTTTGGGTCAAAATGACTCTATTTTGGTCTCCAAGTGTCTAAAAAGCCTTTTTAGTCAAAATAACTGCATTTGGTCACCAAAGGTCTGAAAAACTTTTTTAGCCAAAATGACTCTATTTTTGTCTTTTAGAGTCTTAAAAAGCCGGGTTTAGACAAGATAATTGCATTTCATAACCAGTGATCTGAAAACTTTTTTGGTCAAAATGACTCTATTTTGGTCTCCAAGTGTCTAAGAGGCCCTTTTAAGTCAAAATAACTGCATTTGGTCAGCAAAGGTATGAATAAAAATTTAGTCAAAATGATTGTATTTTCGTCAGAGTCTTAAAAACCGGTTTTGGATAAGATAATTGCATTTGGTAACCAATGGCCTGAAAAAATGTTTTTGGTCAAAATGACTCTATTTAGGTCTCCAAGTGTCTAAAAAGCCCTTTTTAGTCATAATACCTACGTTTGGTCAACAAAGGTCTGAAAAAACTATTTTAGCCAAAATGACTGTATTTTTGTCTTTTAGAGTCTCAAAACTCCGCATTTAGATTTGGTATTTGTTTGGGTCAAAATGACTCTATTTTGGTCTCCAAGTGTCTAAAAAGCCTTTTTAGTCAAAATAACTGCATTTGGTCACCAAAGGTCTGAAAAACTTTTTTAGCCAAAATGACTGTATTTTTGTCTTTTAAAGTCTTAAAAAGCCGGGTTTAGACAAGATAATTGCATTTCATAACCAGTGATCTGAAAACTTTTTTTGGTCAAAATGACTCTATTTTGGTCTCCAAGTGTCTAAAAAGCCTTTTTTAGTCAAAATAACTACGTTTGGTCACCAAAGGTCTGAAAACCTTTTTTCAGCCAAAATGACTGTATTTTTGTCTTTTAGAGTCTCAAAACTCCGCATTTAGATTTGGTATTTGTTTGGGTCAAAATGACTCTATTTTGGTCTCCAAGTGTCTAAAAAGCCTTTTTAGTCAAAATAACTGCATTTGGTCACCAAAGGTCTGAAAAACTTTTTTAGCCAAAATGACTGTATTTTTGTCTTTTAGAGTCTTAAAAAGAAGGGTTTAGACAAGATAATTGCATTTCGTAACCAGTGATCTGAAAACATTTTTTTGGTCAAAATGACTCTATTTTGGTCTCCAAGTGTCTAAAAAGCCCTTTTTAGTCAAAATAACTGCATTTGGTTACCAAAGGTCTGAAAAAAAATGTAGTCAAAATGATTGTATTTTCGTCTATTAGAGTCTTAAAAAGCCGGTTTTGGACAAGATAATTGCATTTGGTAACCAATCACCTGAAACATTTTTTTGGGTCAAAATGACTCTATTTTGGTCTCAGAGTGTCTAAAAAGCCTTTTTTAGTCAAAATAACTGCATTTGGTCAGCAAAGGTATGAATAAAAATTTAGTCAAAATTATTGTATTTTCGTCAGAGTCTTAAAAACCGGTTTTGGATAACATAAACTACATTTGGTAACCAATGGCCTGAAAAAATGTTTTTGGTCAAAATGACTCTATTTAGGTCTCCAAGTGTCTATAAAGCCCTTTTTAGTCAAAATAACTAGGTTTGGTCACCAAAGGTCTGAAAAACTATTTTAGAGTCTCAAAACTCCGCATTTAGATTTGGGATTTGTTTGGGTCAAAATTACTCTATTTTGGTCTCCAAGTGTCTAAAAAGCCTTTTTTAGTCAAAATAACTGCATTTGGTCACCAAAGGATTGAAAACTTTTTTAGCCAAAATGACTCTATTTTTGTCTTTTAGAGTCTTAAAAAGCCGGGTTTAGACAAGATAATTGCATTTCGTAACCAGTGATCTGAAAACTTTTTTGGTCAAAATGACTCTATTTTGGTCTCCAAGTGTCTAAGAGGCCCTTTTAAGTCAAAATAACTGCATTTGGTCAGCAAAGGTATGAATAAAAATTTAGTCAAAATGATTGTATTTTCGTCAGAGTCTTAAAAACCGGTTTTGGATAAGATAATTGCATTTGGTAACCAATGGCCTGAAAAAATGTTTTTGGTCAAAATGACTCTATTTAGGTCTCCAAGTGTCTAAAAAGCCCTTTTTAGTCATAATACCTACGTTTGGTCAACAAAGGTCTGAAAAAACTATTTTAGCCAAAATGACTGTATTTTTGTCTTTTAGAGTCTCAAAACTCCGCATTTAGATTTGGTATTTGTTTGGGTCAAAATGACTCTATTTTGGTCTCCAAGTGTCTAAAAAGCCTTTTTAGTCAAAATAACTGCATTTGGTCACCAAAGGTCTGAAAAACTTTTTTAGCCAAAATGACTGTATTTTTGTCTTTTAAAGTCTTAAAAAGCCGGGTTTAGACAAGATAATTGCATTTCATAACCAGTGATCTGAAAAATTTTTTGTCAAAATGACTCTATTTTGGTCTCCAAGTGTCTAAAAAGCCTTTTTTAGTCAAAATAACTACGTTTGGTCACCAAAGGTCTGAAAACCTTTTTTCAGCCAAAATGACTGTATTTTTGTCTTTTAGAGTCTCAAAACTCCGCATTTAGATTTGGTATTTGTTTGGGTCAAAATGACTCTATTTTGGTCTCCAAGTGTCTAAAAAGCCTTTTTAGTCAAAATAACTGCATTTGGTCACCAAAGGTCTGAAAAACTTTTTTAGCCAAAATGACTGTATTTTTGTCTTTTAGAGTCTTAAAAAGAAGGGTTTAGACAAGATAATTGCATTTCGTAACCAGTGATCTGAAAACATTTTTTTGGTCAAAATGACTCTATTTTGGTCTCCAAGTGTCTAAAAAGCCCTTTTTAGTCAAAATAACTGCATTTGGTTACCAAAGGTCTGAAAAAAAATGTAGTCAAAATGATTGTATTTTCGTCTATTAGAGTCTTAAAAAGCCGGGTTTAGACAAGATAATTGCATTTCATAACCAGTGATCTGAAAACTTTTTTTGGTCAAAATGACTCTATTTTGGTCTCCAAGTGTCTAAAAAGCCTTTTTTAGTCAAAATAACTACGTTTGGTAACCAAAGGTCTGAAAACCTTTTTTCAGCCAAAATGACTGTATTTTTGTCTTTTAGAGTCTCAAAACTCCGCATTTAGATTTGGTATTTGTTTGGGTCAAAATGACTATTTTGGTCTCCAAGTGTCTAAAAAGCCTTTTTAGTCAAAATAACTGCATTTGGTCACCAAAGGTCTGAAAAACTTTTTTAGCCAAAATGACTCTATTTTTGTCTTTTAGAGTCTTAAAAAACCGGGTTTAGACAAGATAATTGCATTTCGTAACCAGTGATCTGAAAACTTTTTTGGTCAAAATGACTCTATTTTGGTCTCCAAGTGTCTAAGAGGCCCTTTTAAGTCAAAATAACTGCATTTGGTCAGCAAAGGTATGAATAAAAATTTAGTCAAAATGATTGTATTTTCGTCAGAGTCTTAAAAACCGGTTTTGGATAAGATAATTGCATTTGGTAACCAATGGCCTGAAAAAATGTTTTTGGTCAAAATGACTCTATTTAGGTCTCCAAGTGTCTTAAAAGCCCTTTTTAGTCATAACTACGTTTGGTCAACAAAGGTCTGAAAAACTTTTTTTAGCCAAAATGACTGTATTTTTGTCTTTTAGAGTCTTAAAAAGCCGGGTTTAGACAAGATAATTGCATTTCATAACCAGTGATCTGAAAACTTTTTTTGGTCAAAATGACTCTATTTTGGTCTCCAAGTTTCTAAAAAGCCTTTTTTAGTCAAAATAACTACGTTTGGTCACCAAAGGTCTGAAAACCTTTTTTCAGCCAAAATTACTGTATTTTTGTCTTTTAGAGTCTCAAAACTCCGCATTTAGATTTGGTATTTGTTTGGGTCAAAATGACTCTATTTTGGTCTCCAAGTGTCTAAAAAGCCTTTTTAGTCAAAATAACTGCATTTGGTCACCAAAGGTCTGAAAAACTTTTTTAGCCAAAATGACTGTATTTTTGTCTTTTAGAGTCTTAAAAAGCTGGGTTTAGACAAGATAATTGCATTTCGTAACCAGTGATCTGAAAACTTTTTTGGTCAAAATGACTCTATTTTGGTCTCCAAGTGTCTAAGAAGCCCTTTTAAGTCAAAATAACTGCATTTGGTCAGCAAAAGGTATGAATAAAAATTTAGTCAAAATGATTGTATTTTCGTCAATTAGAGTCTTAAAAACCGGTTTTGGACAAGATAATTGCATTTGGTAACCAATGGCCTGAAAAAATGTTTTTGTTTAAAATGACTATTTAGGTCTCCAAGTGTCTAAAAAGCCCTTTTTAGTCATAATAACTACGTTTGGTCAACAAAGGTTTGAAAAACTATTTTAGCCAAAATGACTGTATTTTTGTCTTTTAGAGTCTCAAAACTCCGCATTTAGATTTGGTATTTGTTTGGGTCAAAATTACTCTGTTTTGGTCTCCAAGTGTCTAAAAAGCCTTTTTAGTCAAAATAACTGCATTTGGTCACCAAAGGTCTGAAAAACTTTTTTAGCCAAAATGACTGTATTTTTGTCTTTTAGAGTCTTAAAAAGCCGGGTTTAGACCAGATAATTGCATTTCCTAACCAGTGATCTGAAAACTTTTTTGGTCAAAATGACCCTATTTTGGTCTCCAAGTGTCTAAAAAGCCTTTTTTAGTCAAAATAACTACGTTTGGTCACCTAAGGTCTGAAAACCTTTTTTCAGCCAAAATGACTGTATTTTTGTCTTTTAGAGTCTTAAAACACTGCTTTTAGACAAGATAAACTACATTTGGTAACCAATGGCCTGAAAAAATGTTTTTGGTCAAAATGACTCTATTTAGGTCTCCAAGTGTCTATAAAGCCCTTTTTAGTCAAAATAACTACGTTTGGTCACCAAAGGTCTGAAAAACTATTTTAGAGTCTCAAAATTCCACATTTAGATTTGGTATTTGTTTGGGTCAAAATGACTCTATTCTGGTCTCAGAGTGTCTAAAAAGCCTTTTTTAGTCAAAATAACTGCATTTGGTCACCAAAGGTCTGAAAACCTTTTTTAGCCAAAATAACTGTATTTTTGTCTTTTAGAGTCTTTAAAATAGTTTTTCAGACCTTTGGTGACCAAACGTAGTTATTTTGACTAAAAAGGGCTTTATAGACACTTGGAGACCTAAATAGAGTCATTTTGACCAAAAACATTTTTTCAGGCCATTGGTTACCAAATGTAGTTTATCTTGTCTAAAAGCGGTGTTTTAAGACTCTAAAAGACAAAAATACAGTCATTTTGGCTAAAAAACGGTTTTCAAACCTTTGGTGACCAAATGCAGTTATTTTGACTAAAAAAGGCTTTTTAGACACTTGGAGACCAAAATAGAGTCATTTTGACCAAAAAAAGTTTTCAGATCACTGGTTAGGAAATGCAATTATCTGGTCTAAACCCGGCTTTTTAAGACTCTAAAAGACAAAAATACAGTTATTTTGGCTAAAAAAAAAAGGTTTTCAGACCTTTGGTGACCAAATGCAGTTATTTTGACTAAAAAGGCTTTTTAGACACTTGGAGACCAAAATAGAGTAATTTTGACCCAAACAAAAACCAAATCTAAATGCGGAGTTTTGAGACTTTAAAAGACAAAAATACAGTCATTTTGGCTAAAATAGTTTTTCAGACCTTTGTTGACCAAACGTAGTTATTATGACTAAAAAGGGCTTTTTAGACACTTGGAGACCTAAATAGAGTCATTTTGACCAAAAACATTTTTTCAGGCCATTGGTTACGAAATGTAGTTTATCTTGTCTAAAAGCGGTGTTTTAAGACTCTAAAAGACAAAACTACAGTCATTTTTGCTAAAAATAGGTTTTCAGACCTTTGGTGACCAAACGTAGTTATTTTGACTAAAAAGGGATTTTTAGACACTTGGAGACCAAAATAGAGTCATTTTGACCAAAAACATTTTTTCAGGCCATTGGTTACCAAATGTAGTTTAACTTGTCTAAAAGCGGTGTTTTAAGACTCTAAAGAACAAAAATACAGTCAATTTGGCTAAAAAAAGGTTTTCAGACTGTTGGGACCAAACGTAGTTATGTTAACTAAAAAGGGTTTTTTAGACACTTGGAGACCAAAATAGAGTCATTTTGACCAAAAAAATGTTTTCAGATCACTGGTTACGAAATGCAATTATCTTGTCTAAACCCGGCTTTTTAAGACTCTAAAAGACAAAAATACAGTCATTTTGGCTAAAAAAGTTTTTTCAGACCTTTGGTGACCAAATGCAGTTATTTTGACTAAAAAGGCTTTTTACACACTTGGAGATCAAAACAGAGTCATTTTGACCCAAACAAATACCAAATCTAAATGCGGAGTTTTGAGACTCTAAAAGACAAAAATACAGTCATTTTGGCTAAAATAGTTTTTCAGACCTTTGTTGACCAAACGTAAGTATTATGACTAAAAAGGGCTTTTTAGACACTTGGAGACCTAAATAGAGTCATTTTGACCAAAAACATTTTTTAGGCAATTGGTTACCAAATGCAATTATCTTGTCCAAAACCGGTTTTTAAAACTCTAATTGACGAAAATACAATCATTTTGACTAAATTTTTATTCATAC
The DNA here is from genome assembly GCF_965119305.1 of Pelophylax lessonae. Lineage (NCBI taxonomy): Eukaryota > Metazoa > Chordata > Amphibia > Anura > Ranidae > Pelophylax > Pelophylax lessonae. The sequence goes on along the minus strand of NC_138773.1, from coordinate 141,779,027 downwards.
CTTTGCTGACCAAATGCAGTTATTTTGACTTAAAAGGGCTTCTTAGACACTTGGAGACCAAAATAGAGTCATTTTGACCAAAAAAGTTTTCAGATCACTGGTTACGAAATGCAATTATCTTGTCTAAACCCGGCTTTTTAAGACTCTAAAAGACAAAAATACAGTCATTTTGGCTAAAAAAGTTTTCAGACCTTTGGTGACCAAATGCAGTTATTTTGACTAAAAAAGGCTTTTTAGACACTTGGAGACCAAAATATAGTAATTTTGACCCAAACAAATACCAAATCTAAATGCGGAGTTTTGAGACTCTAAAATAGTTTTTCAGACCTTTGGTGACCAAACGTAGTTATTTTGACTAAAAAGGGCTTTATAGACACTTGGAGACCTAAATAGAGTCATTTTGACCAAAAACATTTTTTCAGGCCATTGGTTACCAAATGTAGTTTATCTTGTCTAAAAGCAGTGTTTTAAGACTCTAAAAGATTAAAATACAGTCATTTTTGCTAAAAAAAAGGTTTTCAGACCTTTGGTGACCAAATGCAGTTATTTTGACTAAAAAAGGCTTTTTAGACACTCTGAGACCAAAATAGAGTCATTTTGACCCAAAAAAATGTTTCAGGTGATTGGTTACCAAATGCAATTATCTTGTCCAAAACCGGCTTTTTAAGACTCTAATAGACGAAAATACAATCATTTTGACTAAATTTTTTTTCAGACCTTTGGTAACCAAATGCAGTTATTTTGACTAAAAAGGGCTTTTTAGACACTTGGAGACCAAAATAGAGTCATTTTGACCAAAAAAATGTTTTCAGATCACTGGTTACGAAATGCAATTGTCTTGTCTAAACCCTTCTTTTTAAGACTCTAAAAGACAAAAATACAGTCATTTTGGCTAAAAAAGTTTTTCAGACCTTTGGTGACCAAATGCAGTTATTTTGACTAAAAAGGCTTTTTAGACACTTGGAGACCAAAATAGAGTCATTTTAACCCAAACAAATACCAAATCTAAATGCGGAGTTTTGAGACTCTAAAAGACAAAAATACAGTCATTTTGGTTGAAAAAAGGTTTTCAGACCTTTGGTGACCAAACGTAGTTATTTTGACTAAAAAGGCTTTTTAGACACTTGGAGACCAAAATAGAGTCATTTTGACCCAAACAAATACCAAATCTAAATGCGGAGTTTTGAGACTCTAAAAGACAAAAATACAGTCATTTTGGCTAAAATAGTTTTTCAGACCTTTGTTGACCAAACGTAGGTATTATGACTAAAAAGGGCTTTTTAGACACTTGGAGACCAAAATAGAGTCATTTTGACCAAAAAAAGTTTTCAGATCACTGGTTATGAAATGCAATTATCTTGTCTAAACCCGGCTTTTTAAGACTCTAAAAGACAAAAATATAGTCATTTTGGCTAAAAAAGTTTTTCAGACCTTTGGTGACCAAATGCAGTTATTTTGACTAAAAAGGCTTTTTAGACACTTGGAGACCAAAATAGAGTCATTTTGACCCAAACAAATACCAAATCTAAATGCGGAGTTTTGAGACTCTAAAAGACAAAAATACAGTCATTTTGGCTAAAATAGTTTTTCAGACCTTTGTTGACCAAACGTAGGTATTATGACTAAAAAGGGCTTTTTAGACACTTGGAGACCTAAATAGAGTCATTTTGACCAAAAACATTTTTTCAGGCCATTGGTTACCAAATGCAATTATCTTATCCAAAACCGGTTTTTAAGACTCTGACGAAAATACAATCATTTTGACTAAATTTTTATTCATACCTTTGCTGACCAAATGCAGTTATTTTGACTTAAAAGGGCTTCTTAGACACTTGGAGACCAAAATAGAGTCATTTTGACCAAAAAAGTTTTCAGATCACTGGTTACGAAATGCAATTATCTTGTCTAAACCCGGCTTTTTAAGACTCTAAAAGACAAAAATACAGTCATTTTGGCTAAAAAAGTTTTCAGACCTTTGGTGACCAAATGCAGTTATTTTGACTAAAAAAGGCTTTTTAGACACTTGGAGACCAAAATATAGTAATTTTGACCCAAACAAATACCAAATCTAAATGCGGAGTTTTGAGACTCTAAAATAGTTTTTCAGACCTTTGGTGACCAAACGTAGTTATTTTGACTAAAAAGGGCTTTATAGACACTTGGAGACCTAAATAGAGTCATTTTGACCAAAAACATTTTTTCAGGCCATTGGTTACCAAATGTAGTTTATCTTGTCTAAAAGCAGTGTTTTAAGACTCTAAAAGATTAAAATACAGTCATTTTTGCTAAAAAAAAGGTTTTCAGACCTTTGGTGACCAAATGCAGTTATTTTGACTAAAAAAGGCTTTTTAGACACTCTGAGACCAAAATAGAGTCATTTTGACCCAAAAAAATGTTTCAGGTGATTGGTTACCAAATGCAATTATCTTGTCCAAAACCGGCTTTTTAAGACTCTAATAGACGAAAATACAATAATTTTGACTAAATTTTTTTTCAGACCTTTGGTAACCAAATGCAGTTATTTTGACTAAAAAGGGCTTTTTAGACACTTGGAGACCAAAATAGAGTCATTTTGACCAAAAAAATGTTTTCAGATCACTGGTTACGAAATGCAATTGTCTTGTCTAAACCCTTCTTTTTAAGACTCTAAAAGACAAAAATACAGTCATTTTGGCTAAAAAAGTTTTTCAGACCTTTGGTGACCAAATGCAGTTATTTTGACTAAAAAGGCTTTTTAGACACTTGGAGACCAAAATAGAGTCATTTTAACCCAAACAAATACCAAATCTAAATGCGGAGTTTTGAGACTCTAAAAGACAAAAATACAGTCATTTTGGTTGAAAAAAGGTTTTCAGACCTTTGGTGACCAAACGTAGTTATTTTGACTAAAAAGGCTTTTTAGACACTTGGAGACCAAAATAGAGTCATTTTGACCCAAACAAATACCAAATCTAAATGCGGAGTTTTGAGACTCTAAAAGACAAAAATACAGTCATTTTGGCTAAAATAGTTTTTCAGACCTTTGTTGACCAAACGTAGGTATTATGACTAAAAAGGGCTTTTTAGACACTTGGAGACCAAAATAGAGTCATTTTGACCAAAAAAAGTTTTCAGATCACTGGTTATGAAATGCAATTATCTTGTCTAAACCCGGCTTTTTAAGACTCTAAAAGACAAAAATATAGTCATTTTGGCTAAAAAAGTTTTTCAGACCTTTGGTGACCAAATGCAGTTATTTTGACTAAAAAGGCTTTTTAGACACTTGGAGACCAAAATAGAGTCATTTTGACCCAAACAAATACCAAATCTAAATGCGGAGTTTTGAGACTCTAAAAGACAAAAATACAGTCATTTTGGCTAAAATAGTTTTTCAGACCTTTGTTGACCAAACGTAGGTATTATGACTAAAAAGGGCTTTTTAGACACTTGGAGACCTAAATAGAGTCATTTTGACCAAAAACATTTTTTCAGGCCATTGGTTACCAAATGCAATTATCTTATCCAAAACCGGTTTTTAAGACTCTGACGAAAATACAATCATTTTGACTAAATTTTTATTCATACCTTTGCTGACCAAATGCAGTTATTTTGACTTAAAAGGGCTTCTTAGACACTTGGAGACCAAAATAGAGTCATTTTGACCAAAAAAGTTTTCAGATCACTGGTTACGAAATGCAATTATCTTGTCTAAACCCGGCTTTTTAAGACTCTAAAAGACAAAAATACAGTCATTTTGGCTAAAAAAGTTTTCAATCCTTTGGTGACCAAATGCAGTTATTTTGACTAAAAAAGGCTTTTTAGACACTTGGAGACCAAAATAGAGTAATTTTGACCCAAACAAATACCAAATCTAAATGCGGAGTTTTGAGAATCTAAAATAGTTTTTCAGACCTTTGGTGACCAAACGTAGTTATTTTGACTAAAAAGGGCTTTATAGACACTTGGAGACCTAAATAGAGTCATTTTGACCAAAAACATTTTTTCAGGCCATTGGTTACCAAATGTAGTTTATCTTGTCTAAAAGCGGTGTTTTAAGACTCTAAAAAACAAAAATACAGTTATTTTGGCTAAAAAAAGGTTTTCAGACCTTTGGTGACCAAATGCAGTTATTTTGACTAAAAAAAGGCTTTTTAGACACTCTGAGACCAAAATAGAGTCATTTTGACCCAAAAAAATGTTTCAGGTGATTGGTTACCAAATGCAATTATCTTGTCCAAAACCGGCTTTTTAAGACTAATAGACGAAAATACAATAATTTTGACTAAATTGTTTTTCAGACCTTTGGTAACCAAATGCAGTTATTTTGACTAAAAAGGGCTTTTTAGACACTTGGAGACCAAAATAGAGTCATTTTGACCAAAAAAATGTTTTCAGATCACTGGTTACGAAATGCAATTATCTTGTCTAAACCCTTCTTTTTAAGACTCTAAAAGACAAAAATACAGACATTTTGGCTAAAAAAGTTTTTCAGACCTTTGGTGACCAAATGCAGTTATTTTGACTAAAAAGGCTTTTTAGACACTTGGAGACCAAAATAGAGTCATTTTTACCCAAACAAATACCAAATCTAAATGCGGAGTTTTGAGACTCTAAAATACAAAAATACAGTCATTTTGGCTGAAAAAAGGTTTTCAGACCTTTGGTGACCAAACGTAGTTATTTTGACTAAAAAGGCTTTTTAGACACTTGGAGACCAAAATAGAGTCATTTTGACCAAAAAAAGTTTTCAGATCACTGGTTATGAAATGCAATTATCTTGTCTAAACCCGGCTTTTTAAGACTCTTAAAGACAAAAATATAGTCATTTTGGCTAAAAAAGTTTTTCAGACCTTTGGTGACCAAATGCAGTTATTTTGACTAAAAAGGCTTTTTAGACACTTGGAGACCAAAATAGAGTCATTTTGACCCAAACAAATACCAAATCTAAATGCGGAGTTTTGAGACTCTAAAAGACAAAAATACAGTCATTTTGGCTAAAATAGTTTTTCAGACCTTTGTTGACCAAACGTAGGTATTATGACTAAAAAGGGCTTTTTAGACACTTGGAGACCTAAATAGAGTCATTTTGACCAAAAACATTTTTTCAGGCCATTGGTTACCAAATGCAATTATCTTATCCAAAACCGGTTTTTAAGACTCTGACGAAAATACAATCATTTTGACTAAATTTTTATTCATACCTTTGCTGACCAAATGCAGTTATTTTGACTTAAAAGGGCTTCTTAGACACTTGGAGACCAAAATAGAGTCAATTTGACCAAAAAAGTTTTCAGATCACTGGTTACGAAATGCAATTATCTTGTCTAAACCCGGCTTTTTAAGACTCTAAAAGACAAAAATACAGTCATTTTGGCTAAAAAAGTTTTCAGACCTTTGGTGACCAAATGCAGTTATTTTGACTAAAAAAGGCTTTTTAGACACTTGGAGACCAAAATATAGTAATTTTGACCCAAACAAATACCAAATCTAAATGCGGAGTTTTGAGACTCTAAAATAGTTTTTCAGACCTTTGGTGACCAAACGTAGTTATTTTGACTAAAAAGGGCTTTATAGACACTTGGAGACCTAAATAGAGTCATTTTGACCAAAAACATTTTTTCAGGCCATTGGTTACCAAATGTAGTTTATCTTGTCTAAAAGCAGTGTTTTAAGACTCTAAAAGATTAAAATACAGTCATTTTTGCTAAAAAAAGGTTTTCAGACCTTTGGTGACCAAATGCAGTTATTTTGACTAAAAAAGGCTTTTTAGACACTCTGAGACCAAAATAGAGTCATTTTGACCCAAAAAAATGTTTCAGGTGATTGGTTACCAAATGCAATTATCTTGTCCAAAACCGGCTTTTTAAGACTCTAATAGACGAAAATACAATAATTTTGACTAAATTTTTTTTCAGACCTTTGGTAACCAAATGCAGTTATTTTGACTAAAAAGGGCTTTTTAGACACTTGGAGACCAAAATAGAGTCATTTTGACCAAAAAAATGTTTTCAGATCACTGGTTACGAAATGCAATTGTCTTGTCTAAACCCTTCTTTTTAAGACTCTAAAAGACAAAAATACAGTCATTTTGGCTAAAAAAGTTTTTCAGACCTTTGGTGACCAAATGCAGTTATTTTGACTAAAAAGGCTTTTCAGACACTTGGAGACCAAAATAGAGTCATTTTAACCCAAACAAATACCAAATCTAAATGCGGAGTTTTGAGACTCTAAAAGACAAAAATACAGTCATTTTGGCTGAAAAAAGGTTTTCAGACCTTTGGTGACCAAACGTAGTTATTTTGACTAAAAAGGCTTTTTAGACACTTGGAGACCAAAATAGAGTCATTTTGACCCAAACAAATACCAAATCTAAATGTGGAGTTTTGAGACTCTAAAATACAAAAATACAGTCATTTTGGCTGAAAAAAGGTTTTCAGACCTTTGTTGACCAAACGTAGGTATTATGACTAAAAAGGGCTTTTTAGACACTTGGAGACCAAAATAGAGTCATTTTGACCAAAAAAAGTTTTCAGATCACTGGTTATGAAATGCAATTATCTTGTCTAAACCCGGCTTTTTAAGACTCTTAAAGACAAAAATATAGTCATTTTGGCTAAAAAAGTTTTTCAGACCTTTGGTGACCAAATGCAGTTATTTTGACTAAAAAGGCTTTTTAGACACTTGGAGACCAAAATAGAGTCATTTTGACCCAAACAAATACCAAATCTAAATGCGGAGTTTTGAGACTCTAAAAGACAAAAATACAGTCATTTTGGCTAAAATAGTTTTTCAGACCTTTGTTGACCAAACGTAGGTATTATGACTAAAAAGGGCTTTTTAGACACTTGGAGACCTAAATAGTCATTTTGACCAAAAACATTTTTTCAGGCCATTGGTTACCAAATGCAATTATCTTATCCAAAACCGGTTTTTAAGACTCTGACGAAAATACAATCATTTTGACTAAATTTTTATTCATACCTTTGCTGACCAAATGCAGTTATTTTGACTTAAAAGGGCTTCTTAGACACTTGGAGACCAAAATAGAGTCATTTTGACCAAAAAAGTTTTCAGATCACTGGTTACGAAATGCAATTATCTTGTCTAAACCCGGCTTTTTAAGACTCTAAAAGACAAAAATACAGTCATTTTGGCTAAAAAAGTTTTCAGACCTTTGGTGACCAAATGCAGTTATTTTGACTAAAAAAGGCTTTTTAGACACTTGGAGACCAAAATAGAGTCATTTTGACCCAAACAAATACCAAATCTAAATGCGAAGTTTTGAGACTCTAAAATACAAAAATACAGTCATTTTGGCTGAAAAAAGGTTTTCAGACCTTTGGTGACCAAACGTAGTTATTTTGACTTAAAAGGCTTTTTAGACACTTGGAGACCAAAATAGAGTCATTTTGACCAAAAAAAAGTTTTCAGATCACTGGTTATGAAATGCAATTATCTTGTCTAAACCCGGCTTTTTAAGACTCTTAAAGACAAAAATATAGTCATTTTGGCTAAAAAAGTTTTTCAGACCTTTGGTGACCAAATGCAGTTATTTTGACTAAAAAGGCTTTTTAGACACTTGGAGACCAAAATAGAGTCATTTTGACCCAAACAAATACCAAATCTAAATGCGGAGTTTTGAGACTCTAAAAGACAAAAATACAGTCATTTTGGCTAAAATAGTTTTTCAGACCTTTGTTGACCAAACGTAGGTATTATGACTAAAAAGGGCTTTTTAGACACTTGGAGACCTAAATAGAGTCATTTTGACCAAAAACATTTTTTCAGGCCATTGGTTACCAAATGCAATTATCTTATCCAAAACCGGTTTTTAAGACTCTGACGAAAATACAATCATTTTGACTAAATTTTTATTCATACCTTTGCTGACCAAATGCAGTTATTTTGACTTAAAAGGGCTTCTTAGACACTTGGAGACCAAAATAGAGTCAATTTGACCAAAAAAGTTTTCAGATCACTGGTTACGAAATGCAATTATCTTGTCTAAACCCGGCTTTTTAAGACTCTAAAAGACAAAAATACAGTCATTTTGGCTAAAAAAGTTTTCAGACCTTTGGTGACCAAATGCAGTTATTTTGACTAAAAAAGGCTTTTTAGACACTTGGAGACCAAAATATAGTAATTTTGACCCAAACAAATACCAAATCTAAATGCGGAGTTTTGAGACTCTAAAATAGTTTTTCAGACCTTTGGTGACCAAACGTAGTTATTTTGACTAAAAAGGGCTTTATAGACACTTGGAGACCTAAATAGAGTCATTTTGACCAAAAACATTTTTTCAGGCCATTGGTTACCAAATGTAGTTTATCTTGTCTAAAAGCAGTGTTTTAATACTCTAAAAGATTAAAATACAGTCATTTTTGCTAAAAAAAGGTTTTCAGACCTTTGGTGACCAAATGCAGTTATTTTGACTAAAAAAGGCTTTTTAGACACTCTGAGACCAAAATAGAGTCATTTTGACCCAAAAAAATGTTTCAGGTGATTGGTTACCAAATGCAATTATCTTGTCCAAAACCGGCTTTTTAAGACTCTAATAGACGAAAATACAATAATTTTGACTAAATTTTTTTTCAGACCTTTGGTAACCAAATGCAGTTATTTTGACTAAAAAGGGCTTTTTAGACACTTGGAGACCAAAATAGAGTCATTTTGACCAAAAAAATGTTTTCAGATCACTGGTTACGAAATGCAATTGTCTTGTCTAAACCCTTCTTTTTAAGACTCTAAAAGACAAAAATACAGTCATTTTGGCTAAAAAAGTTTTTCAGACCTTTGGTGACCAAATGCAGTTATTTTGACTAAAAAGGCTTTTTAGACACTTGGAGACCAAAATAGAGTCATTTTAACCCAAACAAATACCAAATCTAAATGCGGAGTTTTGAGACTCTAAAAGACAAAAATACAGTCATTTTGGCTGAAAAAAGGTTTTCAGACCTTTGGTGACCAAACGTAGTTATTTTGACTAAAAAGGCTTTTTAGACACTTGGAGACCAAAATAGAGTCATTTTGACCCAAACAAATACCAAATCTAAATGCGGAGTTTTGAGACTCTAAAAGACAAAAATACAGTCATTTTGGCTAAAATAGTTTTTCAGACCTTTGTTGACCAAACGTAGGTATTATGACTAAAAAGGGCTTTTTAGACACTTGGAGACCAAAATAGAGTCATTTTGACCAAAAAAAGTTTTCAGATCACTGGTTATGAAATGCAATTATCTTGTCTAAACCCGGCTTTTTAAGACTCTAAAAGACAAAAATACAGTCATTTTGGCTAAAAAAGTTTTTCAGACCTTTGGTGACCAAATGCAGTTATTTTGACTAAAAAGGCTTTTTAGACACTTGGAGACCAAAATAGAGTCATTTTGACCCAAACAAATACCAAATCTAAATGCGGAGTTTTGAGACTCTAAAAGACAAAAATACAGTCATTTTGGCTAAAATAGTTTTTCAGACCTTTGTTGACCAAACGTAGGTATTATGACTAAAAAGGGCTTTTTAGACACTTGGAGACCTAAATAGAGTCATTTTGACCAAAAACATTTTTTCAGGCCATTGGTTACCAAATGCAATTATCTTATCCAAAACCGGTTTTTAAGACTCTGACGAAAATACAATCATTTTGACTAAATTTTTATTCATACCTTTGCTGACTAAATGCAGTTATTTTGACTTAAAAGGGCTTCTTAGACACTTGGAGACCAAAATAGAGTCATTTTGACCAAAAAAGTTTTCAGATCACTGGTTACGAAATGCAATTATCTTGTCTAAACCCGGCTTTTTAAGACTCTAAAAGACAAAAATACAGTCATTTTGGCTAAAAAAGTTTTCAATCCTTTGGTGACCAAATGCAGTTATTTTGACTAAAAAAGGCTTTTTAGACACTTGGAGACCAAAATAGAGTAATTTTGACCCAAACAAATACCAAATCTAAATGCGGAGTTTTGAGAATCTAAAATAGTTTTTCAGACCTTTGGTGACCAAACGTAGTTATTTTGACTAAAAAGAGCTTTATAGACACTTGGAGACCTAAATAGAGTCATTTTGACCCAAAAAAATGTTTCAGGTGATTGGTTACCAAATGCAATTATCTTGTCCAAAACCGGCTTTTTAAGACTCTAATAGACGAAAATACAATAATTTTGACTAAATTTTTTTTCAGACCTTTGGTAACCAAATGCAGTTATTTTGACTAAAAAGGGCTTTTTAGACACTTGGAGACCAAAATAGAGTCATTTTGACCAAAAAAATGTTTTCAGATCACTGGTTACGAAATGCAATTGTCTTGTCTAAACCCTTCTTTTTAAGACTCTAAAAGACAAAAATACAGTCATTTTGGCTAAAAAAGTTTTTCAGACCTTTGGTGACCAAATGCAGTTATTTTGACTAAAAAGGCTTTTTAGACACTTGGAGACCAAAATAGAGTCATTTTAACCCAAACAAATACCAAATCTAAATGCGGAGTTTTGAGACTCTAAAAGACAAAAATACAGTCATGTTGGCTGAAAAAAGGTTTTCAGACCTTTGGTGACCAAACGTAGTTATTTTGACTAAAAAGGCTTTTTAGACACTTGGAGACCAAAATAGAGTCATTTTGACCCAAACAAATACCAAATCTAAATGCGGAGTTTTGAGACTCTAAAAGACAAAAATACAGTCATTTTGGCTAAAATAGTTTTTCAGACCTTTGTTGACCAAACGTAGGTATTATGACTAAAAAGGGCTTTTTAGACACTTGGAGACCAAAATAGAGTCATTTTGACCAAAAAAAGTTTTCAGATCACTGGTTATGAAATGCAATTATCTTGTCTAAACCCGGCTTTTTAAGACTCTAAAAGACAAAAATACAGTCATTTTGGCTAAAAAAGTTTTTCAGACCTTTGGTGACCAAATGCAGTTATTTTGACTAAAAAGGCTTTTTAGACACTTGGAGACCAAAATAGAGTCATTTTGACCCAAACAAATACCAAATCTAAATGCGGAGTTTTGAGACTCTAAAAGACAAAAATACAGTCATTTTGGCTAAAATAGTTTTTCAGACCTTTGTTGACCAAACGTAGGTATTATGACTAAAAAGGGCTTTTTAGACACTTGGAGACCTAAATAGAGTCATTTTGACCAAAAACATTTTTTCAGGCCATTGGTTACCAAATGCAATTATCTTATCCAAAACCGGTTTTTAAGACTCTGACGAAAATACAATCATTTTGACTAAATTTTTATTCATACCTTTGCTGACCAAATGCAGTTATTTTGACTTAAAAGGGCTTCTTAGACACTTGGAGACCAAAATAGAGTCATTTTGACCAAAAAAGTTTTCAGATCACTGGTTACAAAATGCAATTATCTTGTCTAAACCCGGCTTTTTAAGACTCTAAAAGACAAAAATACAGTCATTTTGGCTAAAAAAGTTTTCAATCCTTTGGTGACCAAATGCAGTTATTTTGACTGAAAAAGGCTTTTTAGACACTTGGAGACCAAAATAGAGTAATTTTGACCCAAACAAATACCAAATCTAAATGCGGAGTTTTGAGAATCTAAAATAGTTTTCAGACCTTTAGTGACCAAACGTAGTTATTTTGACTAAAAAGGGCTTTATAGACACTTGGAGACCTAAATAGAGTAATTTTGACCAAAAACATTTTTTCAGGCCATTGGTTACCAAATGTAGTTTATCTTGTCTAACAGCGGTGTTTTAAGACTCTAAAAAACAAAAATACAGTTATTTTGGCTAAAAAAAGGTTTTCAGACCTTTGGTGACCAAATGCAGTTATTTTGACTAAAAAAAGGCTTTTTAGACACTCTGAGACCAAAATAGAGTCATTTTGACCCAAAAAAATGTTTCAGGTGATTGGTTACCAAATGCAATTATCTTGTCCAAAACCGGCTTTTTAAGACTCTAATAGACGAAAATACAATAATTTTGACTAAATTTTTTTTCAGACCTTTGGTAACCAAATGCAGTTATTTTGACTAAAAAGGGCTTTTTAGACACTTGGAGACCAAAATAGAGTCATTTTGACCAAAAAAAGTTTTCAGATCACTGGTTAGGAAATGCAATTATCTGGTCTAAACCCGGCTTTTTAAGACTCTAAAAGACAAAAATACAGTTATTTTGGCTAAAAAAAAAAGGTTTTCAGACCTTTGGTGACCAAATGCAGTTATTTTGACTAAAAAGGCTTTTTAGACACTTGGAGACCAAAATAGAGTAATTTTGACCCAAACAAAAACCAAATCTAAATGCGGAGTTTTGAGACTTTAAAAGACAAAAATACAGTCATTTTGGCTAAAATAGTTTTTCAGACCTTTGTTGACCAAACGTAGTTATTATGACTAAAAAGGGCTTTTTAGACACTTGGAGACCTAAATAGAGTCATTTTGACCAAAAACATTTTTTCAGGCCATTGGTTACGAAATGTAGTTTATCTTGTCTAAAAGCGGTGTTTTAAGACTCTAAAAGACAAAACTACAGTCATTTTTGCTAAAAATAGGTTTTCAGACCTTTGGTGACCAAACGTAGTTATTTTGACTAAAAAGGGATTTTTAGACACTTGGAGACCAAAATAGAGTCATTTTGACCAAAAACATTTTTTCAGGCCATTGGTTACCAAATGTAGTTTAACTTGTCTAAAAGCGGTGTTTTAAGACTCTAAAGAACAAAAATACAGTCAATTTGGCTAAAAAAAGGTTTTCAGACTGTTGGGACCAAACGTAGTTATGTTAACTAAAAAGGGTTTTTTAGACACTTGGAGACCAAAATAGAGTCATTTTGACCAAAAAAATGTTTTCAGATCACTGGTTACGAAATGCAATTATCTTGTCTAAACCCGGCTTTTTAAGACTCTAAAAGACAAAAATACAGTCATTTTGGCTAAAAAAGTTTTTTCAGACCTTTGGTGACCAAATGCAGTTATTTTGACTAAAAAGGCTTTTTACACACTTGGAGATCAAAACAGAGTCATTTTGACCCAAACAAATACCAAATCTAAATGCGGAGTTTTGAGACTCTAAAAGACAAAAATACAGTCATTTTGGCTAAAATAGTTTTTCAGACCTTTGTTGACCAAACGTAAGTATTATGACTAAAAAGGGCTTTTTAGACACTTGGAGACCTAAATAGAGTCATTTTGACCAAAAACATTTTTTAGGCAATTGGTTACCAAATGCAATTATCTTGTCCAAAACCGGTTTTTAAAACTCTAATTGACGAAAATACAATCATTTTGACTAAATTTTTATTCATACCTTTGCTGACCAAATGCAGTTATTTTGACTTAAAAGGGCTTCTTAGACACTTGGAGACCAAAATAGAGTCATTTTGACCAAAAAAGTTTTCAGATCACTGGTTACGAAATGCAATTATCTTGTCTAAACCCGGCTTTTTAAGACTCTAAAAGACAAAAATACAGTCATTTTGGCTAAAAAAGTTTTCAGACCTTTGGTGACCAAATGCAGTTATTTTGACTAAAAAAGGCTTTTTAGACACTTGGAGACCAAAATATAGTAATTTTGACCCAAACAAATACCAAATCTAAATGCGGAGTTTTGAGACTCTAAAATAGTTTTTCAGACCTTTGGTGACCAAACGTAGTTATTTTGACTAAAAAGGGCTTTATAGACACTTGGAGACCTAAATAGAGTCATTTTGACCAAAAACATTTTTTCAGGCCATTGGTTACCAAATGTAGTTTATCTTGTCTAAAAGCAGTGTTTTAAGACTCTAAAAGATTAAAATACAGTCATTTTTGCTAAAAAAAAGGTTTTCAGACCTTTGGTGACCAAATGCAGTTATTTTGACTAAAAAAGGCTTTTTAGACACTCTGAGACCAAAATAGAGTCATTTTGACCCAAAAAAATGTTTCAGGTGATTGGTTACCAAATGCAATTATCTTGTCCAAAACCGGCTTTTTAAGACTCTAATAGACGAAAATACAATCATTTTGACTAAATTTTTTTTCAGACCTTTGGTAACCAAATGCAGTTATTTTGACTAAAAAGGGCTTTTTAGACACTTGGAGACCAAAATAGAGTCATTTTGACCAAAAAAATGTTTTCAGATCACTGGTTACGAAATGCAATTGTCTTGTCTAAACCCTTCTTTTTAAGACTCTAAAAGACAAAAATACAGTCATTTTGGCTAAAAAAGTTTTTCAGACCTTTGGTGACCAAATGCAGTTATTTTGACTAAAAAGGCTTTTTAGACACTTGGAGACCAAAATAGAGTCATTTTAACCCAAACAAATACCAAATCTAAATGCGGAGTTTTGAGACTCTAAAAGACAAAAATACAGTCATTTTGGTTGAAAAAAGGTTTTCAGACCTTTGGTGACCAAACGTAGTTATTTTGACTAAAAAGGCTTTTTAGACACTTGGAGACCAAAATAGAGTCATTTTGACCCAAACAAATACCAAATCTAAATGCGGAGTTTTGAGACTCTAAAAGACAAAAATACAGTCATTTTGGCTAAAATAGTTTTTCAGACCTTTGTTGACCAAACGTAGGTATTATGACTAAAAAGGGCTTTTTAGACACTTGGAGACCAAAATAGAGTCATTTTGACCAAAAAAAGTTTTCAGATCACTGGTTATGAAATGCAATTATCTTGTCTAAACCCGGCTTTTTAAGACTCTAAAAGACAAAAATATAGTCATTTTGGCTAAAAAAGTTTTTCAGACCTTTGGTGACCAAATGCAGTTATTTTGACTAAAAAGGCTTTTTAGACACTTGGAGACCAAAATAGAGTCATTTTGACCCAAACAAATACCAAATCTAAATGCGGAGTTTTGAGACTCTAAAAGACAAAAATACAGTCATTTTGGCTAAAATAGTTTTTCAGACCTTTGTTGACCAAACGTAGGTATTATGACTAAAAAGGGCTTTTTAGACACTTGGAGACCTAAATAGAGTCATTTTGACCAAAAACATTTTTTCAGGCCATTGGTTACCAAATGCAATTATCTTATCCAAAACCGGTTTTTAAGACTCTGACGAAAATACAATCATTTTGACTAAATTTTTATTCATACCTTTGCTGACCAAATGCAGTTATTTTGACTTAAAAGGGCTTCTTAGACACTTGGAGACCAAAATAGAGTCATTTTGACCAAAAAAGTTTTCAGATCACTGGTTACGAAATGCAATTATCTTGTCTAAACCCGGCTTTTTAAGACTCTAAAAGACAAAAATACAGTCATTTTGGCTAAAAAAGTTTTCAGACCTTTGGTGACCAAATGCAGTTATTTTGACTAAAAAAGGCTTTTTAGACACTTGGAGACCAAAATATAGTAATTTTGACCCAAACAAATACCAAATCTAAATGCGGAGTTTTGAGACTCTAAAATAGTTTTTCAGACCTTTGGTGACCAAACGTAGTTATTTTGACTAAAAAGGGCTTTATAGACACTTGGAGACCTAAATAGAGTCATTTTGACCAAAAACATTTTTTCAGGCCATTGGTTACCAAATGTAGTTTATCTTGTCTAAAAGCAGTGTTTTAAGACTCTAAAAGATTAAAATACAGTCATTTTTGCTAAAAAAAAGGTTTTCAGACCTTTGGTGACCAAATGCAGTTATTTTGACTAAAAAAGGCTTTTTAGACACTCTGAGACCAAAATAGAGTCATTTTGACCCAAAAAAATGTTTCAGGTGATTGGTTACCAAATGCAATTATCTTGTCCAAAACCGGCTTTTTAAGACTCTAATAGACGAAAATACAATAATTTTGACTAAATTTTTTTTCAGACCTTTGGTAACCAAATGCAGTTATTTTGACTAAAAAGGGCTTTTTAGACACTTGGAGACCAAAATAGAGTCATTTTGACCAAAAAAATGTTTTCAGATCACTGGTTACGAAATGCAATTGTCTTGTCTAAACCCTTCTTTTTAAGACTCTAAAAGACAAAAATACAGTCATTTTGGCTAAAAAAGTTTTTCAGACCTTTGGTGACCAAATGCAGTTATTTTGACTAAAAAGGCTTTTTAGACACTTGGAGACCAAAATAGAGTCATTTTAACCCAAACAAATACCAAATCTAAATGCGGAGTTTTGAGACTCTAAAAGACAAAAATACAGTCATTTTGGTTGAAAAAAGGTTTTCAGACCTTTGGTGACCAAACGTAGTTATTTTGACTAAAAAGGCTTTTTAGACACTTGGAGACCAAAATAGAGTCATTTTGACCCAAACAAATACCAAATCTAAATGCGGAGTTTTGAGACTCTAAAAGACAAAAATACAGTCATTTTGGCTAAAATAGTTTTTCAGACCTTTGTTGACCAAACGTAGGTATTATGACTAAAAAGGGCTTTTTAGACACTTGGAGACCAAAATAGAGTCATTTTGACCAAAAAAAGTTTTCAGATCACTGGTTATGAAATGCAATTATCTTGTCTAAACCCGGCTTTTTAAGACTCTAAAAGACAAAAATATAGTCATTTTGGCTAAAAAAGTTTTTCAGACCTTTGGTGACCAAATGCAGTTATTTTGACTAAAAAGGCTTTTTAGACACTTGGAGACCAAAATAGAGTCATTTTGACCCAAACAAATACCAAATCTAAATGCGGAGTTTTGAGACTCTAAAAGACAAAAATACAGTCATTTTGGCTAAAATAGTTTTTCAGACCTTTGTTGACCAAACGTAGGTATTATGACTAAAAAGGGCTTTTTAGACACTTGGAGACCTAAATAGAGTCATTTTGACCAAAAACATTTTTTCAGGCCATTGGTTACCAAATGCAATTATCTTATCCAAAACCGGTTTTTAAGACTCTGACGAAAATACAATCATTTTGACTAAATTTTTATTCATACCTTTGCTGACCAAATGCAGTTATTTTGACTTAAAAGGGCTTCTTAGACACTTGGAGACCAAAATAGAGTCAATTTGACCAAAAAAGTTTTCAGATCACTGGTTACGAAATGCAATTATCTTGTCTAAACCCGGCTTTTTAAGACTCTAAAAGACAAAAATACAGTCATTTTGGCTAAAAAAGTTTTCAGACCTTTGGTGACCAAATGCAGTTATTTTGACTAAAAAAGGCTTTTTAGACACTTGGAGACCAAAATATAGTAATTTTGACCCAAACAAATACCAAATCTAAATGCGGAGTTTTGAGACTCTAAAATAGTTTTTCAGACCTTTGGTGACCAAACGTAGTTATTTTGACTAAAAAGGGCTTTATAGACACTTGGAGACCTAAATAGAGTCATTTTGACCAAAAACATTTTTTCAGGCCATTGGTTACCAAATGTAGTTTATCTTGTCTAAAAGCAGTGTTTTAAGACTCTAAAAGATTAAAATACAGTCATTTTTGCTAAAAAAAGGTTTTCAGACCTTTGGTGACCAAATGCAGTTATTTTGACTAAAAAAGGCTTTTTAGACACTCTGAGACCAAAATAGAGTCATTTTGACCCAAAAAAATGTTTCAGGTGATTGGTTACCAAATGCAATTATCTTGTCCAAAACCGGCTTTTTAAGACTCTAATAGACGAAAATACAATAATTTTGACTAAATTTTTTTTCAGACCTTTGGTAACCAAATGCAGTTATTTTGACTAAAAAGGGCTTTTTAGACACTTGGAGACCAAAATAGAGTCATTTTGACCAAAAAAATGTTTTCAGATCACTGGTTACGAAATGCAATTGTCTTGTCTAAACCCTTCTTTTTAAGACTCTAAAAGACAAAAATACAGTCATTTTGGCTAAAAAAGTTTTTCAGACCTTTGGTGACCAAATGCAGTTATTTTGACTAAAAAGGCTTTTCAGACACTTGGAGACCAAAATAGAGTCATTTTAACCCAAACAAATACCAAATCTAAATGCGGAGTTTTGAGACTCTAAAAGACAAAAATACAGTCATTTTGGCTGAAAAAAGGTTTTCAGACCTTTGGTGACCAAACGTAGTTATTTTGACTAAAAAGGCTTTTTAGACACTTGGAGACCAAAATAGAGTCATTTTGACCCAAACAAATACCAAATCTAAATGTGGAGTTTTGAGACTCTAAAATACAAAAATACAGTCATTTTGGCTGAAAAAAGGTTTTCAGACCTTTGTTGACCAAACGTAGGTATTATGACTAAAAAGGGCTTTTTAGACACTTGGAGACCAAAATAGAGTCATTTTGACCAAAAAAAGTTTTCAGATCACTGGTTATGAAATGCAATTATCTTGTCTAAACCCGGCTTTTTAAGACTCTTAAAGACAAAAATATAGTCATTTTGGCTAAAAAAGTTTTTCAGACCTTTGGTGACCAAATGCAGTTATTTTGACTAAAAAGGCTTTTTAGACACTTGGAGACCAAAATAGAGTCATTTTGACCCAAACAAATACCAAATCTAAATGCGGAGTTTTGAGACTCTAAAAGACAAAAATACAGTCATTTTGGCTAAAATAGTTTTTCAGACCTTTGTTGACCAAACGTAGGTATTATGACTAAAAAGGGCTTTTTAGACACTTGGAGACCTAAATAGTCATTTTGACCAAAAACATTTTTTCAGGCCATTGGTTACCAAATGCAATTATCTTATCCAAAACCGGTTTTTAAGACTCTGACGAAAATACAATCATTTTGACTAAATTTTTATTCATACCTTTGCTGACCAAATGCAGTTATTTTGACTTAAAAGGGCTTCTTAGACACTTGGAGACCAAAATAGAGTCATTTTGACCAAAAAAGTTTTCAGATCACTGGTTACGAAATGCAATTATCTTGTCTAAACCCGGCTTTTTAAGACTCTAAAAGACAAAAATACAGTCATTTTGGCTAAAAAAGTTTTCAGACCTTTGGTGACCAAATGCAGTTATTTTGACTAAAAAAGGCTTTTTAGACACTTGGAGACCAAAATAGAGTCATTTTGACCCAAACAAATACCAAATCTAAATGCGAAGTTTTGAGACTCTAAAATACAAAAATACAGTCATTTTGGCTGAAAAAAGGTTTTCAGACCTTTGGTGACCAAACGTAGTTATTTTGACTTAAAAGGCTTTTTAGACACTTGGAGACCAAAATAGAGTCATTTTGACCAAAAAAAAGTTTTCAGATCACTGGTTATGAAATGCAATTATCTTGTCTAAACCCGGCTTTTTAAGACTCTTAAAGACAAAAATATAGTCATTTTGGCTAAAAAAGTTTTTCAGACCTTTGGTGACCAAATGCAGTTATTTTGACTAAAAAGGCTTTTTAGACACTTGGAGACCAAAATAGAGTCATTTTGACCCAAACAAATACCAAATCTAAATGCGGAGTTTTGAGACTCTAAAAGACAAAAATACAGTCATTTTGGCTAAAATAGTTTTTCAGACCTTTGTTGACCAAACGTAGGTATTATGACTAAAAAGGGCTTTTTAGACACTTGGAGACCTAAATAGAGTCATTTTGACCAAAAACATTTTTTCAGGCCATTGGTTACCAAATGCAATTATCTTATCCAAAACCGGTTTTTAAGACTCTGACGAAAATACAATCATTTTGACTAAATTTTTATTCATACCTTTGCTGACCAAATGCAGTTATTTTGACTTAAAAGGGCTTCTTAGACACTTGGAGACCAAAATAGAGTCAATTTGACCAAAAAAGTTTTCAGATCACTGGTTACGAAATGCAATTATCTTGTCTAAACCCGGCTTTTTAAGACTCTAAAAGACAAAAATACAGTCATTTTGGCTAAAAAAGTTTTCAGACCTTTGGTGACCAAATGCAGTTATTTTGACTAAAAAAGGCTTTTTAGACACTTGGAGACCAAAATATAGTAATTTTGACCCAAACAAATACCAAATCTAAATGCGGAGTTTTGAGACTCTAAAATAGTTTTTCAGACCTTTGGTGACCAAACGTAGTTATTTTGACTAAAAAGGGCTTTATAGACACTTGGAGACCTAAATAGAGTCATTTTGACCAAAAACATTTTTTCAGGCCATTGGTTACCAAATGTAGTTTATCTTGTCTAAAAGCAGTGTTTTAATACTCTAAAAGATTAAAATACAGTCATTTTTGCTAAAAAAAGGTTTTCAGACCTTTGGTGACCAAATGCAGTTATTTTGACTAAAAAAGGCTTTTTAGACACTCTGAGACCAAAATAGAGTCATTTTGACCCAAAAAAATGTTTCAGGTGATTGGTTACCAAATGCAATTATCTTGTCCAAAACCGGCTTTTTAAGACTCTAATAGACGAAAATACAATAATTTTGACTAAATTTTTTTTCAGACCTTTGGTAACCAAATGCAGTTATTTTGACTAAAAAGGGCTTTTTAGACACTTGGAGACCAAAATAGAGTCATTTTGACCAAAAAAATGTTTTCAGATCACTGGTTACGAAATGCAATTGTCTTGTCTAAACCCTTCTTTTTAAGACTCTAAAAGACAAAAATACAGTCATTTTGGCTAAAAAAGTTTTTCAGACCTTTGGTGACCAAATGCAGTTATTTTGACTAAAAAGGCTTTTTAGACACTTGGAGACCAAAATAGAGTCATTTTAACCCAAACAAATACCAAATCTAAATGCGGAGTTTTGAGACTCTAAAAGACAAAAATACAGTCATTTTGGCTGAAAAAAGGTTTTCAGACCTTTGGTGACCAAACGTAGTTATTTTGACTAAAAAGGCTTTTTAGACACTTGGAGACCAAAATAGAGTCATTTTGACCCAAACAAATACCAAATCTAAATGCGGAGTTTTGAGACTCTAAAAGACAAAAATACAGTCATTTTGGCTAAAATAGTTTTTCAGACCTTTGTTGACCAAACGTAGGTATTATGACTAAAAAGGGCTTTTTAGACACTTGGAGACCAAAATAGAGTCATTTTGACCAAAAAAAGTTTTCAGATCACTGGTTATGAAATGCAATTATCTTGTCTAAACCCGGCTTTTTAAGACTCTAAAAGACAAAAATACAGTCATTTTGGCTAAAAAAGTTTTTCAGACCTTTGGTGACCAAATGCAGTTATTTTGACTAAAAAGGCTTTTTAGACACTTGGAGACCAAAATAGAGTCATTTTGACCCAAACAAATACCAAATCTAAATGCGGAGTTTTGAGACTCTAAAAGACAAAAATACAGTCATTTTGGCTAAAATAGTTTTTCAGACCTTTGTTGACCAAACGTAGGTATTATGACTAAAAAGGGCTTTTTAGACACTTGGAGACCTAAATAGAGTCATTTTGACCAAAAACATTTTTTCAGGCCATTGGTTACCAAATGCAATTATCTTATCCAAAACCGGTTTTTAAGACTCTGACGAAAATACAATCATTTTGACTAAATTTTTATTCATACCTTTGCTGACTAAATGCAGTTATTTTGACTTAAAAGGGCTTCTTAGACACTTGGAGACCAAAATAGAGTCATTTTGACCAAAAAAGTTTTCAGATCACTGGTTACGAAATGCAATTATCTTGTCTAAACCCGGCTTTTTAAGACTCTAAAAGACAAAAATACAGTCATTTTGGCTAAAAAAGTTTTCAATCCTTTGGTGACCAAATGCAGTTATTTTGACTAAAAAAGGCTTTTTAGACACTTGGAGACCAAAATAGAGTAATTTTGACCCAAACAAATACCAAATCTAAATGCGGAGTTTTGAGAATCTAAAATAGTTTTTCAGACCTTTGGTGACCAAACGTAGTTATTTTGACTAAAAAGAGCTTTATAGACACTTGGAGACCTAAATAGAGTCATTTTGACCCAAAAAAATGTTTCAGGTGATTGGTTACCAAATGCAATTATCTTGTCCAAAACCGGCTTTTTAAGACTCTAATAGACGAAAATACAATAATTTTGACTAAATTTTTTTTCAGACCTTTGGTAACCAAATGCAGTTATTTTGACTAAAAAGGGCTTTTTAGACACTTGGAGACCAAAATAGAGTCATTTTGACCAAAAAAATGTTTTCAGATCACTGGTTACGAAATGCAATTGTCTTGTCTAAACCCTTCTTTTTAAGACTCTAAAAGACAAAAATACAGTCATTTTGGCTAAAAAAGTTTTTCAGACCTTTGGTGACCAAATGCAGTTATTTTGACTAAAAAGGCTTTTTAGACACTTGGAGACCAAAATAGAGTCATTTTAACCCAAACAAATACCAAATCTAAATGCGGAGTTTTGAGACTCTAAAAGACAAAAATACAGTCATGTTGGCTGAAAAAAGGTTTTCAGACCTTTGGTGACCAAACGTAGTTATTTTGACTAAAAAGGCTTTTTAGACACTTGGAGACCAAAATAGAGTCATTTTGACCCAAACAAATACCAAATCTAAATGCGGAGTTTTGAGACTCTAAAAGACAAAAATACAGTCATTTTGGCTAAAATAGTTTTTCAGACCTTTGTTGACCAAACGTAGGTATTATGACTAAAAAGGGCTTTTTAGACACTTGGAGACCAAAATAGAGTCATTTTGACCAAAAAAAGTTTTCAGATCACTGGTTATGAAATGCAATTATCTTGTCTAAACCCGGCTTTTTAAGACTCTAAAAGACAAAAATACAGTCATTTTGGCTAAAAAAGTTTTTCAGACCTTTGGTGACCAAATGCAGTTATTTTGACTAAAAAGGCTTTTTAGACACTTGGAGACCAAAATAGAGTCATTTTGACCCAAACAAATACCAAATCTAAATGCGGAGTTTTGAGACTCTAAAAGACAAAAATACAGTCATTTTGGCTAAAATAGTTTTTCAGACCTTTGTTGACCAAACGTAGGTATTATGACTAAAAAGGGCTTTTTAGACACTTGGAGACCTAAATAGAGTCATTTTGACCAAAAACATTTTTTCAGGCCATTGGTTACCAAATGCAATTATCTTATCCAAAACCGGTTTTTAAGACTCTGACGAAAATACAATCATTTTGACTAAATTTTTATTCATACCTTTGCTGACCAAATGCAGTTATTTTGACTTAAAAGGGCTTCTTAGACACTTGGAGACCAAAATAGAGTCATTTTGACCAAAAAAGTTTTCAGATCACTGGTTACAAAATGCAATTATCTTGTCTAAACCCGGCTTTTTAAGACTCTAAAAGACAAAAATACAGTCATTTTGGCTAAAAAAGTTTTCAATCCTTTGGTGACCAAATGCAGTTATTTTGACTGAAAAAGGCTTTTTAGACACTTGGAGACCAAAATAGAGTAATTTTGACCCAAACAAATACCAAATCTAAATGCGGAGTTTTGAGAATCTAAAATAGTTTTCAGACCTTTAGTGACCAAACGTAGTTATTTTGACTAAAAAGGGCTTTATAGACACTTGGAGACCTAAATAGAGTAATTTTGACCAAAAACATTTTTTCAGGCCATTGGTTACCAAATGTAGTTTATCTTGTCTAACAGCGGTGTTTTAAGACTCTAAAAAACAAAAATACAGTTATTTTGGCTAAAAAAAGGTTTTCAGACCTTTGGTGACCAAATGCAGTTATTTTGACTAAAAAAAGGCTTTTTAGACACTCTGAGACCAAAATAGAGTCATTTTGACCCAAAAAAATGTTTCAGGTGATTGGTTACCAAATGCAATTATCTTGTCCAAAACCGGCTTTTTAAGACTCTAATAGACGAAAATACAATAATTTTGACTAAATTTTTTTTCAGACCTTTGGTAACCAAATGCAGTTATTTTGACTAAAAAGGGCTTTTTAGACACTTGGAGACCAAAATAGAGTCATTTTGACCAAAAAAAGTTTTCAGATCACTGGTTAGGAAATGCAATTATCTGGTCTAAACCCGGCTTTTTAAGACTCTAAAAGACAAAAATACAGTTATTTTGGCTAAAAAAAAAAGGTTTTCAGACCTTTGGTGACCAAATGCAGTTATTTTGACTAAAAAGGCTTTTTAGACACTTGGAGACCAAAATAGAGTAATTTTGACCCAAACAAAAACCAAATCTAAATGCGGAGTTTTGAGACTTTAAAAGACAAAAATACAGTCATTTTGGCTAAAATAGTTTTTCAGACCTTTGTTGACCAAACGTAGTTATTATGACTAAAAAGGGCTTTTTAGACACTTGGAGACCTAAATAGAGTCATTTTGACCAAAAACATTTTTTCAGGCCATTGGTTACGAAATGTAGTTTATCTTGTCTAAAAGCGGTGTTTTAAGACTCTAAAAGACAAAACTACAGTCATTTTTGCTAAAAATAGGTTTTCAGACCTTTGGTGACCAAACGTAGTTATTTTGACTAAAAAGGGATTTTTAGACACTTGGAGACCAAAATAGAGTCATTTTGACCAAAAACATTTTTTCAGGCCATTGGTTACCAAATGTAGTTTAACTTGTCTAAAAGCGGTGTTTTAAGACTCTAAAGAACAAAAATACAGTCAATTTGGCTAAAAAAAGGTTTTCAGACTGTTGGGACCAAACGTAGTTATGTTAACTAAAAAGGGTTTTTTAGACACTTGGAGACCAAAATAGAGTCATTTTGACCAAAAAAATGTTTTCAGATCACTGGTTACGAAATGCAATTATCTTGTCTAAACCCGGCTTTTTAAGACTCTAAAAGACAAAAATACAGTCATTTTGGCTAAAAAAGTTTTTTCAGACCTTTGGTGACCAAATGCAGTTATTTTGACTAAAAAGGCTTTTTACACACTTGGAGATCAAAACAGAGTCATTTTGACCCAAACAAATACCAAATCTAAATGCGGAGTTTTGAGACTCTAAAAGACAAAAATACAGTCATTTTGGCTAAAATAGTTTTTCAGACCTTTGTTGACCAAACGTAAGTATTATGACTAAAAAGGGCTTTTTAGACACTTGGAGACCTAAATAGAGTCATTTTGACCAAAAACATTTTTTAGGCAATTGGTTACCAAATGCAATTATCTTGTCCAAAACCGGTTTTTAAAACTCTAATTGACGAAAATACAATCATTTTGACTAAATTTTTATTCATACCTTTGCTGACCAAATGCAGTTATTTTGACTTAAAAGGGCTTCTTAGACACTTGGAGACCAAAATAGAGTCATTTTGACCAAAAAAGTTTTCAGATCACTGGTTACGAAATGCAATTATCTTGTCTAAACCCGGCTTTTTAAGACTCTAAAAGACAAAAATACAGTCATTTTGGCTAAAAAAGTTTTCAGACCTTTGGTGACCAAATGCAGTTATTTTGACTAAAAAAGGCTTTTTAGACACTTGGAGACCAAAATATAGTAATTTTGACCCAAACAAATACCAAATCTAAATGCGGAGTTTTGAGACTCTAAAATAGTTTTTCAGACCTTTGGTGACCAAACGTAGTTATTTTGACTAAAAAGGGCTTTATAGACACTTGGAGACCTAAATAGAGTCATTTTGACCAAAAACATTTTTTCAGGCCATTGGTTACCAAATGTAGTTTATCTTGTCTAAAAGCAGTGTTTTAAGACTCTAAAAGATTAAAATACAGTCATTTTTGCTAAAAAAAAGGTTTTCAGACCTTTGGTGACCAAATGCAGTTATTTTGACTAAAAAAGGCTTTTTAGACACTCTGAGACCAAAATAGAGTCATTTTGACCCAAAAAAATGTTTCAGGTGATTGGTTACCAAATGCAATTATCTTGTCCAAAACCGGCTTTTTAAG
Organism: Pelophylax lessonae; assembly: GCF_965119305.1. Lineage (NCBI taxonomy): Eukaryota > Metazoa > Chordata > Amphibia > Anura > Ranidae > Pelophylax > Pelophylax lessonae. The sequence continues at coordinate 141,753,491 of NC_138773.1, read as the reverse complement.
ACTCTAATAGACGAAAATACAATCATTTTGACTAAATTTTTTTTCAGACCTTTGGTAACCAAATGCAGTTATTTTGACTAAAAAGGGCTTTTTAGACACTTGGAGACCAAAATAGAGTCATTTTGACCAAAAAAATGTTTTCAGATCACTGGTTACGAAATGCAATTGTCTTGTCTAAACCCTTCTTTTTAAGACTCTAAAAGACAAAAATACAGTCATTTTGGCTAAAAAAGTTTTTCAGACCTTTGGTGACCAAATGCAGTTATTTTGACTAAAAAGGCTTTTTAGACACTTGGAGACCAAAATAGAGTCATTTTAACCCAAACAAATACCAAATCTAAATGCGGAGTTTTGAGACTCTAAAAGACAAAAATACAGTCATTTTGGTTGAAAAAAGGTTTTCAGACCTTTGGTGACCAAACGTAGTTATTTTGACTAAAAAGGCTTTTTAGACACTTGGAGACCAAAATAGAGTCATTTTGACCCAAACAAATACCAAATCTAAATGCGGAGTTTTGAGACTCTAAAAGACAAAAATACAGTCATTTTGGCTAAAATAGTTTTTCAGACCTTTGTTGACCAAACGTAGGTATTATGACTAAAAAGGGCTTTTTAGACACTTGGAGACCAAAATAGAGTCATTTTGACCAAAAAAAGTTTTCAGATCACTGGTTATGAAATGCAATTATCTTGTCTAAACCCGGCTTTTTAAGACTCTAAAAGACAAAAATATAGTCATTTTGGCTAAAAAAGTTTTTCAGACCTTTGGTGACCAAATGCAGTTATTTTGACTAAAAAGGCTTTTTAGACACTTGGAGACCAAAATAGAGTCATTTTGACCCAAACAAATACCAAATCTAAATGCGGAGTTTTGAGACTCTAAAAGACAAAAATACAGTCATTTTGGCTAAAATAGTTTTTCAGACCTTTGTTGACCAAACGTAGGTATTATGACTAAAAAGGGCTTTTTAGACACTTGGAGACCTAAATAGAGTCATTTTGACCAAAAACATTTTTTCAGGCCATTGGTTACCAAATGCAATTATCTTATCCAAAACCGGTTTTTAAGACTCTGACGAAAATACAATCATTTTGACTAAATTTTTATTCATACCTTTGCTGACCAAATGCAGTTATTTTGACTTAAAAGGGCTTCTTAGACACTTGGAGACCAAAATAGAGTCATTTTGACCAAAAAAGTTTTCAGATCACTGGTTACGAAATGCAATTATCTTGTCTAAACCCGGCTTTTTAAGACTCTAAAAGACAAAAATACAGTCATTTTGGCTAAAAAAGTTTTCAGACCTTTGGTGACCAAATGCAGTTATTTTGACTAAAAAAGGCTTTTTAGACACTTGGAGACCAAAATATAGTAATTTTGACCCAAACAAATACCAAATCTAAATGCGGAGTTTTGAGACTCTAAAATAGTTTTTCAGACCTTTGGTGACCAAACGTAGTTATTTTGACTAAAAAGGGCTTTATAGACACTTGGAGACCTAAATAGAGTCATTTTGACCAAAAACATTTTTTCAGGCCATTGGTTACCAAATGTAGTTTATCTTGTCTAAAAGCAGTGTTTTAAGACTCTAAAAGATTAAAATACAGTCATTTTTGCTAAAAAAAAGGTTTTCAGACCTTTGGTGACCAAATGCAGTTATTTTGACTAAAAAAGGCTTTTTAGACACTCTGAGACCAAAATAGAGTCATTTTGACCCAAAAAAATGTTTCAGGTGATTGGTTACCAAATGCAATTATCTTGTCCAAAACCGGCTTTTTAAGACTCTAATAGACGAAAATACAATAATTTTGACTAAATTTTTTTTCAGACCTTTGGTAACCAAATGCAGTTATTTTGACTAAAAAGGGCTTTTTAGACACTTGGAGACCAAAATAGAGTCATTTTGACCAAAAAAATGTTTTCAGATCACTGGTTACGAAATGCAATTGTCTTGTCTAAACCCTTCTTTTTAAGACTCTAAAAGACAAAAATACAGTCATTTTGGCTAAAAAAGTTTTTCAGACCTTTGGTGACCAAATGCAGTTATTTTGACTAAAAAGGCTTTTTAGACACTTGGAGACCAAAATAGAGTCATTTTAACCCAAACAAATACCAAATCTAAATGCGGAGTTTTGAGACTCTAAAAGACAAAAATACAGTCATTTTGGTTGAAAAAAGGTTTTCAGACCTTTGGTGACCAAACGTAGTTATTTTGACTAAAAAGGCTTTTTAGACACTTGGAGACCAAAATAGAGTCATTTTGACCCAAACAAATACCAAATCTAAATGCGGAGTTTTGAGACTCTAAAAGACAAAAATACAGTCATTTTGGCTAAAATAGTTTTTCAGACCTTTGTTGACCAAACGTAGGTATTATGACTAAAAAGGGCTTTTTAGACACTTGGAGACCAAAATAGAGTCATTTTGACCAAAAAAAGTTTTCAGATCACTGGTTATGAAATGCAATTATCTTGTCTAAACCCGGCTTTTTAAGACTCTAAAAGACAAAAATATAGTCATTTTGGCTAAAAAAGTTTTTCAGACCTTTGGTGACCAAATGCAGTTATTTTGACTAAAAAGGCTTTTTAGACACTTGGAGACCAAAATAGAGTCATTTTGACCCAAACAAATACCAAATCTAAATGCGGAGTTTTGAGACTCTAAAAGACAAAAATACAGTCATTTTGGCTAAAATAGTTTTTCAGACCTTTGTTGACCAAACGTAGGTATTATGACTAAAAAGGGCTTTTTAGACACTTGGAGACCTAAATAGAGTCATTTTGACCAAAAACATTTTTTCAGGCCATTGGTTACCAAATGCAATTATCTTATCCAAAACCGGTTTTTAAGACTCTGACGAAAATACAATCATTTTGACTAAATTTTTATTCATACCTTTGCTGACCAAATGCAGTTATTTTGACTTAAAAGGGCTTCTTAGACACTTGGAGACCAAAATAGAGTCATTTTGACCAAAAAAGTTTTCAGATCACTGGTTACGAAATGCAATTATCTTGTCTAAACCCGGCTTTTTAAGACTCTAAAAGACAAAAATACAGTCATTTTGGCTAAAAAAGTTTTCAATCCTTTGGTGACCAAATGCAGTTATTTTGACTAAAAAAGGCTTTTTAGACACTTGGAGACCAAAATAGAGTAATTTTGACCCAAACAAATACCAAATCTAAATGCGGAGTTTTGAGAATCTAAAATAGTTTTTCAGACCTTTGGTGACCAAACGTAGTTATTTTGACTAAAAAGGGCTTTATAGACACTTGGAGACCTAAATAGAGTCATTTTGACCAAAAACATTTTTTCAGGCCATTGGTTACCAAATGTAGTTTATCTTGTCTAAAAGCGGTGTTTTAAGACTCTAAAAAACAAAAATACAGTTATTTTGGCTAAAAAAAGGTTTTCAGACCTTTGGTGACCAAATGCAGTTATTTTGACTAAAAAAAGGCTTTTTAGACACTCTGAGACCAAAATAGAGTCATTTTGACCCAAAAAAATGTTTCAGGTGATTGGTTACCAAATGCAATTATCTTGTCCAAAACCGGCTTTTTAAGACTAATAGACGAAAATACAATAATTTTGACTAAATTGTTTTTCAGACCTTTGGTAACCAAATGCAGTTATTTTGACTAAAAAGGGCTTTTTAGACACTTGGAGACCAAAATAGAGTCATTTTGACCAAAAAAATGTTTTCAGATCACTGGTTACGAAATGCAATTATCTTGTCTAAACCCTTCTTTTTAAGACTCTAAAAGACAAAAATACAGACATTTTGGCTAAAAAAGTTTTTCAGACCTTTGGTGACCAAATGCAGTTATTTTGACTAAAAAGGCTTTTTAGACACTTGGAGACCAAAATAGAGTCATTTTTACCCAAACAAATACCAAATCTAAATGCGGAGTTTTGAGACTCTAAAATACAAAAATACAGTCATTTTGGCTGAAAAAAGGTTTTCAGACCTTTGGTGACCAAACGTAGTTATTTTGACTAAAAAGGCTTTTTAGACACTTGGAGACCAAAATAGAGTCATTTTGACCAAAAAAAGTTTTCAGATCACTGGTTATGAAATGCAATTATCTTGTCTAAACCCGGCTTTTTAAGACTCTTAAAGACAAAAATATAGTCATTTTGGCTAAAAAAGTTTTTCAGACCTTTGGTGACCAAATGCAGTTATTTTGACTAAAAAGGCTTTTTAGACACTTGGAGACCAAAATAGAGTCATTTTGACCCAAACAAATACCAAATCTAAATGCGGAGTTTTGAGACTCTAAAAGACAAAAATACAGTCATTTTGGCTAAAATAGTTTTTCAGACCTTTGTTGACCAAACGTAGGTATTATGACTAAAAAGGGCTTTTTAGACACTTGGAGACCTAAATAGAGTCATTTTGACCAAAAACATTTTTTCAGGCCATTGGTTACCAAATGCAATTATCTTATCCAAAACCGGTTTTTAAGACTCTGACGAAAATACAATCATTTTGACTAAATTTTTATTCATACCTTTGCTGACCAAATGCAGTTATTTTGACTTAAAAGGGCTTCTTAGACACTTGGAGACCAAAATAGAGTCAATTTGACCAAAAAAGTTTTCAGATCACTGGTTACGAAATGCAATTATCTTGTCTAAACCCGGCTTTTTAAGACTCTAAAAGACAAAAATACAGTCATTTTGGCTAAAAAAGTTTTCAGACCTTTGGTGACCAAATGCAGTTATTTTGACTAAAAAAGGCTTTTTAGACACTTGGAGACCAAAATATAGTAATTTTGACCCAAACAAATACCAAATCTAAATGCGGAGTTTTGAGACTCTAAAATAGTTTTTCAGACCTTTGGTGACCAAACGTAGTTATTTTGACTAAAAAGGGCTTTATAGACACTTGGAGACCTAAATAGAGTCATTTTGACCAAAAACATTTTTTCAGGCCATTGGTTACCAAATGTAGTTTATCTTGTCTAAAAGCAGTGTTTTAAGACTCTAAAAGATTAAAATACAGTCATTTTTGCTAAAAAAAGGTTTTCAGACCTTTGGTGACCAAATGCAGTTATTTTGACTAAAAAAGGCTTTTTAGACACTCTGAGACCAAAATAGAGTCATTTTGACCCAAAAAAATGTTTCAGGTGATTGGTTACCAAATGCAATTATCTTGTCCAAAACCGGCTTTTTAAGACTCTAATAGACGAAAATACAATAATTTTGACTAAATTTTTTTTCAGACCTTTGGTAACCAAATGCAGTTATTTTGACTAAAAAGGGCTTTTTAGACACTTGGAGACCAAAATAGAGTCATTTTGACCAAAAAAATGTTTTCAGATCACTGGTTACGAAATGCAATTGTCTTGTCTAAACCCTTCTTTTTAAGACTCTAAAAGACAAAAATACAGTCATTTTGGCTAAAAAAGTTTTTCAGACCTTTGGTGACCAAATGCAGTTATTTTGACTAAAAAGGCTTTTCAGACACTTGGAGACCAAAATAGAGTCATTTTAACCCAAACAAATACCAAATCTAAATGCGGAGTTTTGAGACTCTAAAAGACAAAAATACAGTCATTTTGGCTGAAAAAAGGTTTTCAGACCTTTGGTGACCAAACGTAGTTATTTTGACTAAAAAGGCTTTTTAGACACTTGGAGACCAAAATAGAGTCATTTTGACCCAAACAAATACCAAATCTAAATGTGGAGTTTTGAGACTCTAAAATACAAAAATACAGTCATTTTGGCTGAAAAAAGGTTTTCAGACCTTTGTTGACCAAACGTAGGTATTATGACTAAAAAGGGCTTTTTAGACACTTGGAGACCAAAATAGAGTCATTTTGACCAAAAAAAGTTTTCAGATCACTGGTTATGAAATGCAATTATCTTGTCTAAACCCGGCTTTTTAAGACTCTTAAAGACAAAAATATAGTCATTTTGGCTAAAAAAGTTTTTCAGACCTTTGGTGACCAAATGCAGTTATTTTGACTAAAAAGGCTTTTTAGACACTTGGAGACCAAAATAGAGTCATTTTGACCCAAACAAATACCAAATCTAAATGCGGAGTTTTGAGACTCTAAAAGACAAAAATACAGTCATTTTGGCTAAAATAGTTTTTCAGACCTTTGTTGACCAAACGTAGGTATTATGACTAAAAAGGGCTTTTTAGACACTTGGAGACCTAAATAGTCATTTTGACCAAAAACATTTTTTCAGGCCATTGGTTACCAAATGCAATTATCTTATCCAAAACCGGTTTTTAAGACTCTGACGAAAATACAATCATTTTGACTAAATTTTTATTCATACCTTTGCTGACCAAATGCAGTTATTTTGACTTAAAAGGGCTTCTTAGACACTTGGAGACCAAAATAGAGTCATTTTGACCAAAAAAGTTTTCAGATCACTGGTTACGAAATGCAATTATCTTGTCTAAACCCGGCTTTTTAAGACTCTAAAAGACAAAAATACAGTCATTTTGGCTAAAAAAGTTTTCAGACCTTTGGTGACCAAATGCAGTTATTTTGACTAAAAAAGGCTTTTTAGACACTTGGAGACCAAAATAGAGTCATTTTGACCCAAACAAATACCAAATCTAAATGCGAAGTTTTGAGACTCTAAAATACAAAAATACAGTCATTTTGGCTGAAAAAAGGTTTTCAGACCTTTGGTGACCAAACGTAGTTATTTTGACTTAAAAGGCTTTTTAGACACTTGGAGACCAAAATAGAGTCATTTTGACCAAAAAAAAGTTTTCAGATCACTGGTTATGAAATGCAATTATCTTGTCTAAACCCGGCTTTTTAAGACTCTTAAAGACAAAAATATAGTCATTTTGGCTAAAAAAGTTTTTCAGACCTTTGGTGACCAAATGCAGTTATTTTGACTAAAAAGGCTTTTTAGACACTTGGAGACCAAAATAGAGTCATTTTGACCCAAACAAATACCAAATCTAAATGCGGAGTTTTGAGACTCTAAAAGACAAAAATACAGTCATTTTGGCTAAAATAGTTTTTCAGACCTTTGTTGACCAAACGTAGGTATTATGACTAAAAAGGGCTTTTTAGACACTTGGAGACCTAAATAGAGTCATTTTGACCAAAAACATTTTTTCAGGCCATTGGTTACCAAATGCAATTATCTTATCCAAAACCGGTTTTTAAGACTCTGACGAAAATACAATCATTTTGACTAAATTTTTATTCATACCTTTGCTGACCAAATGCAGTTATTTTGACTTAAAAGGGCTTCTTAGACACTTGGAGACCAAAATAGAGTCAATTTGACCAAAAAAGTTTTCAGATCACTGGTTACGAAATGCAATTATCTTGTCTAAACCCGGCTTTTTAAGACTCTAAAAGACAAAAATACAGTCATTTTGGCTAAAAAAGTTTTCAGACCTTTGGTGACCAAATGCAGTTATTTTGACTAAAAAAGGCTTTTTAGACACTTGGAGACCAAAATATAGTAATTTTGACCCAAACAAATACCAAATCTAAATGCGGAGTTTTGAGACTCTAAAATAGTTTTTCAGACCTTTGGTGACCAAACGTAGTTATTTTGACTAAAAAGGGCTTTATAGACACTTGGAGACCTAAATAGAGTCATTTTGACCAAAAACATTTTTTCAGGCCATTGGTTACCAAATGTAGTTTATCTTGTCTAAAAGCAGTGTTTTAATACTCTAAAAGATTAAAATACAGTCATTTTTGCTAAAAAAAGGTTTTCAGACCTTTGGTGACCAAATGCAGTTATTTTGACTAAAAAAGGCTTTTTAGACACTCTGAGACCAAAATAGAGTCATTTTGACCCAAAAAAATGTTTCAGGTGATTGGTTACCAAATGCAATTATCTTGTCCAAAACCGGCTTTTTAAGACTCTAATAGACGAAAATACAATAATTTTGACTAAATTTTTTTTCAGACCTTTGGTAACCAAATGCAGTTATTTTGACTAAAAAGGGCTTTTTAGACACTTGGAGACCAAAATAGAGTCATTTTGACCAAAAAAATGTTTTCAGATCACTGGTTACGAAATGCAATTGTCTTGTCTAAACCCTTCTTTTTAAGACTCTAAAAGACAAAAATACAGTCATTTTGGCTAAAAAAGTTTTTCAGACCTTTGGTGACCAAATGCAGTTATTTTGACTAAAAAGGCTTTTTAGACACTTGGAGACCAAAATAGAGTCATTTTAACCCAAACAAATACCAAATCTAAATGCGGAGTTTTGAGACTCTAAAAGACAAAAATACAGTCATTTTGGCTGAAAAAAGGTTTTCAGACCTTTGGTGACCAAACGTAGTTATTTTGACTAAAAAGGCTTTTTAGACACTTGGAGACCAAAATAGAGTCATTTTGACCCAAACAAATACCAAATCTAAATGCGGAGTTTTGAGACTCTAAAAGACAAAAATACAGTCATTTTGGCTAAAATAGTTTTTCAGACCTTTGTTGACCAAACGTAGGTATTATGACTAAAAAGGGCTTTTTAGACACTTGGAGACCAAAATAGAGTCATTTTGACCAAAAAAAGTTTTCAGATCACTGGTTATGAAATGCAATTATCTTGTCTAAACCCGGCTTTTTAAGACTCTAAAAGACAAAAATACAGTCATTTTGGCTAAAAAAGTTTTTCAGACCTTTGGTGACCAAATGCAGTTATTTTGACTAAAAAGGCTTTTTAGACACTTGGAGACCAAAATAGAGTCATTTTGACCCAAACAAATACCAAATCTAAATGCGGAGTTTTGAGACTCTAAAAGACAAAAATACAGTCATTTTGGCTAAAATAGTTTTTCAGACCTTTGTTGACCAAACGTAGGTATTATGACTAAAAAGGGCTTTTTAGACACTTGGAGACCTAAATAGAGTCATTTTGACCAAAAACATTTTTTCAGGCCATTGGTTACCAAATGCAATTATCTTATCCAAAACCGGTTTTTAAGACTCTGACGAAAATACAATCATTTTGACTAAATTTTTATTCATACCTTTGCTGACTAAATGCAGTTATTTTGACTTAAAAGGGCTTCTTAGACACTTGGAGACCAAAATAGAGTCATTTTGACCAAAAAAGTTTTCAGATCACTGGTTACGAAATGCAATTATCTTGTCTAAACCCGGCTTTTTAAGACTCTAAAAGACAAAAATACAGTCATTTTGGCTAAAAAAGTTTTCAATCCTTTGGTGACCAAATGCAGTTATTTTGACTAAAAAAGGCTTTTTAGACACTTGGAGACCAAAATAGAGTAATTTTGACCCAAACAAATACCAAATCTAAATGCGGAGTTTTGAGAATCTAAAATAGTTTTTCAGACCTTTGGTGACCAAACGTAGTTATTTTGACTAAAAAGAGCTTTATAGACACTTGGAGACCTAAATAGAGTCATTTTGACCCAAAAAAATGTTTCAGGTGATTGGTTACCAAATGCAATTATCTTGTCCAAAACCGGCTTTTTAAGACTCTAATAGACGAAAATACAATAATTTTGACTAAATTTTTTTTCAGACCTTTGGTAACCAAATGCAGTTATTTTGACTAAAAAGGGCTTTTTAGACACTTGGAGACCAAAATAGAGTCATTTTGACCAAAAAAATGTTTTCAGATCACTGGTTACGAAATGCAATTGTCTTGTCTAAACCCTTCTTTTTAAGACTCTAAAAGACAAAAATACAGTCATTTTGGCTAAAAAAGTTTTTCAGACCTTTGGTGACCAAATGCAGTTATTTTGACTAAAAAGGCTTTTTAGACACTTGGAGACCAAAATAGAGTCATTTTAACCCAAACAAATACCAAATCTAAATGCGGAGTTTTGAGACTCTAAAAGACAAAAATACAGTCATGTTGGCTGAAAAAAGGTTTTCAGACCTTTGGTGACCAAACGTAGTTATTTTGACTAAAAAGGCTTTTTAGACACTTGGAGACCAAAATAGAGTCATTTTGACCCAAACAAATACCAAATCTAAATGCGGAGTTTTGAGACTCTAAAAGACAAAAATACAGTCATTTTGGCTAAAATAGTTTTTCAGACCTTTGTTGACCAAACGTAGGTATTATGACTAAAAAGGGCTTTTTAGACACTTGGAGACCAAAATAGAGTCATTTTGACCAAAAAAAGTTTTCAGATCACTGGTTATGAAATGCAATTATCTTGTCTAAACCCGGCTTTTTAAGACTCTAAAAGACAAAAATACAGTCATTTTGGCTAAAAAAGTTTTTCAGACCTTTGGTGACCAAATGCAGTTATTTTGACTAAAAAGGCTTTTTAGACACTTGGAGACCAAAATAGAGTCATTTTGACCCAAACAAATACCAAATCTAAATGCGGAGTTTTGAGACTCTAAAAGACAAAAATACAGTCATTTTGGCTAAAATAGTTTTTCAGACCTTTGTTGACCAAACGTAGGTATTATGACTAAAAAGGGCTTTTTAGACACTTGGAGACCTAAATAGAGTCATTTTGACCAAAAACATTTTTTCAGGCCATTGGTTACCAAATGCAATTATCTTATCCAAAACCGGTTTTTAAGACTCTGACGAAAATACAATCATTTTGACTAAATTTTTATTCATACCTTTGCTGACCAAATGCAGTTATTTTGACTTAAAAGGGCTTCTTAGACACTTGGAGACCAAAATAGAGTCATTTTGACCAAAAAAGTTTTCAGATCACTGGTTACAAAATGCAATTATCTTGTCTAAACCCGGCTTTTTAAGACTCTAAAAGACAAAAATACAGTCATTTTGGCTAAAAAAGTTTTCAATCCTTTGGTGACCAAATGCAGTTATTTTGACTGAAAAAGGCTTTTTAGACACTTGGAGACCAAAATAGAGTAATTTTGACCCAAACAAATACCAAATCTAAATGCGGAGTTTTGAGAATCTAAAATAGTTTTCAGACCTTTAGTGACCAAACGTAGTTATTTTGACTAAAAAGGGCTTTATAGACACTTGGAGACCTAAATAGAGTAATTTTGACCAAAAACATTTTTTCAGGCCATTGGTTACCAAATGTAGTTTATCTTGTCTAACAGCGGTGTTTTAAGACTCTAAAAAACAAAAATACAGTTATTTTGGCTAAAAAAAGGTTTTCAGACCTTTGGTGACCAAATGCAGTTATTTTGACTAAAAAAAGGCTTTTTAGACACTCTGAGACCAAAATAGAGTCATTTTGACCCAAAAAAATGTTTCAGGTGATTGGTTACCAAATGCAATTATCTTGTCCAAAACCGGCTTTTTAAGACTCTAATAGACGAAAATACAATAATTTTGACTAAATTTTTTTTCAGACCTTTGGTAACCAAATGCAGTTATTTTGACTAAAAAGGGCTTTTTAGACACTTGGAGACCAAAATAGAGTCATTTTGACCAAAAAAATGTTTTCAGATCACTGGTTACGAAATGCAATTATCTTGTCTAAACCCTTCTTTTTAAGACTCTAAAAGACAAAAATACAGACATTTTGGCTAAAAAAGTTTTTCAGACCTTTGGTGACCAAATGCAGTTATTTTGACTAAAAAGGCTTTTTAGACACTTGGAGACCAAAATAGAGTCATTTTGACCCAAACAAATACCAAATCTAAATGCAGAGTTTTGAGACTCTAAAAGACAAAAATACAGTCATTTTGGCTGAAAAAAGGTTTTCAGACCTTTGGTGACCAAACGTAGTTATTTTGACTAAAAAGGCTTTTTAGACACTTGGAGACCAAAATAGAGTCATTTTGACCAAAAAAAGTTTTCAGATCACTGGTTATGAAATGCAATTATCTTGTCTAAACCCGGCTTTTTAAGACTCTTAAAGACAAAAATATAGTCATTTTGGCTAAAAAAGTTTTTCAGACCTTTGGTGACCAAATGCAGTTATTTTGACTAAAAAGGCTTTTTAGACACTTGGAGACCAAAATAGAGTCATTTTGACCCAAACAAATACCAAATCTAAATGCGGAGTTTTGAGACTCTAAAAGACAAAAATACAGTCATTTTGGCTAAAATAGTTTTTCAGACCTTTGTTGACCAAACGTAGGTATTATGACTAAAAAGGGCTTTTTAGACACTTGGAGACCTAAATAGAGTCATTTTGACCAAAAACATTTTTTCAGGCCATTGGTTACCAAATGCAATTATCTTATCCAAAACCGGTTTTTAAGACTCTGACGAAAATACAATCATTTTGACTAAATTTTTATTCATACCTTTGCTGACCAAATGCAGTTATTTTGACTTAAAAGGGCTTCTTAGACACTTGGAGACCAAAATAGAGTCAATTTGACCAAAAAAGTTTTCAGATCACTGGTTACGAAATGCAATTATCTTGTCTAAACCCGGCTTTTTAAGACTCTAAAAGACAAAAATACAGTCATTTTGGCTAAAAAAGTTTTCAATCCTTTGGTGACCAAATGCAGTTATTTTGACTAAAAAGGCTTTTAGACACTTGGAGACCAAAATAGAGTAATTTTGACCCAAACAAATACCAAATCTAAATGCAGAGTTTTGAGACTCTAAAATAGTTTTTCAGACCTTTGGTGACCAAACGTAGTTATTTTGACTAAAAAGGGCTTTATAGACACTTGGAGACCTAAATACAGTCATTTTGACCAAAAACATTTTTTCAGGCCATTGGTTACCAAATGCAATTATCTTATCCAAAACCGGTTTTTAAGACTCTGACGAAAATACAATCATTTTGACTAAATTTTTATTCATACCTTTGCTGACCAAATGCAGTTATTTTGACTTAAAAGGGCTTCTTAGACACTTGGAGACCAAAATAGAGTCAATTTGACCAAAAAAGTTTTCAGATCACTGGTTACGAAATGCAATTATCTTGTCTAAACCCGGCTTTTTAAGACTCTAAAAGACAAAAATACAGTCATTTTGGCTAAAAAAGTTTTCAATCCTTTGGTGACCAAATGCAGTTATTTTGACTAAAAAGGCTTTTTAGACACTTGGAGACCAAAATAGAGTAATTTTGACCCAAACAAATACCAAATCTAAATGCCGAGTTTTGAGACTCTAAAATAGTTTTTCAGACCTTTGGTGACCAAACGTAGTTATTTTGACTAAAAAGGCTTTTTAGACACTTGGAGACCAAAATAGAGTCATTTTGACCCAAACTAATACCAAATCTAAATGCGGAGTTTTGAGACTCTAAAATACAAAAATACAGTCATTTTGGCTGAAAAAAGGTTTTCAGACCTTTGTTGACCAAACGTAGGTATTATGACTAAAAAGGGCTTTTTAGACACTTGGAGACCAAAATAGAGTCATTTTGACCAAAAAAAGTTTTCAGATCACTGGTTATGAAATGCAATTATCTTGTCTAAACCCGGCTTTTTAAGACTCTTAAAGACAAAAATATAGTCATTTTGGCTAAAAAAGTTTTTCAGACCTTTGGTGACCAAATGCAGTTATTTTGACTAAAAAGGCTTTTTAGACACTTGGAGACCAAAATAGAGTCATTTTGACCCAAACAAATACCAAATCTAAATGCGGAGTTTTGAGACTCTAAAAGACAAAAATACAGTCATTTTGGCTAAAATAGTTTTTCAGACCTTTGTTGACCAAACGTAGGTATTATGACTAAAAAGGGCTTTTTAGACACTTGGAGACCTAAATAGTCATTTTGACCAAAAACATTTTTTCAGGCCATTGGTTACCAAATGCAATTATCTTATCCAAAACCGGTTTTTAAGACTCTGACGAAAATACAATCATTTTGACTAAATTTTTATTCATACCTTTGCTGACCAAATGCAGTTATTTTGACTTAAAAGGGCTTCTTAGACACTTGGAGACCAAAATAGAGTCATTTTGACCAAAAAAGTTTTCAGATCACTGGTTACGAAATGCAATTATCTTGTCTAAACCCGGCTTTTTAAGACTCTAAAAGACAAAAATACAGTCATTTTGGCTAAAAAAGTTTTCAGACCTTTGGTGACCAAATGCAGTTATTTTGACTAAAAAAGGCTTTTTAGACACTTGGAGACCAAAATAGAGTCATTTTGACCCAAACAAATACCAAATCTAAATGCGGAGTTTTGAGACTCTAAAATACAAAAATACAGTCATTTTGGCTGAAAAAAGGTTTTCAGACCTTTGGTGACCAAACGTAGTTATTTTGACTTAAAAGGCTTTTTAGACACTTGGAGACCAAAATAGAGTCATTTTGACCAAAAAAAGTTTTCAGATCACTGGTTATGAAATGCAATTATCTTGTCTAAACCCGGCTTTTTAAGACTCTTAAAGACAAAAATATAGTCATTTTGGCTAAAAAAGTTTTTCAGACCTTTGGTGACCAAATGCAGTTATTTTGACTAAAAAGGCTTTTTAGACACTTGGAGACCAAAATAGAGTCATTTTGACCCAAACAAATACCAAATCTAAATGCGGAGTTTTGAGACTCTAAAAGACAAAAATACAGTCATTTTGGCTAAAATAGTTTTTCAGACCTTTGTTGACCAAACGTAGGTATTATGACTAAAAAGGGCTTTTTAGACACTTGGAGACCTAAATAGAGTCATTTTGACCAAAAACATTTTTTCAGGCCATTGGTTACCAAATGCAATTATCTTATCCAAAACCGGTTTTTAAGACTCTGACGAAAATACAATCATTTTGACTAAATTTTTATTCATACCTTTGCTGACCAAATGCAGTTATTTTGACTTAAAAGGGCTTCTTAGACACTTGGAGACCAAAATAGAGTCAATTTGACCAAAAAAGTTTTCAGATCACTGGTTACGAAATGCAATTATCTTGTCTAAACCCGGCTTTTTAAGACTCTAAAAGACAAAAATACAGTCATTTTGGCTAAAAAAGTTTTCAGACCTTTGGTGACCAAATGCAGTTATTTTGACTAAAAAAGGCTTTTTAGACACTTGGAGACCAAAATATAGTAATTTTGACCCAAACAAATACCAAATCTAAATGCGGAGTTTTGAGACTCTAAAATAGTTTTTCAGACCTTTGGTGACCAAACGTAGTTATTTTGACTAAAAAGGGCTTTATAGACACTTGGAGACCTAAATAGAGTCATTTTGACCAAAAACATTTTTTCAGGCCATTGGTTACCAAATGTAGTTTATCTTGTCTAAAAGCAGTGTTTTAAGACTCTAAAAGATTAAAATACAGTCATTTTTGCTAAATAAAGGTTTTCAGACCTTTGGTGACCAAATGCAGTTATTTTGACTAAAAAAGGCTTTTTAGACACTCTGAGACCAAAATAGAGTCATTTTGACCCAAAAAAATGTTTCAGGTGATTGGTTACCAAATGCAATTATCTTGTCCAAAACCGGCTTTTTAAGACTCTAATAGACGAAAATACAATAATTTTGACTAAATTTTTTTTCAGACCTTTGGTAACCAAATGCAGTTATTTTGACTAAAAAGGGCTTTTTAGACACTTGGAGACCAAAATAGAGTCATTTTGACCAAAAAAATGTTTTCAGATCTCTGGTTACGAAATGCAATTGTCTTGTCTAAACCCTTCTTTTTAAGACTCTAAAAGACAAAAATACAGTCATTTTGGCTAAAAAAGTTTTTCAGACCTTTGGTGACCAAATGCAGTTATTTTGACTAAAAAGGCTTTTCAGACACTTGGAGACCAAAATAGAGTCATTTTAACCCAAACAAATACCAAATCTAAATGCGGAGTTTTGAGACTCTAAAAGACAAAAATACAGTCATTTTGGCTGAAAAAAGGTTTTCAGACCTTTGGTGACCAAACGTAGTTATTTTGACTAAAAAGGCTTTTTAGACACTTGGAGACCAAAATAGAGTCATTTTGACCCAAACAAATACCAAATCTAAATGCGGAGTTTTGAGACTCTAAAATACAAAAATACAGTCATTTTGGCTGAAAAAAGGTTTTCAGACCTTTGTTGACCAAACGTAGGTATTATGACTAAAAAGGGCTTTTTAGACACTTGGAGACCAAAATAGAGTCATTTTGACCAAAAAAAGTTTTCAGATCACTGGTTATGAAATGCAATTATCTTGTCTAAACCCGGCTTTTTAAGACTCTTAAAGACAAAAATATAGTCATTTTGGCTAAAAAAGTTTTTCAGACCTTTGGTGACCAAATGCAGTTATTTTGACTAAAAAGGCTTTTTAGACACTTGGAGACCAAAATAGAGTCATTTTGACCCAAACAAATACCAAATCTAAATGCGGAGTTTTGAGACTCTAAAAGACAAAAATACAGTCATTTTGGCTAAAATAGTTTTTCAGACCTTTGTTGACCAAACGTAGGTATTATGACTAAAAAGGGCTTTTTAGACACTTGGAGACCTAAATAGTCATTTTGACCAAAAACATTTTTTCAGGCCATTGGTTACCAAATGCAATTATCTTATCCAAAACCGGTTTTTAAGACTCTGACGAAAATACAATCATTTTGACTAAATTTTTATTCATACCTTTGCTGACCAAATGCAGTTATTTTGACTTAAAAGGGCTTCTTAGACACTTGGAGACCAAAATAGAGTCATTTTGACCAAAAAAGTTTTCAGATCACTGGTTACGAAATGCAATTATCTTGTCTAAACCCGGCTTTTTAAGACTCTAAAAGACAAAAATACAGTCATTTTGGCTAAAAAAGTTTTCAGACCTTTGGTGACCAAATGCAGTTATTTTGACTAAAAAAGGCTTTTTAGACACTTGGAGACCAAAATAGAGTCATTTTGACCCAAACAAATAGCAAATCTAAATGCGGAGTTTTGAGACTCTAAAATACAAAAATACAGTCATTTTGGCTGAAAAAAGGTTTTCAGACCTTTGGTGACCAAACGTAGTTATTTTGACTTAAAAGGCTTTTTAGACACTTGGAGACCAAAATAGAGTCATTTTGACCAAAAAAAGTTTTCAGATCACTGGTTATGAAATGCAATTATCTTGTCTAAACCCGGCTTTTTAAGACTCTTAAAGACAAAAATATAGTCATTTTGGCTAAAAAAGTTTTTCAGACCTTTGGTGACCAAATGCAGTTATTTTGACTAAAAAGGCTTTTTAGACACTTGGAGACCAAAATAGAGTCATTTTGACCCAAACAAATACCAAATCTAAATGCGGAGTTTTGAGACTCTAAAAGACAAAAATACAGTCATTTTGGCTAAAATAGTTTTTCAGACCTTTGTTGACCAAACGTAGGTATTATGACTAAAAAGGGCTTTTTAGACACTTGGAGACCTAAATAGAGTCATTTTGACCAAAAACATTTTTTCAGGCCATTGGTTACCAAATGCAATTATCTTATCCAAAACCGGTTTTTAAGACTCTGACGAAAATACAATCATTTTGACTAAATTTTTATTCATACCTTTGCTGACCAAATGCAGTTATTTTGACTTAAAAGGGCTTCTTAGACACTTGGAGACCAAAATAGAGTCAATTTGACCAAAAAAGTTTTCAGATCACTGGTTACGAAATGCAATTATCTTGTCTAAACCCGGCTTTTTAAGACTCTAAAAGACAAAAATACAGTCATTTTGGCTAAAAAAGTTTTCAGACCTTTGGTGACCAAATGCAGTTATTTTGACTAAAAAAGGCTTTTTAGACACTTGGAGACCAAAATATAGTAATTTTGACCCAAACAAATACCAAATCTAAATGCGGAGTTTTGAGACTCTAAAATAGTTTTTCAGACCTTTGGTGACCAAACGTAGTTATTTTGACTAAAAAGGGCTTTATAGACACTTGGAGACCTAAATAGAGTCATTTTGACCAAAAACATTTTTTCAGGCCATTGGTTACCAAATGTAGTTTATCTTGTCTAAAAGCAGTGTTTTAATACTCTAAAAGATTAAAATACAGTCATTTTTGCTAAAAAAAGGTTTTCAGACCTTTGGGGACCAAATGCAGTTATTTTGACTAAAAAAGGCTTTTTAGACACTCTGAGACCAAAATAGAGTCATTTTGACCCAAAAAAATGTTTCAGGTGATTGGTTACCAAATGCAATTATCTTGTCCAAAACCGGCTTTTTAAGACTCTAATAGACGAAAATACAATAATTTTGACTAAATTTTTTTTCAGACCTTTGGTAACCAAATGCAGTTATTTTGACTAAAAAGGGCTTTTTAGACACTTGGAGACCAAAATAGAGTCATTTTGACCAAAAAAATGTTTTCAGATCACTGGTTACGAAATGCAATTGTCTTGTCTAAACCCTTCTTTTTAAGACTCTAAAAGACAAAAATACAGTCATTTTGGCTAAAAAAGTTTTTCAGACCTTTGGTGACCAAATGCAGTTATTTTGACTAAAAAGGCTTTTTAGACACTTGGAGACCAAAATAGAGTCATTTTAACCCAAACAAATACCAAATCTAAATGCGGAGTTTTGAGACTCTAAAAGACAAAAATACAGTCATTTTGGCTGAAAAAAGGTTTTCAGACCTTTGGTGACCAAACGTAGTTATTTTGACTAAAAAGGCTTTTTAGACACTTGGAGACCAAAATAGAGTCATTTTGACCCAAACAAATACCAAATCTAAATGCGGAGTTTTGAGACTCTAAAAGACAAAAATACAGTCATTTTGGCTAAAATAGTTTTTCAGACCTTTGTTGACCAAACGTAGGTATTATGACTAAAAAGGGCTTTTTAGACACTTGGAGACCAAAATAGAGTCATTTTGACCAAAAAAGTTTTCAGATCACTGGTTATGAAATGCAATTATCTTGTCTAAACCCGGCTTTTTAAGACTCTAAAAGACAAAAATACAGTCATTTTGGCTAAAAAAGTTTTTCAGACCTTTGGTGACCAAATGCAGTTATTTTGACTAAAAAGGCTTTTTAGACACTTGGAGACCAAAATAGAGTCATTTTGACCCAAACAAATACCAAATCTAAATGCGGAGTTTTGAGACTCTAAAAGACAAAAATACAGTCATTTTGGCTAAAATAGTTTTTCAGACCTTTGTTGACCAAACGTAGGTATTATGACTAAAAAGGGCTTTTTAGACATTTGGAGACCTAAATAGAGTCATTTTGACCAAAAACATTTTTTCAGGCCATTGGTTACCAAATGCAATTATCTTATCCAAAACCGGTTTTTAAGACTCTGACGAAAATACAATCATTTTGACTAAATTTTTATTCATACCTTTGCTGACTAAATGCAGTTATTTTGACTTAAAAGGGCTTCTTAGACACTTGGAGACCAAAATAGAGTCATTTTGACCAAAAAAGTTTTCAGATCACTGGTTACGAAATGCAATTATCTTGTCTAAACCCGGCTTTTTAAGACTCTAAAAGACAAAAATACAGTCATTTTGGCTAAAAAAGTTTTCAATCCTTTGGTGACCAAATGCAGTTATTTTGACTAAAAAAGGCTTTTTAGACACTTGGAGACCAAAATAGAGTAATTTTGACCCAAACAAATACCAAATCTAAATGCGGAGTTTTGAGAATCTAAAATAGTTTTTCAGACCTTTGGTGACCAAACGTAGTTATTTTGACTAAAAAGAGCTTTATAGACACTTGGAGACCTAAATAGAGTCATTTTGACCCAAAAAAATGTTTCAGGTGATTGGTTACCAAATGCAATTATCTTGTCCAAAACCGGCTTTTTAAGACTCTAATAGACGAAAATACAATAATTTTGACTAAATTTTTTTTCAGACCTTTGGTAACCAAATGCAGTTATTTTGACTAAAAAGGGCTTTTTAGACACTTGGAGACCAAAATAGAGTCATTTTGACCAAAAAAATGTTTTCAGATCACTGGTTACGAAATGCAATTGTCTTGTCTAAACCCTTCTTTTTAAGACTCTAAAAGACAAAAATACAGTCATTTTGGCTAAAAAAGTTTTTCAGACCTTTGGTGACCAAATGCAGTTATTTTGACTAAAAAGGCTTTTTAGACACTTGGAGACCAAAATAGAGTCATTTTAACCCAAACAAATACCAAATCTAAATGCGGAGTTTTGAGACTCTAAAAGACAAAAATACAGTCATGTTGGCTGAAAAAAGGTTTTCAGACCTTTGGTGACCAAACGTAGTTATTTTGACTAAAAAGGCTTTTTAGACACTTGGAGACCAAAATAGAGTCATTTTGACCCAAACAAATACCAAATCTAAATGCGGAGTTTTGAGACTCTAAAAGACAAAAATACAGTCATTTTGGCTAAAATAGTTTTTCAGACCTTTGTTGACCAAACGTAGGTATTATGACTAAAAAGGGCTTTTTAGACACTTGGAGACCAAAATAGAGTCATTTTGACCAAAAAAAGTTTTCAGATCACTGGTTATGAAATGCAATTATCTTGTCTAAACCCGGCTTTTTAAGACTCTAAAAGACAAAAATACAGTCATTTTGGCTAAAAAAGTTTTTCAGACCTTTGGTGACCAAATGCAGTTATTTTGACTAAAAAGGCTTTTTAGACACTTGGAGACCAAAATAGAGTCATTTTGACCCAAACAAATACCAAATCTAAATGCGGAGTTTTGAGACTCTAAAAGACAAAAATACAGTCATTTTGGCTAAAATAGTTTTTCAGACCTTTGTTGACCAAACGTAGGTATTATGACTAAAAAGGGCTTTTTAGACACTTGGAGACCTAAATAGAGTCATTTTGACCAAAAACATTTTTTCAGGCCATTGGTTACCAAATGCAATTATCTTATCCAAAACCGGTTTTTAAGACTCTGACGAAAATACAATCATTTTGACTAAATTTTTATTCATACCTTTGCTGACCAAATGCAGTTATTTTGACTTAAAAGGGCTTCTTAGACACTTGGAGACCAAAATAGAGTCATTTTGACCAAAAAAGTTTTCAGATCACTGGTTACAAAATGCAATTATCTTGTCTAAACCCGGCTTTTTAAGACTCTAAAAGACAAAAATACAGTCATTTTGGCTAAAAAAGTTTTCAATCCTTTGGTGACCAAATGCAGTTATTTTGACTGAAAAAGGCTTTTTAGACACTTGGAGACCAAAATAGAGTAATTTTGACCCAAACAAATACCAAATCTAAATGCGGAGTTTTGAGAATCTAAAATAGTTTTCAGACCTTTAGTGACCAAACGTAGTTATTTTGACTAAAAAGGGCTTTATAGACACTTGGAGACCTAAATAGAGTAATTTTGACCAAAAACATTTTTTCAGGCCATTGGTTACCAAATGTAGTTTATCTTGTCTAAAAGCGGTGTTTTAAGACTCTAAAAAACAAAAATACAGTTATTTTGGCTAAAAAAAGGTTTTCAGACCTTTGGTGACCAAATGCAGTTATTTTGACTAAAAAAAGGCTTTTTAGACACTCTGAGACCAAAATAGAGTCATTTTGACCCAAAAAAATGTTTCAGGTGATTGGTTACCAAATGCAATTATCTTGTCCAAAACCGGCTTTTTAAGACTCTAATAGACGAAAATACAATAATTTTGACTAAATTTTTTTTCAGACCTTTGGTAACCAAATGCAGTTATTTTGACTAAAAAGGGCTTTTTAGACACTTGGAGACCAAAATAGAGTCATTTTGACCAAAAAAATGTTTTCAGATCACTGGTTACGAAATGCAATTATCTTGTCTAAACCCTTCTTTTTAAGACTCTAAAAGACAAAAATACAGACATTTTGGCTAAAAAAGTTTTTCAGACCTTTGGTGACCAAATGCAGTTATTTTGACTAAAAAGGCTTTTTAGACACTTGGAGACCAAAATAGAGTCATTTTGACCCAAACAAATACCAAATCTAAATGCAGAGTTTTGAGACTCTAAAAGACAAAAATACAGTCATTTTGGCTGAAAAAAGGTTTTCAGACCTTTGGTGACCAAACGTAGTTATTTTGACTAAAAAGGCTTTTTAGACACTTGGAGACCAAAATAGAGTCATTTTGACCAAAAAAAGTTTTCAGATCACTGGTTATGAAATGCAATTATCTTGTCTAAACCCGGCTTTTTAAGACTCTTAAAGACAAAAATATAGTCATTTTGGCTAAAAAAGTTTTTCAGACCTTTGGTGACCAAATGCAGTTATTTTGACTAAAAAGGCTTTTTAGACACTTGGAGACCAAAATAGAGTCATTTTGACCCAAACAAATACCAAATCTAAATGCGGAGTTTTGAGACTCTAAAAGACAAAAATACAGTCATTTTGGCTAAAATAGTTTTTCAGACCTTTGTTGACCAAACGTAGGTATTATGACTAAAAAGGGCTTTTTAGACACTTGGAGACCTAAATAGAGTCATTTTGACCAAAAACATTTTTTCAGGCCATTGGTTACCAAATGCAATTATCTTATCCAAAACCGGTTTTTAAGACTCTGACGAAAATACAATCATTTTGACTAAATTTTTATTCATACCTTTGCTGACCAAATGCAGTTATTTTGACTTAAAAGGGCTTCTTAGACACTTGGAGACCAAAATAGAGTCAATTTGACCAAAAAAGTTTTCAGATCACTGGTTACGAAATGCAATTATCTTGTCTAAACCCGGCTTTTTAAGACTCTAAAAGACAAAAATACAGTCATTTTGGCTAAAAAAGTTTTCAATCCTTTGGTGACCAAATGCAGTTATTTTGACTAAAAAGGCTTTTAGACACTTGGAGACCAAAATAGAGTAATTTTGACCCAAACAAATACCAAATCTAAATGCAGAGTTTTGAGACTCTAAAATAGTTTTTCAGACCTTTGGTGACCAAACGTAGTTATTTTGACTAAAAAGGGCTTTATAGACACTTGGAGACCTAAATACAGTCATTTTGACCAAAAACATTTTTTCAGGCCATTGGTTACCAAATGCAATTATCTTATCCAAAACCGGTTTTTAAGACTCTGACGAAAATACAATCATTTTGACTAAATTTTTATTCATACCTTTGCTGACCAAATGCAGTTATTTTGACTTAAAAGGGCTTCTTAGACACTTGGAGACCAAAATAGAGTCAATTTGACCAAAAAAGTTTTCAGATCACTGGTTACGAAATGCAATTATCTTGTCTAAACCCGGCTTTTTAAGACTCTAAAAGACAAAAATACAGTCATTTTGGCTAAAAAAGTTTTCAATCCTTTGGTGACCAAATGCAGTTATTTTGACTAAAAAGGCTTTTTAGACACTTGGAGACCAAAATAGAGTAATTTTGACCCAAACAAATACCAAATCTAAATGCCGAGTTTTGAGACTCTAAAATAGTTTTTCAGACCTTTGGTGACAAAACGTAGTTATTTTGACTAAAAAGGCTTTTTAGACACTTGGAGACCAAAATAGAGTCATTTTGACCCAAACAAATACCAAATCTAAATGCGGAGTTTTGAGACTCTAAAATACAAAAATACAGTCATTTTGGCTGAAAAAAGGTTTTCAGACCTTTGTTGACCAAACGTAGGTATTATGACTAAAAAGGGCTTTTTAGACACTTGGAGACCAAAATAGAGTCATTTTGACCAAAAAAAGTTTTCAGATCACTGGTTATGAAATGCAATTATCTTGTCTAAACCCGGCTTTTTAAGACTCTTAAAGACAAAAATATAGTCATTTTGGCTAAAAAAGTTTTTCAGACCTTTGGTGACCAAATGCAGTTATTTTGACTAAAAAGGCTTTTTAGACACTTGGAGACCAAAATAGAGTCATTTTGACCCAAACAAATACCAAATCTAAATGCGGAGTTTTGAGACTCTAAAAGACAAAAATACAGTCATTTTGGCTAAAATAGTTTTTCAGACCTTTGATGACCAAACGTAGGTATTATGACTAAAAAGGGCTTTTTAGACACTTGGAGACCTAAATAGTCATTTTGACCAAAAACATTTTTTCAGGCCATTGGTTACCAAATGCAATTATCTTATCCAAAACCGGTTTTTAAGACTCTGACGAAAATACAATCATTTTGACTAAATTTTTATTCATACCTTTGCTGACCAAATGCAGTTATTTTGACTTAAAAGGGCTTCTTAGACACTTGGAGACCAAAATAGAGTCATTTTGACCAAAAAAGTTTTCAGATCACTGGTTACGAAATGCAATTATCTTGTCTAAACCCGGCTTTTTAAGACTCTAAAAGACAAAAATACAGTCATTTTGGCTAAAAAAGTTTTCAGACCTTTGGTGACCAAATGCAGTTATTTTGACTAAAAAAGGCTTTTTAGACACTTGGAGACCAAAATAGAGTCATTTTGACCCAAACAAATACCAAATCTAAATGCGGAGTTTTGAGACTCTAAAATACAAAAATACAGTCATTTTGGCTGAAAAAAGGTTTTCAGACCTTTGGTGACCAAACGTAGTTATTTTGACTTAAAAGGCTTTTTAGACACTTGGAGACCAAAATAGAGTCATTTTGACCAAAAAAAGTTTTCAGATCACTGGTTATGAAATGCAATTATCTTGTCTAAACCCGGCTTTTTAAGACTCTTAAAGACAAAAATATAGTCATTTTGGCTAAAAAAGTTTTTCAGACCTTTGGTGACCAAATGCAGTTATTTTGACTAAAAAGGCTTTTTAGACACTTGGAGACCAAAATAGAGTCATTTTGACCCAAACAAATACCAAATCTAAATGCGGAGTTTTGAGACTCTAAAAGACAAAAATACAGTCATTTTGGCTAAAATAGTTTTTCAGACCTTTGTTGACCAAACGTAGGTATTATGACTAAAAAGGGCTTTTTAGACACTTGGAGACCTAAATAGAGTCATTTTGACCAAAAACATTTTTTCAGGCCATTGGTTACCAAATGCAATTATCTTATCCAAAACCGGTTTTTAAGACTCTGACGAAAATACAATCATTTTGACTAAATTTTTATTCATACCTTTGCTGACCAAATGCAGTTATTTTGACTTAAAAGGGCTTCTTAGACACTTGGAGACCAAAATAGAGTCAATTTGACCAAAAAAGTTTTCAGATCACTGGTTACGAAATGCAATTATCTTGTCTAAACCCGGCTTTTTAAGACTCTAAAAGACAAAAATACAGTCATTTTGGCTAAAAAAGTTTTCAATCCTTTGGTGACCAAATGCAGTTATTTTGACTAAAAAGGCTTTTAGACACTTGGAGACCAAAATAGAGTAATTTTGACCCAAACAAATACCAAATCTAAATGCAGAGTTTTGAGACTCTAAAATAGTTTTTCAGACCTTTGGTGACCAAACGTAGTTATTTTGACTAAAAAGGGCTTTATAGACACTTGGAGACCTAAATACAGTCATTTTGACCAAAAACATTTTTTCAGGCCATTGGTTACCAAATGCAATTATCTTATCCAAAACCGGTTTTTAAGACTCTGACGAAAATACAATCATTTTGACTAAATTTTTATTCATACCTTTGCTGACCAAATGCAGTTATTTTGACTTAAAAGGGCTTCTTAGACACTTGGAGACCAAAATAGAGTCAATTTGACCAAAAAAGTTTTCAGATCACTGGTTACGAAATGCAATTATCTTGTCTAAACCCGGCTTTTTAAGACTCTAAAAGACAAAAATACAGTCATTTTGGCTAAAAAAGTTTTCAATCCTTTGGTGACCAAATGCAGTTATTTTGACTAAAAAGGCTTTTTAGACACTTGGAGACCAAAATAGAGTAATTTTGACCCAAACAAATACCAAATCTAAATGCCGAGTTTTGAGACTCTAAAATAGTTTTTCAGACCTTTGGTGACCAAACGTAGTTATTTTGACTAAAAAGGCTTTTTAGACACTTGGAGACCAAAATAGAGTCATTTTGACCCAAACAAATACCAAATCTAAATGCGGAGTTTTGAGACTCTAAAATACAAAAATACAGTCATTTTGGCTGAAAAAAGGTTTTCAGACCTTTGTTGACCAAACGTAGGTATTATGACTAAAAAGGGCTTTTTAGACACTTGGAGACCAAAATAGAGTCATTTTGACCAAAAAAAGTTTTCAGATCACTGGTTATGAAATGCAATTATCTTGTCTAAACCCGGCTTTTTAAGACTCTTAAAGACAAAAATATAGTCATTTTGGCTAAAAAAGTTTTTCAGACCTTTGGTGACCAAATGCAGTTATTTTGACTAAAAAGGCTTTTTAGACACTTGGAGACCAAAATAGAGTCATTTTGACCCAAACAAATACCAAATCTAAATGCGGAGTTTTGAGACTCTAAAAGACAAAAATACAGTCATTTTGGCTAAAATAGTTTTTCAGACCTTTGTTGACCAAACGTAGGTATTATGACTAAAAAGGGCTTTTTAGACACTTGGAGACCTAAATAGTCATTTTGACCAAAAACATTTTTTCAGGCCATTGGTTACCAAATGCAATTATCTTATCCAAAACCGGTTTTTAAGACTCTGACGAAAATACAATCATTTTGACTAAATTTTTATTCATACCTTTGCTGACCAAATGCAGTTATTTTGACTTAAAAGGGCTTCTTAGACACTTGGAGACCAAAATAGAGTCATTTTGACCAAAAAAGTTTTCAGATCACTGGTTACGAAATGCAATTATCTTGTCTAAACCCGGCTTTTTAAGACTCTAAAAGACAAAAATACAGTCATTTTGGCTAAAAAAGTTTTCAGACCTTTGGTGACCAAATGCAGTTATTTTGACTAAAAAAGGCTTTTTAGACACTTGGAGACCAAAATAGAGTCATTTTGACCCAAACAAATACCAAATCTAAATGCGGAGTTTTGAGACTCTAAAATACAAAAATACAGTCATTTTGGCTGAAAAAAGGTTTTCAGACCTTTGGTGACCAAACGTAGTTATTTTGACTTAAAAGGCTTTTTAGACACTTGGAGACCAAAATAGAGTCATTTTGACCAAAAAAAGTTTTCAGATCACTGGTTATGAAATGCAATTATCTTGTCTAAACCCGGCTTTTTAAGACTCTTAAAGACAAAAATATAGTCATTTTGGCTAAAAAAGTTTTTCAGACCTTTGGTGACCAAATGCAGTTATTTTGACTAAAAAGGCTTTTTAGACACTTGGAGACCAAAATAGAGTCATTTTGACCCAAACAAATACCAAATCTAAATGCGGAGTTTTGAGACTCTAAAAGACAAAAATACAGTCATTTTGGCTAAAATAGTTTTTCAGACCTTTGTTGACCAAACGTAGGTATTATGACTAAAAAGGGCTTTTTAGACACTTGGAGACCTAAATAGAGTCATTTTGACCAAAAACATTTTTTCAGGCCATTGGTTACCAAATGCAATTATCTTATCCAAAACCGGTTTTTAAGACTCTGACGAAAATACAATCATTTTGACTAAATTTTTATTCATACCTTTGCTGACCAAATGCAGTTATTTTGACTTAAAAGGGCTTCTTAGACACTTGGAGACCAAAATAGAGTCAATTTGACCAAAAAAGTTTTCAGATCACTGGTTACGAAATGCAATTATCTTGTCTAAACCCGGCTTTTTAAGACTCTAAAAGACAAAAATACAGTCATTTTGGCTAAAAAAGTTTTCAGACCTTTGGTGACCAAATGCAGTTATTTTGACTAAAAAAGGCTTTTTAGACACTTGGACACCAAAATATAGTAATTTTGACCCAAACAAATACCAAATCTAAATGCGGAGTTTTGAGACTCTAAAATAGTTTTTCAGACCTTTGGTGACCAAACGTAGTTATTTTGACTAAAAAGGGCTTTATAGACACTTGGAGACCTAAATAGAGTCATTTTGACCAAAAACATTTTTTCAGGCCATTGGTTACCAAATGTAGTTTATCTTGTCTAAAAGCAGTGTTTTAAGACTCTAAAAGATTAAAATACAGTCATTTTTGCTAAAAAAAGGTTTTCAGACCTTTGGTGACCAAATGCAGTTATTTTGACTAAAAAAGGCTTTTTAGACACTCTGAGACCAAAATAGAGTCATTTTGACCCAAAAAAATGTTTCAGGTGATTGGTTACCAAATGCAATTATCTTGTCCAAAACCGGCTTTTTAAGACTCTAATAGACGAAAATACAATAATTTTGACTAAATTTTTTTTCAGACCTTTGGTAACCAAATGCAGTTATTTTGACTAAAAAGGGCTTTTTAGACACTTGGAGACCAAAATAGAGTCATTTTGACCAAAAAAATGTTTTCAGATCACTGGTTACGAAATGCAATTGTCTTGTCTAAACCCTTCTTTTTAAGACTCTAAAAGACAAAAATACAGTCATTTTGGCTAAAAAAGTTTTTCAGACCTTTGGTGACCAAATGCAGTTATTTTGACTAAAAAGGCTTTTTAGACACTTGGAGACCAAAATAGAGTCATTTTAACCCAAACAAATACCAAATCTAAATGCGGAGTTTTGAGACTCTAAAAGACAAAAATACAGTCATTTTGGCTGAAAAAAGGTTTTCAGACCTTTGGTGACCAAACGTAGTTATTTTGACTAAAAAGGCTTTTTAGACACTTGGAGACCAAAATAGAGTCATTTTGACCCAAACAAATACCAAATCTAAATGCGGAGTTTTGAGACTCTAAAATACAAAAATACAGTCATTTTGGCTGAAAAAAGGTTTTCAGACCTTTGTTGACCAAACGTAGGTATTATGACTAAAAAGGGCTTTTTAGACACTTGGAGACCAAAATAGAGTCATTTTGACCAAAAAAAGTTTTCAGATCACTGGTTATGAAATGCAATTATCTTGTCTAAACCCGGCTTTTTAAGACTCTTAAAGACAAAAATATAGTCATTTTGGCTAAAAAAGTTTTTCAGACCTTTGGTGACCAAATGCAGTTATTTTGACTAAAAAGGCTTTTTAGACACTTGGAGACCAAAATAGAGTCATTTTGACCCAAACAAATACCAAATCTAAATGCGGAGTTTTGAGACTCTAAAAGACAAAAATACAGTCATTTTGGCTAAAATAGTTTTTCAGACCTTTGTTGACCAAACGTAGGTATTATGACTAAAAAGGGCTTTTTAGACACTTGGAGACCTAAATAGTCATTTTGACCAAAAACATTTTTTCAGGCCATTGGTTACCAAATGCAATTATCTTATCCAAAACCGGTTTTTAAGACTCTGACGAAAATACAATCATTTTGACTAAATTTTTATTCATACCTTTGCTGACCAAATGCAGTTATTTTGACTTAAAAGGGCTTCTTAGACACTTGGAGACCAAAATAGAGTCATTTTGACCAAAAAAGTTTTCAGATCACTGGTTACGAAATGCAATTATCTTGTCTAAACCCGGCTTTTTAAGACTCTAAAAGACAAAAATACAGTCATTTTGGCTAAAAAAGTTTTCAGACCTTTGGTGACCAAATGCAGTTATTTTGACTAAAAAAGGCTTTTTAGACACTTGGAGACCAAAATAGAGTCATTTTGACCCAAACAAATACCAAATCTAAATGCGGAGTTTTGAGACTCTAAAATACAAAAATACAGTCATTTTGGCTGAAAAAAGGTTTTCAGACCTTTGGTGACCAAACGTAGTTATTTTGACTTAAAAGGCTTTTTAGACACTTGGAGACCAAAATAGAGTCATTTTGACCAAAAAAAGTTTTCAGATCACTGGTTATGAAATGCAATTATCTTGTCTAAACCCGGCTTTTTAAGACTCTTAAAGACAAAAATATAGTCATTTTGGCTAAAAAAGTTTTTCAGACCTTTGGTGACCAAATGCAGTTATTTTGACTAAAAAGGCTTTTTAGACACTTGGAGACCAAAATAGAGTCATTTTGACCCAAACAAATACCAAATCTAAATGCGGAGTTTTGAGACTCTAAAAGACAAAAATACAGTCATTTTGGCTAAAATAGTTTTTCAGACCTTTGTTGACCAAACGTAGGTATTATGACTAAAAAGGGCTTTTTAGACACTTGGAGACCTAAATAGAGTCATTTTGACCAAAAACATTTTTTCAGGCCATTGGTTACCAAATGCAATTATCTTATCCAAAACCGGTTTTTAAGACTCTGACGAAAATACAATCATTTTGACTAAATTTTTATTCATACCTTTGCTGACCAAATGCAGTTATTTTGACTTAAAAGGGCTTCTTAGACACTTGGAGACCAAAATAGAGTCAATTTGACCAAAAAAGTTTTCAGATCACTGGTTACGAAATGCAATTATCTTGTCTAAACCCGGCTTTTTAAGACTCTAAAAGACAAAAATACAGTCATTTTGGCTAAAAAAGTTTTCAGACCTTTGGTGACCAAATGCAGTTATTTTGACTAAAAAAGGCTTTTTAGACACTTGGAGACCAAAATATAGTAATTTTGACCCAAACAAATACCAAATCTAAATGCGGAGTTTTGAGACTCTAAAATAGTTTTTCAGACCTTTGGTGACCAAACGTAGTTATTTTGACTAAAAAGGGCTTTATAGACACTTGGAGACCTAAATAGAGTCATTTTGACCAAAAACATTTTTTCAGGCCATTGGTTACCAAATGTAGTTTATCTTGTCTAAAAGCAGTGTTTTAATACTCTAAAAGATTAAAATACAGTCATTTTTGCTAAAAAAGGTTTTCAGACCTTTGGTGACCAAATGCAGTTATTTTGACTAAAAAAGGCTTTTTAGACACTCTGAGACCAAAATAGAGTCATTTTGACCCAAAAAAATGTTTCAGGTGATTGGTTACCAAATGCAATTATCTTGTCCAAAACCGGCTTTTTAAGACTCTAATAGACGAAAATACAATAATTTTGACTAAATTTTTTTTCAGACCTTTGGTAACCAAATGCAGTTATTTTGACTAAAAAGGGCTTTTTAGACACTTGGAGACCAAAATAGAGTCATTTTGACCAAAAAAATGTTTTCAGATCACTGGTTACGAAATGCAATTGTCTTGTCTAAACCCTTCTTTTTAAGACTCTAAAAGACAAAAATACAGTCATTTTGGCTAAAAAAGTTTTTCAGACCTTTGGTGACCAAATGCAGTTATTTTGACTAAAAAGGCTTTTTAGACACTTGGAGACCAAAATAGAGTCATTTTAACCCAAACAAATACCAAATCTAAATGCGGAGTTTTGAGACTCTAAAAGACAAAAATACAGTCATTTTGGCTGAAAAAAGGTTTTCAGACCTTTGGTGACCAAACGTAGTTATTTTGACTAAAAAGGCTTTTTAGACACTTGGAGACCAAAATAGAGTCATTTTGACCCAAACAAATACCAAATCTAAATGCGGAGTTTTGAGACTCTAAAAGACAAAAATACAGTCATTTTGGCTAAAATAGTTTTTCAGACCTTTGTTGACCAAACGTAGGTATTATGACTAAAAAGGGCTTTTTAGACACTTGGAGACCAAAATAGAGTCATTTTGACCAAAAAAAGTTTTCAGATCACTGGTTATGAAATGCAATTATCTTGTCTAAACCCGGCTTTTTAAGACTCTAAAAGACAAAAATACAGTCATTTTGGCTAAAAAAGTTTTTCAGACCTTTGGTGACCAAATGCAGTTATTTTGACTAAAAAGGCTTTTTAGACACTTGGAGACCAAAATAGAGTCATTTTGACCCAAACAAATACCAAATCTAAATGCGGAGTTTTGAGACTCTAAAAGACAAAAATACAGTCATTTTGGCTAAAATAGTTTTTCAGACCTTTGTTGACCAAACGTAGGTATTATGACTAAAAAGGGCTTTTTAGACATTTGGAGACCTAAATAGAGTCATTTTGACCAAAAACATTTTTTCAGGCCATTGGTTACCAAATGCAATTATCTTATCCAAAACCGGTTTTTAAGACTCTGACGAAAATACAATCATTTTGACTAAATTTTTATTCATACCTTTGCTGACAAAATGCAGTTATTTTGACTTAAAAGGGCTTCTTAGACACTTGGAGACCAAAATAGAGTCATTTTGACCAAAAAAGTTTTCAGATCACTGGTTACGAAATGCAATTATCTTGTCTAAACCCGGCTTTTTAAGACTCTAAAAGACAAAAATACAGTCATTTTGGCTAAAAAAGTTTTCAATCCTTTGGTGACCAAATGCAGTTATTTTGACTAAAAAAGGCTTTTTAGACACTTGGAGACCAAAATAGAGTAATTTTGACCCAAACAAATACCAAATCTAAATGCGGAGTTTTGAGAATCTAAAATAGTTTTTCAGACCTTTGGTGACCAAACGTAGTTATTTTGACTAAAAAGAGCTTTATAGACACTTGGAGACCTAAATAGAGTCATTTTGACCCAAAAAAATGTTTCAGGTGATTGGTTACCAAATGCAATTATCTTGTCCAAAACCGGCTTTTTAAGACTCTAATAGACGAAAATACAATAATTTTGACTAAATTTTTTTTCAGACCTTTGGTAACCAAATGCAGTTATTTTGACTAAAAAGGGCTTTTTAGACACTTGGAGACCAAAATAGAGTCATTTTGACCAAAAAAATGTTTTCAGATCACTGGTTACGAAATGCAATTGTCTTGTCTAAACCCTTCTTTTTAAGACTCTAAAAGACAAAAATACAGTCATTTTGGCTAAAAAAGTTTTTCAGACCTTTGGTGACCAAATGCAGTTATTTTGACTAAAAAGGCTTTTTAGACACTTGGAGACCAAAATAGAGTCATTTTAACCCAAACAAATACCAAATCTAAATGCGGAGTTTTGAGACTCTAAAAGACAAAAATACAGTCATGTTGGCTGAAAAAAGGTTTTCAGACCTTTGGTGACCAAACGTAGTTATTTTGACTAAAAAGGCTTTTTAGACACTTGGAGACCAAAATAGAGTCATTTTGACCCAAACAAATACCAAATCTAAATGCGGAGTTTTGAGACTCTAAAAGACAAAAATACAGTCATTTTGGCTAAAATAGTTTTTCAGACCTTTGTTGACCAAACGTAGGTATTATGACTAAAAAGGGCTTTTTAGACACTTGGAGACCAAAATAGAGTCATTTTGACCAAAAAAAGTTTTCAGATCACTGGTTATGAAATGCAATTATCTTGTCTAAACCCGGCTTTTTAAGACTCTAAAAGACAAAAATACAGTCATTTTGGCTAAAAAAGTTTTTCAGACCTTTGGTGACCAAATGCAGTTATTTTGACTAAAAAGGCTTTTTAGACACTTGGAGACCAAAATAGAGTCATTTTGACCCAAACAAATACCAAATCTAAATGCGGAGTTTTGAGACTCTAAAAGACAAAAATACAGTCATTTTGGCTAAAATAGTTTTTCAGACCTTTGTTGACCAAACGTAGGTATTATGACTAAAAAGGGGTTTTTAGACACTTGGAGACCTAAATAGAGTCATTTTGACCAAAAACATTTTTTCAGGCCATTGGTTACCAAATGCAATTATCTTATCCAAAACCGGTTTTTAAGACTCTGACGAAAATACAATCATTTTGACTAAATTTTTATTCATACCTTTGCTGACCAAATGCAGTTATTTTGACTTAAAAGGGCTTCTTAGACACTTGGAGACCAAAATAGAGTCATTTTGACCAAAAAAGTTTTCAGATCACTGGTTACAAAATGCAATTATCTTGTCTAAACCCGGCTTTTTAAGACTCTAAAAGACAAAAATACAGTCATTTTGGCTAAAAAAGTTTTCAATCCTTTGGTGACCAAATGCAGTTATTTTGACTGAAAAAGGCTTTTTAGACACTTGGAGACCAAAATAGAGTAATTTTGACCCAAACAAATACCAAATCTAAATGCGGAGTTTTGAGAATCTAAAATAGTTTTCAGACCTTTAGTGACCAAACGTAGTTATTTTGACTAAAAAGGGCTTTATAGACACTTGGAGACCTAAATAGAGTAATTTTGACCAAAAACATTTTTTCAGGCCATTGGTTACCAAATGTAGTTTATCTTGTCTAAAAGCGGTGTTTTAAGACTCTAAAAAACAAAAATACAGTTATTTTGGCTAAAAAAAGGTTTTCAGACCTTTGGTGACCAAATGCAGTTATTTTGACTAAAAAAAAGGCTTTTTAGACACTCTGAGACCAAAATAGAGTCATTTTGACCCAAAAAAATGTTTCAGGTGATTGGTTACCAAATGCAATTATCTTGTCCAAAACCGGCTTTTTAAGACTCTAATAGACGAAAATACAATAATTTTGACTAAATTTTTTTTCAGACCTTTGGTAACCAAATGCAGTTATTTTGACTAAAAAGGGCTTTTTAGACACTTGGAGACCAAAATAGAGTCATTTTGACCAAAAAAATGTTTTCAGATCACTGGTTACGAAATGCAATTATCTTGTCTAAACCCTTCTTTTTAAGACTCTAAAAGACAAAAATACAGACATTTTGGCTAAAAAAGTTTTTCAGACCTTTGGTGACCAAATGCAGTTATTTTGACTAAAAAGGCTTTTTAGACACTTGGAGACCAAAATAGAGTCATTTTGACCCAAACAAATACCAAATCTAAATGCAGAGTTTTGAGACTCTAAAAGACAAAAATACAGTCATTTTGGCTGAAAAAAGGTTTTCAGACCTTTGGTGACCAAACGTAGTTATTTTGACTAAAAAGGCTTTTTAGACACTTGGAGACCAAAATAGAGTCATTTTGACCAAAAAAAGTTTTCAGATCACTGGTTATGAAATGCAATTATCTTGTCTAAACCCGGCTTTTTAAGACTCTTAAAGACAAAAATATAGTCATTTTGGCTAAAAAAGTTTTTCAGACCTTTGGTGACCAAATGCAGTTATTTTGACTAAAAAGGCTTTTTAGACACTTGGAGACCAAAATAGAGTCATTTTGACCCAAACAAATACCAAATCTAAATGCGGAGTTTTGAGACTCTAAAAGACAAAAATACAGTCATTTTGGCTAAAATAGTTTTTCAGACCTTTGTTGACCAAACGTAGGTATTATGACTAAAAAGGGCTTTTTAGACACTTGGAGACCTAAATAGAGTCATTTTGACCAAAAACATTTTTTCAGGCCATTGGTTACCAAATGCAATTATCTTATCCAAAACCGGTTTTTAAGACTCTGACGAAAATACAATCATTTTGACTAAATTTTTATTCATACCTTTGCTGACCAAATGCAGTTATTTTGACTTAAAAGGGCTTCTTAGACACTTGGAGACCAAAATAGAGTCAATTTGACCAAAAAAGTTTTCAGATCACTGGTTACGAAATGCAATTATCTTGTCTAAACCCGGCTTTTTAAGACTCTAAAAGACAAAAATACAGTCATTTTGGCTAAAAAAGTTTTCAATCCTTTGGTGACCAAATGCAGTTATTTTGACTAAAAAGGCTTTTAGACACTTGGAGACCAAAATAGAGTAATTTTGACCCAAACAAATACCAAATCTAAATGCAGAGTTTTGAGACTCTAAAATAGTTTTTCAGACCTTTGGTGACCAAACGTAGTTATTTTGACTAAAAAGGGCTTTATAGACACTTGGAGACCTAAATACAGTCATTTTGACCAAAAACATTTTTTCAGGCCATTGGTTACCAAATGCAATTATCTTATCCAAAACCGGTTTTTAAGACTCTGACGAAAATACAATCATTTTGACTAAATTTTTATTCATACCTTTGCTGACCAAATGCAGTTATTTTGACTTAAAAGGGCTTCTTAGACACTTGGAGACCAAAATAGAGTCAATTTGACCAAAAAAGTTTTCAGATCACTGGTTACGAAATGCAATTATCTTGTCTAAACCCGGCTTTTTAAGACTCTAAAAGACAAAAATACAGTCATTTTGGCTAAAAAAGTTTTCAATCCTTTGGTGACCAAATGCAGTTATTTTGACTAAAAAGGCTTTTTAGACACTTGGAGACCAAAATAGAGTAATTTTGACCCAAACAAATACCAAATCTAAATGCCGAGTTTTGAGACTCTAAAATAGTTTTTCAGACCTTTGGTGACCAAACGTAGTTATTTTGACTAAAAAGGCTTTTTAGACACTTGGAGACCAAAATAGAGTCATTTTGACCCAAACAAATACCAAATCTAAATGCGGAGTTTTGAGACTCTAAAATACAAAAATACAGTCATTTTGGCTGAAAAAAGGTTTTCAGACCTTTGTTGACCAAACGTAGGTATTATGACTAAAAAGGGCTTTTTAGACACTTGGAGACCAAAATAGAGTCATTTTGACCAAAAAAAGTTTTCAGATCACTGGTTATGAAATGCAATTATCTTGTCTAAACCCGGCTTTTTAAGACTCTTAAAGACAAAAATATAGTCATTTTGGCTAAAAAAGTTTTTCAGACCTTTGGTGACCAAATGCAGTTATTTTGACTAAAAAGGCTTTTTAGACACTTGGAGACCAAAATAGAGTCATTTTGACCCAAACAAATACCAAATCTAAATGCGGAGTTTTGAGACTCTAAAAGACAAAAATACAGTCATTTTGGCTAAAATAGTTTTTCAGACCTTTGTTGACCAAACGTAGGTATTATGACTAAAAAGGGCTTTTTAGACACTTGGAGACCTAAATAGTCATTTTGACCAAAAACATTTTTTCAGGCCATTGGTTACCAAATGCAATTATCTTATCCAAAACCGGTTTTTAAGACTCTGACGAAAATACAATCATTTTGACTAAATTTTTATTCATACCTTTGCTGACCAAATGCAGTTATTTTGACTTAAAAGGGCTTCTTAGACACTTGGAGACCAAAATAGAGTCATTTTGACCAAAAAAGTTTTCAGATCACTGGTTACGAAATGCAATTATCTTGTCTAAACCCGGCTTTTTAAGACTCTAAAAGACAAAAATACAGTCATTTTGGCTAAAAAAGTTTTCAGACCTTTGGTGACCAAATGCAGTTATTTTGACTAAAAAAGGCTTTTTAGACACTTGGAGACCAAAATAGAGTCATTTTGACCCAAACAAATACCAAATCTAAATGCGGAGTTTTGAGACTCTAAAATACAAAAATACAGTCATTTTGGCTGAAAAAAGGTTTTCAGACCTTTGGTGACCAAACGTAGTTATTTTGACTTAAAAGGCTTTTTAGACACTTGGAGACCAAAATAGAGTCATTTTGACCAAAAAAAGTTTTCAGATCACTGGTTATGAAATGCAATTATCTTGTCTAAACCCGGCTTTTTAAGACTCTTAAAGACAAAAATATAGTCATTTTGGCTAAAAAAGTTTTTCAGACCTTTGGTGACCAAATGCAGTTATTTTGACTAAAAAGGCTTTTTAGACACTTGGAGACCAAAATAGAGTCATTTTGACCCAAACAAATACCAAATCTAAATGCGGAGTTTTGAGACTCTAAAAGACAAAAATACAGTCATTTTGGCTAAAATAGTTTTTCAGACCTTTGTTGACCAAACGTAGGTATTATGACTAAAAAGGGCTTTTTAGACACTTGGAGACCTAAATAGAGTCATTTTGACCAAAAACATTTTTTCAGGCCATTGGTTACCAAATGCAATTATCTTATCCAAAACCGGTTTTTAAGACTCTGACGAAAATACAATCATTTTGACTAAATTTTTATTCATACCTTTGCTGACCAAATGCAGTTATTTTGACTTAAAAGGGCTTCTTAGACACTTGGAGACCAAAATAGAGTCAATTTGACCAAAAAAGTTTTCAGATCACTGGTTACGAAATGCAATTATCTTGTCTAAACCCGGCTTTTTAAGACTCTAAAAGACAAAAATACAGTCATTTTGGCTAAAAAAGTTTTCAATCCTTTGGTGACCAAATGCAGTTATTTTGACTAAAAAGGCTTTTAGACACTTGGAGACCAAAATAGAGTAATTTTGACCCAAACAAATACCAAATCTAAATGCAGAGTTTTGAGACTCTAAAATAGTTTTTCAGACCTTTGGTGACCAAACGTAGTTATTTTGACTAAAAAGGGCTTTATAGACACTTGGAGACCTAAATACAGTCATTTTGACCAAAAACATTTTTTCAGGCCATTGGTTACCAAATGCAATTATCTTATCCAAAACCGGTTTTTAAGACTCTGACGAAAATACAATCATTTTGACTAAATTTTTATTCATACCTTTGCTGACCAAATGCAGTTATTTTGACTTAAAAGGGCTTCTTAGACACTTGGAGACCAAAATAGAGTCAATTTGACCAAAAAAGTTTTCAGATCACTGGTTACGAAATGCAATTATCTTGTCTAAACCCGGCTTTTTAAGACTCTAAAAGACAAAAATACAGTCATTTTGGCTAAAAAAGTTTTCAATCCTTTGGTGACCAAATGCAGTTATTTTGACTAAAAAGGCTTTTTAGACACTTGGAGACCAAAATAGAGTAATTTTGACCCAAACAAATACCAAATCTAAATGCCGAGTTTTGAGACTCTAAAATAGTTTTTCAGACCTTTGGTGACCAAACGTAGTTATTTTGACTAAAAAGGCTTTTTAGACACTTGGAGACCAAAATAGAGTCATTTTGACCCAAACAAATACCAAATCTAAATGCGGAGTTTTGAGACTCTAAAATACAAAAATACAGTCATTTTGGCTGAAAAAAGGTTTTCAGACCTTTGTTGACCAAACGTAGGTATTATGACTAAAAAGGGCTTTTTAGACACTTGGAGACCAAAATAGAGTCATTTTGACCAAAAAAAGTTTTCAGATCACTGGTTATGAAATGCAATTATCTTGTCTAAACCCGGCTTTTTAAGACTCTTAAAGACAAAAATATAGTCATTTTGGCTAAAAAAGTTTTTCAGACCTTTGGTGACCAAATGCAGTTATTTTGACTAAAAAGGCTTTTTAGACACTTGGAGACCAAAATAGAGTCATTTTGACCCAAACAAATACCAAATCTAAATGCGGAGTTTTGAGACTCTAAAAGACAAAAATACAGTCATTTTGGCTAAAATAGTTTTTCAGACCTTTGTTGACCAAACGTAGGTATTATGACTAAAAAGGGCTTTTTAGACACTTGGAGACCTAAATAGAGTCATTTTGACCAAAAACATTTTTTCAGGCCATTGGTTACCAAATGCAATTATCTTATCCAAAACCGGTTTTTAAGACTCTGACGAAAATACAATCATTTTGACTAAATTTTTATTCATACCTTTGCTGACCAAATGCAGTTATTTTGACTTAAAAGGGCTTCTTAGACACTTGGAGACCAAAATAGAGTCAATTTGACCAAAAAAGTTTTCAGATCACTGGTTACGAAATGCAATTATCTTGTCTAAACCCGGCTTTTTAAGACTCTAAAAGACAAAAATACAGTCATTTTGGCTAAAAAAGTTTTCAATCCTTTGGTGACCAAATGCAGTTATTTTGACTAAAAAGGCTTTTAGACACTTGGAGACCAAAATAGAGTAATTTTGACCCAAACAAATACCAAATCTAAATGCAGAGTTTTGAGACTCTAAAATAGTTTTTCAGACCTTTGGTGACCAAACGTAGTTATTTTGACTAAAAAGGGCTTTATAGACACTTGGAGACCTAAATACAGTCATTTTGACCAAAAACATTTTTTCAGGCCATTGGTTACCAAATGCAATTATCTTATCCAAAACCGGTTTTTAAGACTCTGACGAAAATACAATCATTTTGACTAAATTTTTATTCATACCTTTGCTGACCAAATGCAGTTATTTTGACTTAAAAGGGCTTCTTAGACACTTGGAGACCAAAATAGAGTCAATTTGACCAAAAAAGTTTTCAGATCACTGGTTACGAAATGCAATTATCTTGTCTAAACCCGGCTTTTTAAGACTCTAAAAGACAAAAATACAGTCATTTTGGCTAAAAAAGTTTTCAATCCTTTGGTGACCAAATGCAGTTATTTTGACTAAAAAGGCTTTTTAGACACTTGGAGACCAAAATAGAGTAATTTTGACCCAAACAAATACCAAATCTAAATGCCGAGTTTTGAGACTCTAAAATAGTTTTTCAGACCTTTGGTGACCAAACGTAGTTATTTTGACTAAAAAGGCTTTTTAGACACTTGGAGACCAAAATAGAGTCATTTTGACCCAAACAAATACCAAATCTAAATGCGGAGTTTTGAGACTCTAAAATACAAAAATACAGTCATTTTGGCTGAAAAAAGGTTTTCAGACCTTTGTTGACCAAACGTAGGTATTATGACTAAAAAGGGCTTTTTAGACACTTGGAGACCAAAATAGAGTCATTTTGACCAAAAAAAGTTTTCAGATCACTGGTTATGAAATGCAATTATCTTGTCTAAACCCGGCTTTTTAAGACTCTTAAAGACAAAAATATAGTCATTTTGGCTAAAAAAGTTTTTCAGACCTTTGGTGACCAAATGCAGTTATTTTGACTAAAAAGGCTTTTTAGACACTTGGAGACCAAAATAGAGTCATTTTGACCCAAACAAATACCAAATCTAAATGCGGAGTTTTGAGACTCTAAAAGACAAAAATACAGTCATTTTGGCTAAAATAGTTTTTCAGACCTTTGTTGACCAAACGTAGGTATTATGACTAAAAAGGGCTTTTTAGACACTTGGAGACCTAAATAGTCATTTTGACCAAAAACATTTTTTCAGGCCATTGGTTACCAAATGCAATTATCTTATCCAAAACCGGTTTTTAAGACTCTGACGAAAATACAATCATTTTGACTAAATTTTTATTCATACCTTTGCTGACCAAATGCAGTTATTTTGACTTAAAAGGGCTTCTTAGACACTTGGAGACCAAAATAGAGTCATTTTGACCAAAAAAGTTTTCAGATCACTGGTTACGAAATGCAATTATCTTGTCTAAACCCGGCTTTTTAAGACTCTAAAAGACAAAAATACAGTCATTTTGGCTAAAAAAGTTTTCAGACCTTTGGTGACCAAATGCAGTTATTTTGACTAAAAAAGGCTTTTTAGACACTTGGAGACCAAAATAGAGTCATTTTGACCCAAACAAATACCAAATCTAAATGCGGAGTTTTGAGACTCTAAAATACAAAAATACAGTCATTTTGGCTGAAAAAAGGTTTTCAGACCTTTGGTGACCAAACGTAGTTATTTTGACTTAAAAGGCTTTTTAGACACTTGGAGACCAAAATAGAGTCATTTTGACCAAAAAAAGTTTTCAGATCACTGGTTATGAAATGCAATTATCTTGTCTAAACCCGGCTTTTTAAGACTCTTAAAGACAAAAATATAGTCATTTTGGCTAAAAAAGTTTTTCAGACCTTTGGTGACCAAATGCAGTTATTTTGACTAAAAAGGCTTTTTAGACACTTGGAGACCAAAATAGAGTCATTTTGACCCAAACAAATACCAAATCTAAATGCGGAGTTTTGAGACTCTAAAAGACAAAAATACAGTCATTTTGGCTAAAATAGTTTTTCAGACCTTTGTTGACCAAACGTAGGTATTATGACTAAAAAGGGCTTTTTAGACACTTGGAGACCTAAATAGAGTCATTTTGACCAAAAACATTTTTTCAGGCCATTGGTTACCAAATGCAATTATCTTATCCAAAACCGGTTTTTAAGACTCTGACGAAAATACAATCATTTTGACTAAATTTTTATTCATACCTTTGCTGACCAAATGCAGTTATTTTGACTTAAAAGGGCTTCTTAGACACTTGGAGACCAAAATAGAGTCAATTTGACCAAAAAAGTTTTCAGATCACTGGTTACGAAATGCAATTATCTTGTCTAAACCCGGCTTTTTAAGACTCTAAAAGACAAAAATACAGTCATTTTGGCTAAAAAAGTTTTCAGACCTTTGGTGACCAAATGCAGTTATTTTGACTAAAAAAGGCTTTTTAGACACTTGGACACCAAAATATAGTAATTTTGACCCAAACAAATACCAAATCTAAATGCGGAGTTTTGAGACTCTAAAATAGTTTTTCAGACCTTTGGTGACCAAACGTAGTTATTTTGACTAAAAAGGGCTTTATAGACACTTGGAGACCTAAATAGAGTCATTTTGACCAAAAACATTTTTTCAGGCCATTGGTTACCAAATGTAGTTTATCTTGTCTAAAAGCAGTGTTTTAAGACTCTAAAAGATTAAAATACAGTCATTTTTGCTAAAAAAAGGTTTTCAGACCTTTGGTGACCAAATGCAGTTATTTTGACTAAAAAAGGCTTTTTAGACACTCTGAGACCAAAATAGAGTCATTTTGACCCAAAAAAATGTTTCAGGTGATTGGTTACCAAATGCAATTATCTTGTCCAAAACCGGCTTTTTAAGACTC
Organism: Pelophylax lessonae; assembly: GCF_965119305.1. Lineage (NCBI taxonomy): Eukaryota > Metazoa > Chordata > Amphibia > Anura > Ranidae > Pelophylax > Pelophylax lessonae. The sequence continues at coordinate 141,711,555 of NC_138773.1, read as the reverse complement.
TAATAGACGAAAATACAATAATTTTGACTAAATTTTTTTTCAGACCTTTGGTAACCAAATGCAGTTATTTTGACTAAAAAGGGCTTTTTAGACACTTGGAGACCAAAATAGAGTCATTTTGACCAAAAAAATGTTTTCAGATCACTGGTTACGAAATGCAATTGTCTTGTCTAAACCCTTCTTTTTAAGACTCTAAAAGACAAAAATACAGTCATTTTGGCTAAAAAAGTTTTTCAGACCTTTGGTGACCAAATGCAGTTATTTTGACTAAAAAGGCTTTTTAGACACTTGGAGACCAAAATAGAGTCATTTTAACCCAAACAAATACCAAATCTAAATGCGGAGTTTTGAGACTCTAAAAGACAAAAATACAGTCATTTTGGCTGAAAAAAGGATTTCAGACCTTTGGTGACCAAACGTAGTTATTTTGACTAAAAAGGCTTTTTAGACACTTGGAGACCAAAATAGAGTCATTTTGACCCAAACAAATACCAAATCTAAATGCGGAGTTTTGAGACTCTAAAATACAAAAATACAGTCATTTTGGCTGAAAAAAGGTTTTCAGACCTTTGTTGACCAAACGTAGGTATTATGACTAAAAAGGGCTTTTTAGACACTTGGAGACCAAAATAGAGTCATTTTGACCAAAAAAAGTTTTCAGATCACTGGTTATGAAATGCAATTATCTTGTCTAAACCCGGCTTTTTAAGACTCTTAAAGACAAAAATATAGTCATTTTGGCTAAAAAAGTTTTTCAGACCTTTGGTGACCAAATGCAGTTATTTTGACTAAAAAGGCTTTTTAGACACTTGGAGACCAAAATAGAGTCATTTTGACCCAAACAAATACCAAATCTAAATGCGGAGTTTTGAGACTCTAAAAGACAAAAATACAGTCATTTTGGCTAAAATAGTTTTTCAGACCTTTGTTGACCAAACGTAGGTATTATGACTAAAAAGGGCTTTTTAGACACTTGGAGACCTAAATAGTCATTTTGACCAAAAACATTTTTTCAGGCCATTGGTTACCAAATGCAATTATCTTATCCAAAACCGGTTTTTAAGACTCTGACGAAAATACAATCATTTTGACTAAATTTTTATTCATACCTTTGCTGACCAAATGCAGTTATTTTGACTTAAAAGGGCTTCTTAGACACTTGGAGACCAAAATAGAGTCATTTTGACCAAAAAAGTTTTCAGATCACTGGTTACGAAATGCAATTATCTTGTCTAAACCCGGCTTTTTAAGACTCTAAAAGACAAAAATACAGTCATTTTGGCTAAAAAAGTTTTCAGACCTTTGGTGACCAAATGCAGTTATTTTGACTAAAAAAGGCTTTTTAGACACTTGGAGACCAAAATAGAGTCATTTTGACCCAAACAAATACCAAATCTAAATGCGGAGTTTTGAGACTCTAAAATACAAAAATACAGTCATTTTGGCTGAAAAAAGGTTTTCAGACCTTTGGTGACCAAACGTAGTTATTTTGACTTAAAAGGCTTTTTAGACACTTGGAGACCAAAATAGAGTCATTTTGACCAAAAAAAGTTTTCAGATCACTGGTTATGAAATGCAATTATCTTGTCTAAACCCGGCTTTTTAAGACTCTTAAAGACAAAAATATAGTCATTTTGGCTAAAAAAGTTTTTCAGACCTTTGGTGACCAAATGCAGTTATTTTGACTAAAAAGGCTTTTTAGACACTTGGAGACCAAAATAGAGTCATTTTGACCCAAACAAATACCAAATCTAAATGCGGAGTTTTGAGACTCTAAAAGACAAAAATACAGTCATTTTGGCTAAAATAGTTTTTCAGACCTTTGTTGACCAAACGTAGGTATTATGACTAAAAAGGGCTTTTTAGACACTTGGAGACCTAAATAGTCATTTTGACCAAAAACATTTTTTCAGGCCATTGGTTACCAAATGCAATTATCTTATCCAAAACCGGTTTTTAAGACTCTGACGAAAATACAATCATTTTGACTAAATTTTTATTCATACCTTTGCTGACCAAATGCAGTTATTTTGACTTAAAAGGGCTTCTTAGACACTTGGAGACCAAAATAGAGTCATTTTGACCAAAAAAGTTTTCAGATCACTGGTTACGAAATGCAATTATCTTGTCTAAACCCGGCTTTTTAAGACTCTAAAAGACAAAAATACAGTCATTTTGGCTAAAAAAGTTTTCAGACCTTTGGTGACCAAATGCAGTTATTTTGACTAAAAAAGGCTTTTTAGACACTTGGAGACCAAAATAGAGTCATTTTGACCCAAACAAATACCAAATCTAAATGCGGAGTTTTGAGACTCTAAAATACAAAAATACAGTCATTTTGGCTGAAAAAAGGTTTTCAGACCTTTGGTGACCAAACGTAGTTATTTTGACTAAAAAGGCTTTTTAGACACTTGGAGACCAAAATAGAGTCATTTTGACCCAAACAAATACCAAATCTAAATGCGGAGTTTTGAGACTCTAAAAGACAAAAATACAGTCATTTTGGCTAAAATAGTTTTTCAGACCTTTGTTGACCAAACGTAGGTATTATGACTAAAAAGGGCTTTTTAGACACTTGGAGACCAAAATAGAGTCATTTTGACCAAAAAAAGTTTTCAGATCACTGGTTATGAAATGCAAGTATCTTGTCTAAACCCGGCTTTTTAAGACTCTAAAAGACAAAAATACAGTCATTTTGGCTAAAAAAGTTTTTCAGACCTTTGGTGACCAAATGCAGTTATTTTGACTAAAAAGGCTTTTTAGACACTTGGAGACCAAAATAGAGTCATTTTGACCCAAACAAATACCAAATCTAAATGCGGAGTTTTGAGACTCTAAAAGACAAAAATACAGTCATTTTGGCTAAAATAGTTTTTCAGACCTTTGTTGACCAAACGTAGGTATTATGACTAAAAAGGGCTTTTTAGACACTTGGAGACCTAAATAGAGTCATTTTGACCAAAAACATTTTTTCAGGCCATTGGTTACCAAATGCAATTATCTTATCCAAAACCGGTTTTTAAGACTCTGACGAAAATACAATCATTTTGACTAAATTTTTATTCATACCTTTGCTGACTAAATGCAGTTATTTTGACTTAAAAGGGCTTCTTAGACACTTGGAGACCAAAATAGAGTCATTTTAACCAAAAAAGTTTTCAGATCACTGGTTACGAAATGCAATTATCTTGTCTAAACCCGGCTTTTTAAGACTCTAAAAGACAAAAATACAGTCATTTTGGCTAAAAAAGTTTTCAATCCTTTGGTGACCAAATGCAGTTATTTTGACTAAAAAAGGCTTTTTAGACACTTGGAGACCAAAATAGAGTAATTTTGACCCAAACAAATACCAAATCTAAATGCGGAGTTTTGAGAATCTAAAATAGTTTTTCAGACCTTTGGTGACCAAACGTAGTTATTTTGACTAAAAAGAGCTTTATAGACACTTGGAGACCTAAATAGAGTCATTTTGACCCAAAAAAATGTTTCAGGTGATTGGTTACCAAATGCAATTATCTTGTCCAAAACCGGCTTTTTAAGACTCTAATAGACGAAAATACAATAATTTTGACTAAATTTTTTTTCAGACCTTTGGTAACCAAATGCAGTTATTTTGACTAAAAAGGGCTTTTTAGACACTTGGAGACCAAAATAGAGTCATTTTGACCAAAAAAATGTTTTCAGATCACTGGTTACGAAATGCAATTGTCTTGTCTAAACCCTTCTTTTTAAGACTCTAAAAGACAAAAATACAGTCATTTTGGCTAAAAAAGTTTTCAGACCTTTGGTGACCAAATGCAGTTATTTTGACTAAAAAGGCTTTTTAGACACTTGGAGACCAAAATAGAGTCATTTTAACCCAAACAAATACCAAATCTAAATGCGGAGTTTTGAGACTCTAAAAGACAAAAATACAGTCATTTTGGCTGAAAAAAGGTTTTCAGACCTTTGGTGACCAAACGTAGTTATTTTGACTAAAAAGGCTTTTTAGACACTTGGAGACCAAAATAGAGTCATTTTGACCCAAACAAATACCAAATCTAAATGCGGAGTTTTGAGACTCTAAAAGACAAAAATACAGTCATTTTGGCTAAAATAGTTTTTCAGACCTTTGTTGACCAAACGTAGGTATTATGACTAAAAAGGGCTTTTTAGACACTTGGAGACCAAAATAGAGTCATTTTGACCAAAAAAAGTTTTCAGATCACTGGTTATGAAATGCAATTATCTTGTCTAAACCCGGCTTTTTAAGACTCTAAAAGACAAAAATACAGTCATTTTGGCTAAAAAAGTTTTTCAGACCTTTGGTGACCAAATGCAGTTATTTTGACTAAAAAGGCTTTTTAGACACTTGGAGACCAAAATAGAGTCATTTTGACCCAAACAAATACCAAATCTAAATGCGGAGTTTTGAGACTCTAAAAGACAAAAATACAGTCATTTTGGCTAAAATAGTTTTTCAGACCTTTGTTGACCAAACGTAGGTATTATGACTAAAAAGGGCTTTTTAGACACTTGGAGACCTAAATAGAGTCATTTTGACCAAAAACATTTTTTCAGGCCATTGGTTACCAAATGCAATTATCTTATCCAAAACCGGTTTTTAAGACTCTGACGAAAATACAATCATTTTGACTAAATTTTTATTCATACCTTTGCTGACCAAATGCAGTTATTTTGACTTAAAAGGGCTTCTTAGACACTTGGAGACCAAAATAGAGTCAATTTGACCAAAAAAGTTTTCAGATCACTGGTTACGAAATGCAATTATCTTGTCTAAACCCGGCTTTTTAAGACTCTAAAAGACAAAAATACAGTCATTTTGGCTAAAAAAGTTTTCAATCCTTTGGTGACCAAATGCAGTTATTTTGACTAAAAAGGCTTTTTAGACACTTGGAGACCAAAATAGAGTAATTTTGACCCAAACAAATACCAAATCTAAATGCCGAGTTTTGAGACTCTAAAATAGTTTTTCAGACCTTTGGTGACCAAACGTAGTTATTTTGACTAAAAAGGGCTTTATAGACACTTGGAGACCTAAATACAGTCATTTTGACCAAAAACATTTTTTCAGGCCATTGGTTACCAAATGCAATTATCTTATCCAAAACCGGTTTTTAAGACTCTGAAGAAAATACAATCATTTTGACTAAATTTTTATTCATACCTTTGCTGACCAAATGCAGTTATTTTGACTTAAAAGGGCTTCTTAGACACTTGGAGACCAAAATAGAGTCAATTTGACCAAAAAAGTTTTCAGATCACTGGTTACGAAATGCAATTATCTTGTCTAAACCCGGCTTTTTAAGACTCTAAAAGACAAAAATACAGTCATTTTGGCTAAAAAAGTTTTCAATCCTTTGGTGACCAAATGCAGTTATTTTGACTAAAAAGGCTTTTTAGACACTTGGAGACCAAAATAGAGTAATTTTGACCCAAACAAATACCAAATCTAAATGCCGAGTTTTGAGACTCTAAAATACAAAAATACAGTCATTTTGGCTGAAAAAAGGTTTTCAGACCTTTGTTGACCAAACGTAGGTATTATGACTAAAAAGGGCTTTTTAGACACTTGGAGACCAAAATAGAGTCATTTTGACCAAAAAAAGTTTTCAGATCACTGGTTATGAAATGCAATTATCTTGTCTAAACCCGGCTTTTTAAGACTCTTAAAGACAAAAATATAGTCATTTTGGCTAAAAAAGTTTTTCAGACCTTTGGTGACCAAATGCAGTTATTTTGACTAAAAAGGCTTTTTAGACACTTGGAGACCAAAATAGAGTCATTTTGACCCAAACAAATACCAAATCTAAATGCGGAGTTTTGAGACTATAAAAGACAAAAATACAGTCGTTTTGGCTAAAATAGTTTTTCAGACCTTTGTTGACCAAACGTAGGTATTATGACTAAAAAGGGCTTTTTAGACACTTGGAGACCTAAATAGAGTCATTTTGACCAAAAACATTTTTTCAGGCCATTGGTTACCAAATGCAATTATCTTATCCAAAACCGGTTTTTAAGACTCTGACGAAAATACAATCATTTTGACTAAATTTTTATTCATACCTTTGCTGACCAAATGCAGTTATTTTGACTTAAAAGGGCTTCTTAGACACTTGGAGACCAAAATAGAGTCAATTTGACCAAAAAAGTTTTCAGATCACTGGTTACGAAATGCAATTATCTTGTCTAAACCCGGCTTTTTAAGACTCTAAAAGACAAAAATACAGTCATTTTGGCTAAAAAAGTTTTCAATCCTTTGGTGACCAAATGCAGTTATTTTGACTAAAAAGGCTTTTTAGACACTTGGAGACCAAAATAGAGTAATTTTGACCCAAACAAATACCAAATCCAAATGCCGAGTTTTGAGACTCTAAAATAGTTTTTCAGACCTTTGGTGACCAAACGTAGTTATTTTGACTAAAAAGGCTTTTTAGACACTTGGAGACCAAAATAGAGTCATTTTGACCCAAACAAATACCAAATCTAAATGCGGAGTTTTGAGACTCTAAAATACAAAAATACAGTCATTTTGGCTGAAAAAAGGTTTTTAAGACCTTTGTTGACCAAACGTAGGTATTATGACTAAAAAGGGCTTTTTAGACACTTGGAGACCAAAATAGAGTCATTTTGACCAAAAAAAGTTTTCAGATCACTGGTTATGAAATGCAATTATCTTGTCTAAACCCGGCTTTTTAAGACTCTTAAAGACAAAAATATAGTCATTTTGGCTAAAAAAGTTTTTCAGACCTTTGGTGACCAAATGCAGTTATTTTGACTAAAAAGGCTTTTTAGACACTTGGAGACCAAAATAGAGTCATTTTGACCCAAACAAATACCAAATCTAAATGCGGAGTTTTGAGACTCTAAAAGACAAAAATACAGTCATTTTGGCTAAAATAGTTTTTCAGACCTTTGTTGACCAAACGTAGGTATTATGACTAAAAAGGGCTTTTTAGACACTTGGAGACCTAAATAGTCATTTTGACCAAAAACATTTTTTCAGGCCATTGGTTACCAAATGCAATTATCTTATCCAAAACCGGTTTTTAAGACTCTGACGAAAATACAATCATTTTGACTAAATTTTTATTCATACCTTTGCTGACCAAATGCAGTTATTTTGACTTAAAAGGGCTTCTTAGACACTTGGAGACCAAAATAGAGTCATTTTGACCAAAAAAGTTTTCAGATCACTGGTTACGAAATGCAATTATCTTGTCTAAACCCGGCTTTTTAAGACTCTAAAAGACAAAAATACAGTCATTTTGGCTAAAAAAGTTTTCAGACCTTTGGTGACCAAATGCAGTTATTTTGACTAAAAAAGGCTTTTTAGACACTTGGAGACCAAAATAGAGTCATTTTGACCCAAACAAATACCAAATCTAAATGCGGAGTTTTGAGACTCTAAAATACAAAAATACAGTCATTTTGGCTGAAAAAAGGTTTTCAGACCTTTGGTGACCAAACGTAGTTATTTTGACTTAAAAGGCTTTTTAGACACTTGGAGACCAAAATAGAGTCATTTTGACCAAAAAAAGTTTTCAGATCACTGGTTATGAAATGCAATTATCTTGTCTAAACCCGGCTTTTTAAGACTCTTAAAGACAAAAATATAGTCATTTTGGCTAAAAAAGTTTTTCAGACCTTTGGTGACCAAATGCAGTTATTTTGACTAAAAAGGCTTTTTAGACACTTGGAGACCAAAATAGAGTCATTTTGACCCAAACAAATACCAAATCTAAATGCGGAGTTTTGAGACTCTAAAAGACAAAAATACAGTCATTTTGGCTAAAATAGTTTTTCAGACCTTTGTTGACCAAACGTAGGTATTATGACTAAAAAGGGCTTTTTAGACACTTGGAGACCTAAATAGAGTCATTTTGACCAAAAACATTATTCCGGCCATTGGTTACCAAATGCAATTATCTTATCCAAAACCGGTTTTTAAGACTCTGACGAAAATACAATCATTTTGACTAAATTTTTATTCATACCTTTGCTGACCAAATGCAGTTATTTTGACTTAAAAGGGCTTCTTAGACACTTGGAGACCAAAATAGAGTCAATTTGACCAAAAAAGTTTTCAGATCACTGGTTACGAAATGCAATTATCTTGTCTAAACCCGGCTTTTTAAGACTCTAAAAGACAAAAATACAGTCATTTTGGCTAAAAAAGTTTTCAGACCTTTGGTGACCAAATGCAGTTATTTTGACTAAAAAAGGCTTTTTAGACACTTGGAGACCAAAATATAGTAATTTTGACCCAAACAAATACCAAATCTAAATGCGGAGTTTTGAGACTCTAAAATAGTTTTTCAGACCTTTGGTGACCAAACGTAGTTATTTTGACTAAAAAGGGCTTTATAGACACTTGGAGACCTAAATAGAGTCATTTTGACCAAAAACATTTTTTCAGGCCATTGGTTACCAAATGTAGTTTATCTTGTCTAAAAGCAGTGTTTTAAGACTCTAAAAGATTAAAATACAGTCATTTTTGCTAAAAAAAAGGTTTTCAGACCTTTGGTGACCAAATGCAGTTATTTTGACTAAAAAAAGGCTTTTTAGACACTCTGAGACCAAAATAGAGTCATTTTGACCCAAAAAAATGTTTCAGGTGATTGGTTACCAAATGCAATTATCTTGTCCAAAACCGGCTTTTTAAGACTCTAATAGACGAAAATACAATAATTTTGACTAAATTTTTTTTCAGACCTTTGGTAACCAAATGCAGTTATTTTGACTAAAAAGGGCTTTTTAGACACTTGGAGACCAAAATAGAGTCATTTTGACCAAAAAAATGTTTTCAGATCACTGGTTACGAAATGCAATTGTCTTGTCTAAACCCTTCTTTTTAAGACTCTAAAAGACAAAAATACAGTCATTTTGGCTAAAAAAGTTTTTCAGACCTTTGGTGACCAAATGCAGTTATTTTGACTAAAAAGGCTTTTTAGACACTTGGAGACCAAAATAGAGTCATTTTAACCCAAACAAATACCAAATCTAAATGCGGAGTTTTGAGACTCTAAAAGACAAAAGTACAGTCATTTTGGCTGAAAAAAGGTTTTCAGACCTTTGGTGACCAAACGTAGTTATTTTGACTAAAAAGGCTTTTTAGACACTTGGAGACCAAAATAGAGTCATTTTGACCCAAACAAATACCAAATCTAAATGCGGAGTTTTGAGACTCTAAAATACAAAAATACAGTCATTTTGGCTGAAAAAAGGTTTTCAGACCTTTGTTGACCAAACGTAGGTATTATGACTAAAAAGTGCTTTTTAGACACTTGGAGACCAAAATAGAGTCATTTTGACCAAAAAAAGTTTTCAGATCACTGGTTATGAAATGCAATTATCTTGTCTAAACCCGGCTTTTTAAGACTCTTAAAGACAAAAATATAGTCATTTTGGCTAAAAAAGGTTTTCAGACCTTTGGTGACCAAATGCAGTTATTTTGACTAAAAAGGCTTTTTAGACACTTGGAGACCAAAATAGAGTCATTTTGACCCAAACAAATACCAAATCTAAATGCGGAGTTTTGAGACTCTAAAAGACAAAAATACAGTCATTTTGGCTAAAATAGTTTTTCAGACCTTTGTTGACCAAACGTAGGTATTATGACTAAAAAGGGCTTTTTAGACACTTGGAGACCTAAATAGTCATTTTGACCAAAAACATTTTTTCAGGCCATTGGTTACCAAATGCAATTATCTTATCCAAAACCGGTTTTTAAGACTCTGACGAAAATACAATCATTTTGACTAAATTTTTATTCATACCTTTGCTGACCAAATGCAGTTATTTTGACTTAAAAGGGCTTCTTAGACACTTGGAGACCAAAATAGAGTCATTTTGACCAAAAAAGTTTTCAGATCACTGGTTACGAAATGCAATTATCTTGTCTAAACCCGGCTTTTTAAGACTCTAAAAGACAAAAATACAGTCATTTTGGCTAAAAAAGTTTTCAATCCTTTGGTGACCAAATGCAGTTATTTTGACTAAAAAGGCTTTTTAGACACTTGGAGACCAAAATAGAGTAATTTTGACCCAAACAAATACCAAATCTAAATGCCGAGTTTTGAGACTCTAAAATAGTTTTTCAGACCTTTGGTGACCAAACGTAGTTATTTTGACTAAAAAGGGCTTTATAGACACTTGGAGACCTAAATACAGTCATTTTGACCAAAAACATTTTTTCAGGCCATTGGTTACCAAATGCAATTATCTTATCCAAAACCGGTTTTTAAGACTCTGAAGAAAATACAATCATTTTGACTAAATTTTTATTCATACCTTTGCTGACCAAATGCAGTTATTTTGACTTAAAAGGGCTTCTTAGACACTTGGAGACCAAAATAGAGTCAATTTGACCAAAAAAGTTTTCAGATCACTGGTTACGAAATGCAATTATCTTGTCTAAACCCGGCTTTTTAAGACTCTAAAAGACAAAAATACAGTCATTTTGGCTAAAAAAGTTTTCAATCCTTTGGTGACCAAATGCAGTTATTTTGACTAAAAAGGCTTTTTAGACACTTGGAGACCAAAATAGAGTAATTTTGACCCAAACAAATACCAAATCTAAATGCCGAGTTTTGAGACTCTAAAATACAAAAATACAGTCATTTTGGCTGAAAAAAGGTTTTCAGACCTTTGTTGACCAAACGTAGGTATTATGACTAAAAAGGGCTTTTTAGACACTTGGAGACCAAAATAGAGTCATTTTGACCAAAAAAAGTTTTCAGATCACTGGTTATGAAATGCAATTATCTTGTCTAAACCCGGCTTTTTAAGACTCTTAAAGACAAAAATATAGTCATTTTGGCTAAAAAAGTTTTTCAGACCTTTGGTGACCAAATGCAGTTATTTTGACTAAAAAGGCTTTTTAGACACTTGGAGACCAAAATAGAGTCATTTTGACCCAAACAAATACCAAATCTAAATGCGGAGTTTTGAGACTATAAAAGACAAAAATACAGTCGTTTTGGCTAAAATAGTTTTTCAGACCTTTGTTGACCAAACGTAGGTATTATGACTAAAAAGGGCTTTTTAGACACTTGGAGACCTAAATAGAGTCATTTTGACCAAAAACATTTTTTCAGGCCATTGGTTACCAAATGCAATTATCTTATCCAAAACCGGTTTTTAAGACTCTGACGAAAATACAATCATTTTGACTAAATTTTTATTCATACCTTTGCTGACCAAATGCAGTTATTTTGACTTAAAAGGGCTTCTTAGACACTTGGAGACCAAAATAGAGTCAATTTGACCAAAAAAGTTTTCAGATCACTGGTTACGAAATGCAATTATCTTGTCTAAACCCGGCTTTTTAAGACTCTAAAAGACAAAAATACAGTCATTTTGGCTAAAAAAGTTTTCAATCCTTTGGTGACCAAATGCAGTTATTTTGACTAAAAAGGCTTTTTAGACACTTGGAGACCAAAATAGAGTAATTTTGACCCAAACAAATACCAAATCTAAATGCAGAGTTTTGAGACTCTAAAATAGTTTTTCAGACCTTTGGTGACCAAACGTAGTTATTTTGACTAAAAAGGCTTTTTAGACACTTGGAGACCAAAATAGAGTCATTTTGACCCAAACAAATACCAAATCTAAATGCGGAGTTTTGAGACTCTAAAATACAAAAATACAGTCATTTTGGCTGAAAAAAGGTTTTCAGACCTTTGTTGACCAAACGTAGGTATTATGACTAAAAAGGGCTTTTTAGACACTTGGAGACCAAAATAGAGTCATTTTGACCAAAAAAAGTTTTCAGATCACTGGTTATGAAATGCAATTATCTTGTCTAAACCCGGCTTTTTAAGACTCTTAAAGACAAAAATATAGTCATTTTGGCTAAAAAAGTTTTTCAGACCTTTGGTGACCAAATGCAGTTATTTTGACTAAAAAGGCTTTTTAGACACTTGGAGACCAAAATAGAGTCATTTTGACCCAAACAAATACCAAATCTAAATGCGGAGTTTTGAGACTCTAAAAGACAAAAATACAGTCATTTTGGCTAAAATAGTTTTTCAGACCTTTGTTGACCAAACGTAGGTATTATGACTAAAAAGGGCTTTTTAGACACTTGGAGACCTAAATAGTCATTTTGACCAAAAACATTTTTTCAGGCCATTGGTTACCAAATGCAATTATCTTATCCAAAACCGGTTTTTAAGACTCTGACGAAAATACAATCATTTTGACTAAATTTTTATTCATACCTTTGCTGACCAAATGCAGTTATTTTGACTTAAAAGGGCTTCTTAGACACTTGGAGACCAAAATAGAGTCATTTTGACCAAAAAAGTTTTCAGATCACTGGTTACGAAATGCAATTATCTTGTCTAAACCCGGCTTTTTAAGACTCTAAAAGACAAAAATACAGTCATTTTGGCTAAAAAAGTTTTCAGACCTTTGGTGACCAAATGCAGTTATTTTGACTAAAAAAGGCTTTTTAGACACTTGGAGACCAAAATAGAGTCATTTTGACCCAAACAAATACCAAATCTAAATGCGGAGTTTTGAGACTCTAAAATACAAAAATACAGTCATTTTGGCTGAAAAAAGGTTTTCAGACCTTTGGTGACCAAACGTAGTTATTTTGACTTAAAAGGCTTTTTAGACACTTGGAGACCAAAATAGAGTCATTTTGACCAAAAAAAGTTTTCAGATCACTGGTTATGAAATGCAATTATCTTGTCTAAACCCGGCTTTTTAAGACTCTTAAAGACAAAAATATAGTCATTTTGGCTAAAAAAGTTTTTCAGACCTTTGGTGACCAAATGCAGTTATTTTGACTAAAAAGGCTTTTTAGACACTTGGAGACCAAAATAGAGTCATTTTGACCCAAACAAATACCAAATCTAAATGCGGAGTTTTGAGACTCTAAAAGACAAAAATACAGTCATTTTGGCTAAAATAGTTTTTCAGACCTTTGTTGACCAAACGTAGGTATTATGACTAAAAAGGGCTTTTTAGACACTTGGAGACCTAAATAGAGTCATTTTGACCAAAAACATTATTCCGGCCATTGGTTACCAAATGCAATTATCTTATCCAAAACCGGTTTTTAAGACTCTGACGAAAATACAATCATTTTGACTAAATTTTTATTCATACCTTTGCTGACCAAATGCAGTTATTTTGACTTAAAAGGGCTTCTTAGACACTTGGAGACCAAAATAGAGTCAATTTGACCAAAAAAGTTTTCAGATCACTGGTTACGAAATGCAATTATCTTGTCTAAACCCGGCTTTTTAAGACTCTAAAAGACAAAAATACAGTCATTTTGGCTAAAAAAGTTTTCAGACCTTTGGTGACCAAATGCAGTTATTTTGACTAAAAAAGGCTTTTTAGACACTTGGAGACCAAAATATAGTAATTTTGACCCAAACAAATACCAAATCTAAATGCGGAGTTTTGAGACTCTAAAATAGTTTTTCAGACCTTTGGTGACCAAACGTAGTTATTTTGACTAAAAAGGGCTTTATAGACACTTGGAGACCTAAATAGAGTCATTTTGACCAAAAACATTTTTTCAGGCCATTGGTTACCAAATGTAGTTTATCTTGTCTAAAAGCAGTGTTTTAAGACTCTAAAAGATTAAAATACAGTCATTTTTGCTAAAAAAAAGGTTTTCAGACCTTTGGTGACCAAATGCAGTTATTTTGACTAAAAAAAGGCTTTTTAGACACTCTGAGACCAAAATAGAGTCATTTTGACCCAAAAAAATGTTTCAGGTGATTGGTTACCAAATGCAATTATCTTGTCCAAAACCGGCTTTTTAAGACTCTAATAGACGAAAATACAATAATTTTGACTAAATTTTTTTTCAGACCTTTGGTAACCAAATGCAGTTATTTTGACTAAAAAGGGCTTTTTAGACACTTGGAGACCAAAATAGAGTCATTTTGACCAAAAAAATGTTTTCAGATCACTGGTTACGAAATGCAATTGTCTTGTCTAAACCCTTCTTTTTAAGACTCTAAAAGACAAAAATACAGTCATTTTGGCTAAAAAAGTTTTTCAGACCTTTGGTGACCAAATGCAGTTATTTTGACTAAAAAGGCTTTTTAGACACTTGGAGACCAAAATAGAGTCATTTTAACCCAAACAAATACCAAATCTAAATGCGGAGTTTTGAGACTCTAAAAGACAAAAGTACAGTCATTTTGGCTGAAAAAAGGTTTTCAGACCTTTGGTGACCAAACGTAGTTATTTTGACTAAAAAGGCTTTTTAGACACTTGGAGACCAAAATAGAGTCATTTTGACCCAAACAAATACCAAATCTAAATGCGGAGTTTTGAGACTCTAAAATACAAAAATACAGTCATTTTGGCTGAAAAAAGGTTTTCAGACCTTTGTTGACCAAACGTAGGTATTATGACTAAAAAGTGCTTTTTAGACACTTGGAGACCAAAATAGAGTCATTTTGACCAAAAAAAGTTTTCAGATCACTGGTTATGAAATGCAATTATCTTGTCTAAACCCGGCTTTTTAAGACTCTTAAAGACAAAAATATAGTCATTTTGGCTAAAAAAGGTTTTCAGACCTTTGGTGACCAAATGCAGTTATTTTGACTAAAAAGGCTTTTTAGACACTTGGAGACCAAAATAGAGTCATTTTGACCCAAACAAATACCAAATCTAAATGCGGAGTTTTGAGACTCTAAAAGACAAAAATACAGTCATTTTGGCTAAAATAGTTTTTCAGACCTTTGTTGACCAAACGTAGGTATTATGACTAAAAAGGGCTTTTTAGACACTTGGAGACCTAAATAGAGTCATTTTGACCAAAAACATTTTTTCAGGCCATTGGTTACCAAATGCAATTATCTTATCCAAAACCGGTTTTTAAGACTCTGACGAAAATACAATCATTTTGACTAAATTTTTATTCATACCTTTGCTGACCAAATGCAGTTATTTTGACTTAAAAGGGCTTCTTAGACACTTGGAGACCAAAATAGAGTCATTTTGACCAAAAAAGTTTTCAGATCACTGGTTACGAAATGCAATTATCTTGTCTAAACCCGGCTTTTTAAGACTCTAAAAGACAAAAATACAGTCATTTTGGCTAAAAAAGTTTTCAGACCTTTGGTGACCAAATGCAGTTATTTTGACTAAAAAAGGCTTTTTAGACACTTGGAGACCAAAATAGAGTCATTTTGACCCAAACAAATACCAAATCTAAATGCGGAGTTTTGAGACTCTAAAATACAAAAATACAGTCATTTTGGCTGAAAAAAGGTTTTCAGACCTTTGGTGACCAAACGTAGTTATTTTGACTTAAAAGGCTTTTTAGACACTTGGAGACCAAAATAGAGTCATTTTGACCAAAAAAAGTTTTCAGATCACTGGTTATGAAATGCAATTATCTTGTCTAAACCCGGCTTTTTAAGACTCTTAAAGACAAAAATATAGTCATTTTGGCTAAAAAAGTTTTTCAGACCTTTGGTGACCAAATGCAGTTATTTTGACTAAAAAGGCTTTTTAGACACTTGGAGACCAAAATAGAGTCATTTTGACCCAAACAAATACCAAATCTAAATGCGGAGTTTTGAGACTCTAAAAGACAAAAATACAGTCATTTTGGCTAAAATAGTTTTTCAGACCTTTGTTGACCAAACGTAGGTAGTATGACTAAAAAGGGCTTTTTAGACACTTGGAGACCTAAATAGTCATTTTGACCAAAAACATTTTTTCAGGCCATTGGTTACCAAATGCAATTATCTTATCCAAAACCGGTTTTTAAGACTCTGACGAAAATACAATCATTTTGACTAAATTTTTATTCATACCTTTGCTGACCAAATGCAGTTATTTTGACTTAAAAGGGCTTCTTAGACACTTGGAGACCAAAATAGAGTCATTTTGACCAAAAAAGTTTTCAGATCACTGGTTACGAAATGCAATTATCTTGTCTAAACCCGGCTTTTTAAGACTCTAAAAGACAAAAATACAGTCATTTTGGCTAAAAAAGTTTTCAGACCTTTGGTGACCAAATGCAGTTATTTTGACTAAAAAAGGCTTTTTAGACACTTGGAGACCAAAATAGAGTCATTTTGACCCAAACAAATACCAAATCTAAATGCGGAGTTTTGAGACTCTAAAATACAAAAATACAGTCATTTTGGCTGAAAAAAGGTTTTCAGACCTTTGGTGACCAAACGTAGTTATTTTGACTTAAAAGGCTTTTTAGACACTTGGAGACCAAAATAGAGTCATTTTGACCAAAAAAAGTTTTCAGATCACTGGTTATGAAATGCAATTATCTTGTCTAAACCCGGCTTTTTAAGACTCTTAAAGACAAAAATATAGTCATTTTGGCTAAAAAAGTTTTTCAGACCTTTGGTGACCAAATGCAGTTATTTTGACTAAAAAGGCTTTTTAGACACTTGGAGACCAAAATAGAGTCATTTTGACCCAAACAAATACCAAATCTAAATGCGGAGTTTTGAGACTCTAAAAGACAAAAATACAGTCATTTTGGCTAAAATAGTTTTTCAGACCTTTGTTGACCAAACGTAGGTATTATGACTAAAAAGGGCTTTTTAGACACTTGGAGACCTAAATAGAGTCATTTTGACCAAAAACATTTTTTCAGGCCATTGGTTACCAAATGCAATTATCTTATCCAAAACCGGTTTTTAAGACTCTGACGAAAATACAATCATTTTGACTAAATTTTTATTCATACCTTTGCTGACCAAATGCAGTTATTTTGACTTAAAAGGGCTTCTTAGACACTTGGAGACCAAAATAGAGTCAATTTGACCAAAAAAGTTTTCAGATCACTGGTTACGAAATGCAATTATCTTGTCTAAACCCGGCTTTTTAAGACTCTAAAAGACAAAAATACAGTCATTTTGGCTAAAAAAGTTTTCAATCCTTTGGTGACCAAATGCAGTTATTTTGACTAAAAAGGCTTTTAGACACTTGGAGACCAAAATAGAGTAATTTTGACCCAAACAAATACCAAATCTAAATGCAGAGTTTTGAGACTCTAAAATAGTTTTTCAGACCTTTGGTGACCAAACGTAGTTATTTTGACTAAAAAGGGCTTTATAGACACTTGGAGACCTAAATACAGTCATTTTGACCAAAAACATTTTTTCAGGCCATTGGTTACCAAATGCAATTATCTTATCCAAAACCGGTTTTTAAGACTCTGACGAAAATACAATCATTTTGACTAAATTTTTATTCATACCTTTGCTGACCAAATGCAGTTATTTTGACTTAAAAGGGCTTCTTAGACACTTGGAGACCAAAATAGAGTCAATTTGACCAAAAAAGTTTTCAGATCACTGGTTACGAAATGCAATTATCTTGTCTAAACCCGGCTTTTTAAGACTCTAAAAGACAAAAATACAGTCATTTTGGCTAAAAAAGTTTTCAATCCTTTGGTGACCAAATACAGTTATTTTGACTAAAAAGGCTTTTTAGACACTTGGAGACCAAAATAGAGTAATTTTGACCCAAACAAATACCAAATCTAAATGCCGAGTTTTGAGACTCTAAAATAGTTTTTCAGACCTTTGGTGACCAAACGTAGTTATTTTGACTAAAAAGGCTTTTTAGACACTTGGAGACCAAAATAGAGTCATTTTGACCCAAACAAATACCAAATCTAAATGCGGAGTTTTGAGACTCTAAAATACAAAAATACAGTCATTTTGGCTGAAAAAAGGTTTTCAGACCTTTGTTGACCAAACGTAGGTATTATGACTAAAAAGGGCTTTTTAGACACTTGGAGACCAAAATAGAGTCATTTTGACCAAAAAAAGTTTTCAGATCACTGGTTATGAAATGCAATTATCTTGTCTAAACCCGGCTTTTTAAGACTCTTAAAGACAAAAATATAGTCATTTTGGCTAAAAAAGTTTTTCAGACCTTTGGTGACCAAATGCAGTTATTTTGACTAAAAAGGCTTTTTAGACACTTGGAGACCAAAATAGAGTCATTTTGACCCAAACAAATACCAAATCTAAATGCGGAGTTTTGAGACTCTAAAAGACAAAAATACAGTCATTTTGGCTAAAATAGTTTTTCAGACCTTTGTTGACCAAACGTAGGTATTATGACTAAAAAGGGCTTTTTAGACACTTGGAGACCTAAATAGTCATTTTGACCAAAAACATTTTTTCAGGCCATTGGTTACCAAATGCAATTATCTTATCCAAAACCGGTTTTTAAGACTCTGACGAAAATACAATCATTTTGACTAAATTTTTATTCATACCTTTGCTGACCAAATGCAGTTATTTTGACTTAAAAGGGCTTCTTAGACACTTGGAGACCAAAATAGAGTCATTTTGACCAAAAAAGTTTTCAGATCACTGGTTACGAAATGCAATTATCTTGTCTAAACCCGGCTTTTTAAGACTCTAAAAGACAAAAATACAGTCATTTTGGCTAAAAAAGTTTTCAGACCTTTGGTGACCAAATGCAGTTATTTTGACTAAAAAAGGCTTTTTAGACACTTGGAGACCAAAATAGAGTCATTTTGACCCAAACAAATACCAAATCTAAATGCGGAGTTTTGAGACTCTAAAATACAAAAATACAGTCATTTTGGCTGAAAAAAGGTTTTCAGACCTTTGGTGACCAAACGTAGTTATTTTGACTTAAAAGGCTTTTTAGACACTTGGAGACCAAAATAGAGTCATTTTGACCAAAAAAAGTTTTCAGATCACTGGTTATGAAATGCAATTATCTTGTCTAAACCCGGCTTTTTAAGACTCTTAAAGACAAAAATATAGTCATTTTGGCTAAAAAAGTTTTTCAGACCTTTGGTGACCAAATGCAGTTATTTTGACTAAAAAGGCTTTTTAGACACTTGGAGACCAAAATAGAGTCATTTTGACCCAAACAAATACCAAATCTAAATGCGGAGTTTTGAGACTCTAAAAGACAAAAATACAGTCATTTTGGCTAAAATAGTTTTTCAGACCTTTGTTGACCAAACGTAGGTATTATGACTAAAAAGGGCTTTTTAGACACTTGGAGACCTAAATAGAGTCATTTTGACCAAAAACATTTTTTCAGGCCATTGGTTACCAAATGCAATTATCTTATCCAAAACCGGTTTTTAAGACTCTGACGAAAATACAATCATTTTGACTAAATTTTTATTCATATCTTTGCTGACTAAATGCAGTTATTTTGACTTAAAAGGGCTTCTTAGACACTTGGAGACCAAAATAGAGTCATTTTAACCA
Source organism: Pelophylax lessonae (assembly GCF_965119305.1). NCBI lineage: Eukaryota > Metazoa > Chordata > Amphibia > Anura > Ranidae > Pelophylax > Pelophylax lessonae. The sequence goes on along the minus strand of NC_138773.1, from coordinate 141,692,329 downwards.
AAAAAGTTTTCAGATCACTGGTTACGAAATGCAATTATCTTGTCTAAACCCGGCTTTTTAAGACTCTAAAAGACAAAAATACAGTCATTTTGGCTAAAAAAGTTTTCAATCCTTTGGTGACCAAATGCAGTTATTTTGACTAAAAAAGGCTTTTTAGACACTTGGAGACCAAAATAGAGTAATTTTGACCCAAACAAATACCAAATCTAAATGCGGAGTTTTGAGAATCTAAAATAGTTTTTCAGACCTTTGGTGACCAAACGTAGTTATTTTGACTAAAAAGAGCTTTATAGACACTTGGAGACCTAAATAGAGTCATTTTGACCCAAAAAAATGTTTCAGGTGATTGGTTACCAAATGCAATTATCTTGTCCAAAACCGGCTTTTTAAGACTCTAATAGACGAAAATACAATAATTTTGACTAAATTTTTTTTCAGACCTTTGGTAACCAAATGCAGTTATTTTGACTAAAAAGGGCTTTTTAGACACTTGGAGACCAAAATAGAGTCATTTTGACCCAAACAAATACCAAATCTAAATGCGGAGTTTTGAGACTCTAAAAGACAAAAATACAGTCATTTTGGCTAAAATAGTTTTTCAGACCTTTGTTGACCAAACGTAGGTATTATGACTAAAAAGGGCTTTTTAGACACTTGGAGACCTAAATAGAGTCATTTTGACCAAAAACATTTTTTCAGGCCATTGGTTACCAAATGCAATTATCTTATCCAAAACCGGTTTTTAAGACTCTGACGAAAATACAATCATTTTGACTAAATTTTTATTCATACCTTTGCTGACCAAATGCAGTTATTTTGACTTAAAAGGGCTTCTTAGACACTTGGAGACCAAAATAGAGTCAATTTGACCAAAAAAGTTTTCAGATCACTGGTTACGAAATGCAATTATCTTGTCTAAACCCGGCTTTTTAAGACTCTAAAAGACAAAAATACAGTCATTTTGGCTAAAAAAGTTTTCAGACCTTTGGTGACCAAATGCAGTTATTTTGACTAAAAAAGGCTTTTTAGACACTTGGAGACCAAAATATAGTAATTTTGACCCAAACAAATACCAAATCTAAATGCGGAGTTTTGAGACTCTAAAATAGTTTTTCAGACCTTTGGTGACCAAACGTAGTTATTTTGACTAAAAAGGGCTTTATAGACACTTGGAGACCTAAATAGAGTCATTTTGACCAAAAACATTTTTTCAGGCCATTGGTTACCAAATGTAGTTTATCTTGTCTAAAAGCAGTGTTTTAAGACTCTAAAAGATTAAAATACAGTCATTTTTGCTAAAAAAAGGTTTTCAGACCTTTGGTGACCAAATGCAGTTATTTTGACTAAAAAAGGCTTTTTAGACACTCTGAGACCAAAATAGAGTCATTTTGACCCAAAAAAATGTTTCAGGTGATTGGTTACCAAATGCAATTATCTTGTCCAAAACCGGCTTTTTTAGACTCTAATAGACGAAAATACAATAATTTTGACTAAATTTTTTTTCAGACCTTTGGTAACCAAATGCAGTTATTTTGACTAAAAAGGGCTTTTTAGACACTTGGAGACCAAAATAGAGTCATTTTGACCAAAAAAATGTTTTCAGATCACTGGTTACGAAATGCAATTGTCTTGTCTAAACCCTTCTTTTTAAGACTCTAAAAGACAAAAATACAGTCATTTTGGCTAAAAAAGTTTTTCAGACCTTTGGTGACCAAATGCAGTTATTTTGACTAAAAAGGCTTTTTAGACACTTGGAGACCAAAATAGAGTCATTTTAACCCAAACAAATACCAAATCTAAATGCGGAGTTTTGAGACTCTAAAAGACAAAAATACAGTCATTTTGGCTGAAAAAAGGTTTTCAGACCTTTGGTGACCAAACGTAGTTATTTTGACTAAAAAGGCTTTTTAGACACTTGGAGACCAAAATAGAGTCATTTTGACCCAAACAAATACCAAATCTAAATGCGGAGTTTTGAGACTCTAAAATACAAAAATACAGTCATTTTGGCTGAAAAAAGGTTTTCAGACCTTTGTTGACCAAACGTAGGTATTATGACTAAAAAGGGCTTTTTAGACACTTGGAGACCAAAATAGAGTCATTTTGACCAAAAAAAGTTTTCAGATCACTGGTTATGAAATGCAATTATCTTGTCTAAACCCGGCTTTTTAAGACTCTTAAAGACAAAAATATAGTCATTTTGGCTAAAAAAGTTTTTCAGACCTTTGGTGACCAAATGCAGTTATTTTGACTAAAAAGGCTTTTTAGACACTTGGAGACCAAAATAGAGTCATTTTGACCCAAACAAATACCAAATCTAAATGCGGAGTTTTGAGACTCTAAAAGACAAAAATACAGTCATTTTGGCTAAAATAGTTTTTCAGACCTTTGTTGACCAAACGTAGGTATTATGACTAAAAAGGGCTTTTTAGACACTTGGAGACCTAAATAGTCATTTTGACCAAAAACATTTTTTCAGGCCATTGGTTACCAAATGCAATTATCTTATCCAAAACCGGTTTTTAAGACTCTGACGAAAATACAATCATTTTGACTAAATTTTTATTCATACCTTTGCTGACCAAATGCAGTTATTTTGACTTAAAAGGGCTTCTTAGACACTTGGAGACCAAAATAGAGTCATTTTGACCAAAAAAGTTTTCAGATCACTGGTTACGAAATGCAATTATCTTGTCTAAACCCGGCTTTTTAAGACTCTAAAAGACAAAAATACAGTCATTTTGGCTAAAAAAGTTTTCAGACCTTTGGTGACCAAATGCAGTTATTTTGACTAAAAAAGGCTTTTTAGACACTTGGAGACCAAAATAGAGTCATTTTGACCCAAACAAATACCAAATCTAAATGCGGAGTTTTGAGACTCTAAAATACAAAAATACAGTCATTTTGGCTGAAAAAAGGTTTTCAGACCTTTGGTGACCAAACGTAGTTATTTTGACTTAAAAGGCTTTTTAGACACTTGGAGACCAAAATAGAGTCATTTTGACCAAAAAAAGTTTTCAGATCACTGGTTATGAAATGCAATTATCTTGTCTAAACCCGGCTTTTTAAGACTCTTAAAGACAAAAATATAGTCATTTTGGCTAAAAAAGTTTTTCAGACCTTTGGTGACCAAATGCAGTTATTTTGACTAAAAAGGCTTTTTAGACACTTGGAGACCAAAATAGAGTCATTTTGACCCAAACAAATACCAAATCTAAATGCGGAGTTTTGAGACTCTAAAAGACAAAAATACAGTCATTTTGGCTAAAATAGTTTTTCAGACCTTTGTTGACCAAACGTAGGTATTATGACTAAAAAGGGCTTTTTAGACACTTGGAGACCTAAATAGAGTCATTTTGACCAAAAACATTTTTTCAGGCCATTGGTTACCAAATGCAATTATCTTATCCAAAACCGGTTTTTAAGACTCTGACGAAAATACAATCATTTTGACTAAATTTTTATTCATACCTTTGCTGACCAAATGCAGTTATTTTGACTTAAAAGGGCTTCTTAGACACTTGGAGACCAAAATAGAGTCAATTTGACCAAAAAAGTTTTCAGATCACTGGTTACGAAATGCAATTATCTTGTCTAAACCCGGCTTTTTAAGACTCTAAAAGACAAAAATACAGTCATTTTGGCTAAAAAAGTTTTCAGACCTTTGGTGACCAAATGCAGTTATTTTGACTAAAAAAGGCTTTTTAGACACTTGGAGACCAAAATATAGTAATTTTGACCCAAACAAATACCAAATCTAAATGCGGAGTTTTGAGACTCTAAAATAGTTTTTCAGACCTTTGGTGACCAAACGTAGTTATTTTGACTAAAAAGGGCTTTATAGACACTTGGAGACCTAAATAGAGTCATTTTGACCAAAAACATTTTTTCAGGCCATTGGTTACCAAACGTAGTTTATCTTGTCTAAAAGCAGTGTTTTAAGACTCTAAAAGATTAAAATACAGTCATTTTTGCTAAAAAAAGGTTTTCAGACCTTTGGTGACCAAATGCAGTTATTTTGACTAAAAAAGGCTTTTTAGACACTCTGAGACCAAAATAGAGTCATTTTGACCCAAAAAAATGTTTCAGGTGATTGGTTACCAAATGCAATTATCTTGTCCAAAACCGGCTTTTTAAGACTCTAATAGACGAAAATACAATAATTTTGACTAAATTTTTTTTCAGACCTTTGGTAACCAAATGCAGTTATTTTGACTAAAAAGGGCTTTTTAGACACTTGGAGACCAAAATAGAGTCATTTTGACCAAAAAAATGTTTTCAGATCACTGGTTACGAAATGCAATTGTCTTGTCTAAACCCTTCTTTTTAAGACTCTAAAAGACAAAAATACAGTCATTTTGGCTAAAAAAGTTTTTCAGACCTTTGGTGACCAAATGCAGTTATTTTGACTAAAAAGGCTTTTTAGACACTTGGAGACCAAAATAGAGTCATTTTAACCCAAACAAATACCAAATCTAAATGCGGAGTTTTGAGACTCTAAAAGACAAAAGTACAGTCATTTTGGCTGAAAAAAGGTTTTCAGACCTTTGGTGACCAAACGTAGTTATTTTGACTAAAAAGGCTTTTTAGACACTTGGAGACCAAAATAGAGTAATTTTGACCCAAACAAATACCAAATCTAAATGCGGAGTTTTGAGACTCTAAAAGACAAAAATACAGTCATTTTGGCTAAAATAGTTTTTCAGACCTTTGTTGACCAAACGTAGGTATTATGACTAAAAAGGGCTTTTTAGACACTTGGAGACCAAAATAGAGTCATTTTGACCAAAAAAAGTTTTCAGATCACTGGTTATGAAATGCAATTATCTTGTCTAAACCCGGCTTTTTAAGACTCTAAAAGACAAAAATACAGTCATTTTGGCTAAAAAAGTTTTTCAGACCTTTGGTGACCAAATGCAGTTATTTTGACTAAAAAGGCTTTTTAGACACTTGGAGACCAAAATAGAGTCATTTTGACCCAAACAAATACCAAATCTAAATGCGGAGTTTTGAGACTCTAAAAGACAAAAATACAGTCATTTTGGCTAAAATAGTTTTTCAGACCTTTGTTGACCAAACGTAGGTATTATGACTAAAAAGGGCTTTTTAGACACTTGGAGACCTAAATAGAGTCATTTTGACCAAAAACATTTTTTCAGGCCATTGGTTACCAAATGCAATTATCTTATCCAAAACCGGTTTTTAAGACTCTGACGAAAATACAATCATTTTGACTAAATTTTTATTCATATCTTTGCTGACTAAATGCAGTTATTTTGACTTAAAAGGGCTTCTTAGACACTTGGAGACCAAAATAGAGTCATTTTAACCAAAAAAGTTTTCAGATCACTGGTTACGAAATGCAATTATCTTGTCTAAACCCGGCTTTTTAAGACTCTAAAAGACAAAAATACAGTCATTTTGGCTAAAAAAGTTTTCAATCCTTTGGTGACCAAATGCAGTTATTTTGACTAAAAAAGGCTTTTTAGACACTTGGAGACCAAAATAGAGTAATTTTGACCCAAACAAATACCAAATCTAAATGCGGAGTTTTGAGAATCTAAAATAGTTTTTCAGACCTTTGGTGACCAAACGTAGTTATTTTGACTAAAAAGAGCTTTATAGACACTTGGAGACCTAAATAGAGTCATTTTGACCCAAAAAAATGTTTCAGGTGATTGGTTACCAAATGCAATTATCTTGTCCAAAACCGGCTTTTTAAGACTCTAATAGACGAAAATACAATAATTTTGACTAAATTTTTTTTCAGACCTTTGGTAACCAAATGCAGTTATTTTGACTAAAAAGGGCTTTTTAGACACTTGGAGACCAAAATAGAGTCATTTTGACCAAAAAAATGTTTTCAGATCACTGGTTACGAAATGCAATTGTCTTGTCTAAACCCTTCTTTTTAAGACTCTAAAAGACAAAAATACAGTCATTTTGGCTAAAAAAGTTTTTCAGACCTTTGGTGACCAAATGCAGTTATTTTGACTAAAAAGGCTTTTTAGACACTTGGAGACCAAAATAGAGTCATTTTAACCCAAACAAATACCAAATCTAAATGCGGAGTTTTGAGACTCTAAAAGACAAAAATACAGTCATTTTGGCTGAAAAAAGGTTTTCAGACCTTTGGTGACCAAACGTAGTTATTTTGACTAAAAAGGCTTTTTAGACACTTGGAGACCAAAATAGAGTCATTTTGACCCAAACAAATACCAAATCTAAATGCGGAGTTTTGAGACTCTAAAAGACAAAAATACAGTCATTTTGGCTAAAATAGTTTTTCAGACCTTTGTTGACCAAACGTAGGTATTATGACTAAAAAGGGCTTTTTAGACACTTGGAGACCAAAATAGAGTCATTTTGACCAAAAAAAGTTTTCAGATCACTGGTTATGAAATGCAATTATCTTGTCTAAACCCGGCTTTTTAAGACTCTAAAAGACAAAAATACAGTCATTTTGGCTAAAAAAGTTTTTCAGACCTTTGGTGACCAAATGCAGTTATTTTGACTAAAAAGGCTTTTTAGACACTTGGAGACCAAAATAGAGTCATTTTGACCCAAACAAATACCAAATCTAAATGCGGAGTTTTGAGACTCTAAAAGACAAATATACAGTCATTTTGGCTAAAATAGTTTTTCAGACCTTTGTTGACCAAACGTAGGTATTATGACTAAAAAGGGCTTTTTAGACACTTGGAGACCTAAATAGAGTCATTTTGACCAAAAACATTTTTTCAGGCCATTGGTTACCAAATGCAATTATCTTATCCAAAACCGGTTTTTAAGACTCTGACGAAAATACAATCATTTTGACTAAATTTTTATTCATACCTTTGCTGACCAAATGCAGTTATTTTGACTTAAAAGGGCTTCTTAGACACTTGGAGACCAAAATAGAGTCAATTTGACCAAAAAAGTTTTCAGATCACTGGTTACGAAATGCAATTATCTTGTCTAAACCCGGCTTTTTAAGACTCTAAAAGACAAAAATACAGTCATTTTGGCTAAAAAAGTTTTCAATCCTTTGGTGACCAAATGCAGTTATTTTGACTAAAAAGGCTTTTTAGACACTTGGAGACCAAAATAGAGTAATTTTGACCCAAACAAATACCAAATCTAAATGCCGAGTTTTGAGACTCTAAAATAGTTTTTCAGACCTTTGGTGACCAAACGTAGTTATTTTGACTAAAAAGGGCTTTATAGACACTTGGAGACCTAAATACAGTCATTTTGACCAAAAACATTTTTTCAGGCCATTGGTTACCAAATGCAATTATCTTATCCAAAACCGGTTTTTAAGACTCTGAAGAAAATACAATCATTTTGACTAAATTTTTATTCATACCTTTGCTGACCAAATGCAGTTATTTTGACTTAAAAGGGCTTCTTAGACACTTGGAGACCAAAATAGAGTCAATTTGACCAAAAAAGTTTTCAGATCACTGGTTACGAAATGCAATTATCTTGTCTAAACCCGGCTTTTTAAGACTCTAAAAGACAAAAATACAGTCATTTTGGCTAAAAAAGTTTTCAATCCTTTGGTGACCAAATGCAGTTATTTTGACTAAAAAGGCTTTTTAGACACTTGGAGACCAAAATAGAGTAATTTTGACCCAAACAAATACCAAATCTAAATGCCGAGTTTTGAGACTCTAAAATAGTTTTTCAGACCTTTGGTGACCAAACGTAGTTATTTTGACTAAAAAGGCTTTTTAGACACTTGGAGACCAAAATAGAGTCATTTTGACCCAAACAAATACCAAATCTAAATGCGGAGTTTTGAGACTCTAAAATACAAAAATACAGTCATTTTGGCTGAAAAAAGGTTTTCAGACCTTTGTTGACCAAACGTAGGTATTATGACTAAAAAGGGCTTTTTAGACACTTGGAGACCAAAATAGTCATTTTGACCAAAAAAAGTTTTCAGATCACTGGTTATGAAATGCAATTATCTTGTCTAAACCCGGCTTTTTAAGACTCTTAAAGACAAAAATATAGTCATTTTGGCTAAAAAAGTTTTTCAGACCTTTGGTGACCAAATGCAGTTATTTTGACTAAAAAGGCTTTTTAGACACTTGGAGACCAAAATAGAGTCATTTTGACCCAAACAAATACCAAATCTAAATGCGGAGTTTTGAGACTCTAAAAGACAAAAATACAGTCGTTTTGGCTAAAATAGTTTTTCAGACCTTTGTTGACCAAACGTAGGTATTATGACTAAAAAGGGCTTTTTAGACACTTGGAGACCTAAATAGAGTCATTTTGACCAAAAACATTTTTTCAGGCCATTGGTTACCAAATGCAATTATCTTATCCAAAACCGGTTTTTAAGACTCTGACGAAAATACAATCATTTTGACTAAATTTTTATTCATACCTTTGCTGACCAAATGCAGTTATTTTGACTTAAAAGGGCTTCTTAGACACTTGGAGACCAAAATAGAGTCAATTTGACCAAAAAAGTTTTCAGATCACTGGTTACGAAATGCAATTATCTTGTCTAAACCCGGCTTTTTAAGACTCTAAAAGACAAAAATACAGTCATTTTGGCTAAAAAAGTTTTCAATCCTTTGGTGACCAAATGCAGTTATTTTGACTAAAAAGGCTTTTTAGACACTTGGAGACCAAAATAGAGTAATTTTGACCCAAACAAATACCAAATCTAAATGCCGAGTTTTGAGACTCTAAAATAGTTTTTCAGACCTTTGGTGACCAAACGTAGTTATTTTGACTAAAAAGGCTTTTTAGACACTTGGAGACCAAAATAGAGTCATTTTGACCCAAACAAATACCAAATCTAAATGCGGAGTTTTGAGACTCTAAAATACAAAAATACAGTCATTTTGGCTGAAAAAAGGTTTTCAGACCTTTGTTGACCAAACGTAGGTATTATGACTAAAAAGGGCTTTTTAGACACTTGGAGACCAAAATAGAGTCATTTTGACCAAAAAAAGTTTTCAGATCACTGGTTATGAAATGCAATTATCTTGTCTAAACCCGGCTTTTTAAGACTCTTAAAGACAAAAATATAGTCATTTTGGCTAAAAAAGTTTTTCAGACCTTTGGTGACCAAATGCAGTTATTTTGACTAAAAAGGCTTTTTAGACACTTGGAGACCAAAATAGAGTCATTTTGACCCAAACAAATACCAAATCTAAATGCGGAGTTTTGAGACTCTAAAAGACAAAAATACAGTCATTTTGGCTAAAATAGTTTTTCAGACCTTTGTTGACCAAACGTAGGTATTATGACTAAAAAGGGCTTTTTAGACACTTGGAGACCTAAATAGTCATTTTGACCAAAAACATTTTTTCAGGCCATTGGTTACCAAATGCAATTATCTTATCCAAAACCGGTTTTTAAGACTCTGACGAAAATACAATCATTTTGACTAAATTTTTATTCATACCTTTGCTGACCAAATGCAGTTATTTTGACTTAAAAGGGCTTCTTAGACACTTGGAGACCAAAATAGAGTCATTTTGACCAAAAAGTTTTCAGATCACTGGTTACGAAATGCAATTATCTTGTCTAAACCCGGCTTTTTAAGACTCTAAAAGACAAAAATACAGTCATTTTGGCTAAAAAAGTTTTCAGACCTTTGGTGACCAAATGCAGTTATTTTGACTAAAAAAGGCTTTTTAGACACTTGGAGACCAAAATAGAGTCATTTTGACCCAAACAAATACCAAATCTAAATGCGGAGTTTTGAGACTCTAAAATACAAAAATACAGTCATTTTGGCTGAAAAAAGGTTTTCAGACCTTTGGTCACCAAACGTAGTTATTTTGACTTAAAAGGCTTTTTAGACACTTGGAGACCAAAATAGAGTCATTTTGACCAAAAAAAGTTTTCAGATCACTGGTTATGAAATGCAATTATCTTGTCTAAACCCGGCTTTTTAAGACTCTTAAAGACAAAAATATAGTCATTTTGGCTAAAAAAGTTTTTCAGACCTTTGGTGACCAAATGCAGTTATTTTGACTAAAAAGGCTTTTTAGACACTTGGAGACCAAAATAGAGTCATTTTGACCCAAACAAATACCAAATCTAAATGCGGAGTTTTGAGACTCTAAAAGACAAAAATACAGTCATTTTGGCTAAAATAGTTTTTCAGACCTTTGTTGACCAAACGTAGGTATTATGACTAAAAAGGGCTTTTTAGACACTTGGAGACCTAAATAGAGTCATTTTGACCAAAAACATTTTTTCAGGCCATTGGTTACCAAATGCAATTATCTTATCCAAAACCGGTTTTTAAGACTCTGACGAAAATACAATCATTTTGACTAAATTTTTATTCATACCTTTGCTGACCAAATGCAGTTATTTTGACTTAAAAGGGCTTCTTAGACACTTGGAGACCAAAATAGAGTCAATTTGACCAAAAAAGTTTTCAGATCACTGGTTACGAAATGCAATTATCTTGTCTAAACCCGGCTTTTTAAGACTCTAAAAGACAAAAATACAGTCATTTTGGCTAAAAAAGTTTTCAGACCTTTGGTGACCAAATGCAGTTATTTTGACTAAAAAAGGCTTTTTAGACACTTGGAGACCAAAATATAGTAATTTTGACCCAAACAAATACCAAATCTAAATGCGGAGTTTTGAGACTCTAAAATAGTTTTTCAGACCTTTGGTGACCAAACGTAGTTATTTTGACTAAAAAGGGCTTTATAGACACTTGGAGACCTAAATAGAGTCATTTTGACCAAAAACATTTTTTCAGGCCATTGGTTACCAAATGTAGTTTATCTTGTCTAAAAGCAGTGTTTTAAGACTCTAAAAGATTAAAATACAGTCATTTTTGCTAAAAAAAGGTTTTCAGACCTTTGGTGACCAAATGCAGTTATTTTGACTAAAAAAGGCTTTTTAGACACTCTGAGACCAAAATAGAGTCATTTTGACCCAAAAAAATGTTTCAGGTGATTGGTTACCAAATGCAATTATCTTGTCCAAAACCGGCTTTTTAAGACTCTAATAGACGAAAATACAATAATTTTGACTAAATTTTTTTTCAGACCTTTGGTGACCAAATGCAGTTATTTTGACTAAAAAGGGCTTTTTAGACACTTGGAGACCAAAATAGAGTCATTTTGACCAAAAAAATGTTTTCAGATCACTGGTTACGAAATGCAATTGTCTTGTCTAAACCCTTCTTTTTAAGACTCTAAAAGACAAAAATACAGTCATTTTGGCTAAAAAAGTTTTTCAGACCTTTGGTGACCAAATGCAGTTATTTTGACTAAAAAGGCTTTTTAGACACTTGGAGACCAAAATAGAGTCATTTTAACCCAAACAAATACCAAATCTAAATGCGGAGTTTTGAGACTCTAAAAGACAAAAATACAGTCATTTTGGCTGACAAAAAGGTTTTCAGACCTTTGGTGACCAAACGTAGTTATTTTGACTAAAAAGGCTTTTTAGACACTTGGAGACCAAAATAGAGTCATTTTGACCCAAACAAATACCAAATCTAAATGCGGAGTTTTGAGACTCTAAAATACAAAAATACAGTCATTTTGGCTGAAAAAAGGTTTTCAGACCTTTGTTGACCAAACGTAGGTATTATGACTAAAAAGGGCTTTTTAGACACTTGGAGACCAAAATAGAGTCATTTTGACCAAAAAAAGTTTTCAGATCACTGGTTATGAAATGCAATTATCTTGTCTAAACCCGGCTTTTTAAGACTCTTAAAGACAAAAATATAGTCATTTTGGCTAAAAAAGTTTTTCAGACCTTTGGTGACCAAATGCAGTTATTTTGACTAAAAAGGCTTTTTAGACACTTGGAGACCAAAATAGAGTCATTTTGACCCAAACAAATACCAAATCTAAATGCGGAGTTTTGAGACTCTAAAAGACAAAAATACAGTCATTTTGGCTAAAATAGTTTTTCAGACCTTTGTTGACCAAACGTAGGTATTATGACTAAAAAGGGCTTTTTAGACACTTGGAGACCTAAATAGTCATTTTGACCAAAAACATTTTTTCAGGCCATTGGTTACCAAATGCAATTATCTTATCCAAAACCGGTTTTTAAGACTCTGACGAAAATACAATCATTTTGACTAAATTTTTATTCATACCTTTGCTGACCAAATGCAGTTATTTTGACTTAAAAGGGCTTCTTAGACACTTGGAGACCAAAATAGAGTCATTTTGACCAAAAAGTTTTCAGATCACTGGTTACGAAATGCAATTATCTTGTCTAAACCCGGCTTTTTAAGACTCTAAAAGACAAAAATACAGTCATTTTGGCTAAAAAAGTTTTCAGACCTTTGGTGACCAAATGCAGTTATTTTGACTAAAAAAGGCTTTTTAGACACTTGGAGACCAAAATAGAGTCATTTTGACCCAAACAAATACCAAATCTAAATGCGGAGTTTTGAGACTCTAAAATACAAAAATACAGTCATTTTGGCTGAAAAAAGGTTTTCAGACCTTTGGTCACCAAACGTAGTTATTTTGACTTAAAAGGCTTTTTAGACACTTGGAGACCAAAATAGAGTCATTTTGACCAAAAAAAGTTTTCAGATCACTGGTTATGAAATGCAATTATCTTGTCTAAACCCGGCTTTTTAAGACTCTTAAAGACAAAAATATAGTCATTTTGGCTAAAAAAGTTTTTCAGACCTTTGGTGACCAAATGCAGTTATTTTGACTAAAAAGGCTTTTTAGACACTTGGAGACCAAAATAGAGTCATTTTGACCCAAACAAATACCAAATCTAAATGCGGAGTTTTGAGACTCTAAAAGACAAAAATACAGTCATTTTGGCTAAAATAGTTTTTCAGACCTTTGTTGACCAAACGTAGGTATTATGACTAAAAAGGGCTTTTTAGACACTTGGAGACCTAAATAGAGTCATTTTGACCAAAAACATTTTTTCAGGCCATTGGTTACCAAATGCAATTATCTTATCCAAAACCGGTTTTTAAGACTCTGACGAAAATACAATCATTTTGACTAAATTTTTATTCATACCTTTGCTGACCAAATGCAGTTATTTTGACTTAAAAGGGCTTCTTAGACACTTGGAGACCAAAATAGAGTCAATTTGACCAAAAAAGTTTTCAGATCACTGGTTACGAAATGCAATTATCTTGTCTAAACCCGGCTTTTTAAGACTCTAAAAGACAAAAATACAGTCATTTTGGCTAAAAAAGTTTTCAGACCTTTGGTGACCAAATGCAGTTATTTTGACTAAAAAAGGCTTTTTAGACACTTGGAGACCAAAATATAGTAATTTTGACCCAAACAAATACCAAATCTAAATGCGGAGTTTTGAGACTCTAAAATAGTTTTTCAGACCTTTGGTGACCAAACGTAGTTATTTTGACTAAAAAGGGCTTTATAGACACTTGGAGACCTAAATAGAGTCATTTTGACCAAAAACATTTTTTCAGGCCATTGGTTACCAAATGTAGTTTATCTTGTCTAAAAGCAGTGTTTTAAGACTCTAAAAGATTAAAATACAGTCATTTTTGCTAAAAAAAGGTTTTCAGACCTTTGGTGACCAAATGCAGTTATTTTGACTAAAAAAGGCTTTTTAGACACTCTGAGACCAAAATAGAGTCATTTTGACCCAAAAAAATGTTTCAGGTGATTGGTTACCAAATGCAATTATCTTGTCCAAAACCGGCTTTTTAAGACTCTAATAGACGAAAATACAATAATTTTGACTAAATTTTTTTTCAGACCTTTGGTAACCAAATGCAGTTATTTTGACTAAAAAGGGCTTTTTAGACACTTGGAGACCAAAATAGAGTCATTTTGACCAAAAAAATGTTTTCAGATCACTGGTTACGAAATGCAATTGTCTTGTCTAAACCCTTCTTTTTAAGACTCTAAAAGACAAAAATACAGTCATTTTGGCTAAAAAAGTTTTTCAGACCTTTGGTGACCAAATGCAGTTATTTTGACTAAAAAGGCTTTTTAGACACTTGGAGACCAAAATAGAGTCATTTTAACCCAAACAAATACCAAATCTAAATGCGGAGTTTTGAGACTCTAAAAGACAAAAATACAGTCATTTTGGCTGAAAAAAGGTTTTCAGACCTTTGGTGACCAAACGTAGTTATTTTGACTAAAAAGGCTTTTTAGACACTTGGAGACCAAAATAGAGTCATTTTGACCCAAACAAATACCAAATCTAAATGCGGAGTTTTGAGACTCTAAAAGACAAAAATACAGTCATTTTGGCTAAAATAGTTTTTCAGACCTTTGTTGACCAAACGTAGGTATTATGACTAAAAAGGGCTTTTTAGACACTTGGAGACCAAAATAGAGTCATTTTGACCAAAAAAAGTTTTCAGATCACTGGTTATGAAATGCAATTATCTTGTCTAAACCCGGCTTTTTAAGACTCTAAAAGACAAAAATACAGTCATTTTGGCTAAAAAAGTTTTTCAGACCTTTGGTGACCAAATGCAGTTATTTTGACTAAAAAGGCTTTTTAGACACTTGGAGACCAAAATAGAGTCATTTTGACCCAAACAAATACCAAATCTAAATGCGGAGTTTTGAGACTCTAAAAGACAAAAATACAGTCATTTTGGCTAAAATAGTTTTTCAGACCTTTGTTGACCAAACGTAGGTATTATGACTAAAAAGGGCTTTTTAGACACTTGGAGACCTAAATAGAGTCATTTTGACCAAAAACATTTTTTCAGGCCATTGGTTACCAAATGCAATTATCTTATCCAAAACCGGTTTTTAAGACTCTGACGAAAATACAATCATTTTGACTAAATTTTTATTCATACCTTTGCTGACTAAATGCAGTTATTTTGACTTAAAAGGGCTTCTTAGACACTTGGAGACCAAAATAGAGTCATTTTAACCAAAAAAGTTTTCAGATCACTGGTTACGAAATGCAATTATCTTGTCTAAACCCGGCTTTTTAAGACTCTAAAAGACAAAAATACAGTCATTTTGGCTAAAAAAGTTTTCAATCCTTTGGTGACCAAATGCAGTTATTTTGACTAAAAAAGGCTTTTTAGACACTTGGAGACCAAAATAGAGTAATTTTGACCCAAACAAATACCAAATCTAAATGCGGAGTTTTGAGAATCTAAAATAGTTTTTCAGACCTTTGGTGACCAAACGTAGTTATTTTGACTAAAAAGAGCTTTATAGACACTTGGAGACCTAAATAGAGTCATTTTGACCCAAAAAAATGTTTCAGGTGATTGGTTACCAAATGCAATTATCTTGTCCAAAACCGGCTTTTTAAGACTCTAATAGACGAAAATACAATAATTTTGACTAAATTTTTTTTCAGACCTTTGGTAACCAAATGCAGTTATTTTGACTAAAAAGGGCTTTTTAGAAACTTGGAGACCAAAATAGAGTCATTTTGACCAAAAAAATGTTTTCAGATCACTGGTTACGAAATGCAATTGTCTTGTCTAAACCCTTCTTTTTAAGACTCTAAAAGACAAAAATACAGTCATTTTGGCTAAAAAAGTTTTTCAGACCTTTGGTGACCAAATGCAGTTATTTTGACTAAAAAGGCTTTTTAGACACTTGGAGACCAAAATAGAGTCATTTTAACCCAAACAAATACCAAATCTAAATGCGGAGTTTTGAGACTCTAAAAGACAAAAATACAGTCATTTTGGCTGAAAAAAGGTTTTCAGACCTTTGGTGACCAAACGTAGTTATTTTGACTAAAAAGGCTTTTTAGACACTTGGAGACCAAAATAGAGTCATTTTGACCCAAACAAATACCAAATCTAAATGCGGAGTTTTGAGACTCTAAAAGACAAAAATACAGTCATTTTGGCTAAAATAGTTTTTCAGACCTTTGTTGACCAAACGTAGGTATTATGACTAAAAAGGGCTTTTTAGACACTTGGAGACCTAAATAGAGTCATTTTGACCAAAAACATTTTTTCAGGCCATTGGTTACCAAATGCAATTATCTTATCCAAAACCGGTTTTTAAGACTCTGACGAAAATACAATCATTTTGACTAAATTTTTATTCATACCTTTGCTGACCAAATGCAGTTATTTTGACTTAAAAGGGCTTCTTAGACACTTGGAGACCAAAATAGAGTCAATTTGACCAAAAAAGTTTTCAGATCACTGGTTACGAAATGCAATTATCTTGTCTAAACCCGGCTTTTTAAGACTCTAAAAGACAAAAATACAGTCATTTTGGCTAAAAAAGTTTTCAGACCTTTGGTGACCAAATGCAGTTATTTTGACTAAAAAAGGCTTTTTAGACACTTGGAGACCAAAATATAGTAATTTTGACCCAAACAAATACCAAATCTAAATGCGGAGTTTTGAGACTCTAAAATAGTTTTTCAGACCTTTGGTGACCAAACGTAGTTATTTTGACTAAAAAGGGCTTTATAGACACTTGGAGACCTAAATAGAGTCATTTTGACCAAAAACATTTTTTCAGGCCATTGGTTACCAAATGTAGTTTATCTTGTCTAAAAGCAGTGTTTTAAGACTCTAAAAGATTAAAATACAGTCATTTTTGCTAAAAAAAGGTTTTCAGACCTTTGGTGACCAAATGCAGTTATTTTGACTAAAAAAGGCTTTTTAGACACTCTGAGACCAAAATAGAGTCATTTTGACCCAAAAAAATGTTTCAGGTGATTGGTTACCAAATGCAATTATCTTGTCCAAAACCGGCTTTTTAAGACTCTAATAGACGAAAATACAATAATTTTGACTAAATTTTTTTTCAGACCTTTGGTGACCAAATGCAGTTATTTTGACTAAAAAGGGCTTTTTAGACACTTGGAGACCAAAATAGAGTCATTTTGACCAAAAAAATGTTTTCAGATCACTGGTTACGAAATGCAATTGTCTTGTCTAAACCCTTCTTTTTAAGACTCTAAAAGACAAAAATACAGTCATTTTGGCTAAAAAAGTTTTTCAGACCTTTGGTGACCAAATGCAGTTATTTTGACTAAAAAGGCTTTTTAGACACTTGGAGACCAAAATAGAGTCATTTTAACCCAAACAAATACCAAATCTAAATGCGGAGTTTTGAGACTCTAAAAGACAAAAATACAGTCATTTTGGCTGACAAAAAGGTTTTCAGACCTTTGGTGACCAAACGTAGTTATTTTGACTAAAAAGGCTTTTTAGACACTTGGAGACCAAAATAGAGTCATTTTGACCCAAACAAATACCAAATCTAAATGCGGAGTTTTGAGACTCTAAAATACAAAAATACAGTCATTTTGGCTGAAAAAAGGTTTTCAGACCTTTGTTGACCAAACGTAGGTATTATGACTAAAAAGGGCTTTTTAGACACTTGGAGACCAAAATAGAGTCATTTTGACCAAAAAAAGTTTTCAGATCACTGGTTATGAAATGCAATTATCTTGTCTAAACCCGGCTTTTTAAGACTCTTAAAGACAAAAATATAGTCATTTTGGCTAAAAAAGTTTTTCAGACCTTTGGTGACCAAATGCAGTTATTTTGACTAAAAAGGCTTTTTAGACACTTGGAGACCAAAATAGAGTCATTTTGACCCAAACAAATACCAAATCTAAATGCGGAGTTTTGAGACTCTAAAAGACAAAAATACAGTCATTTTGGCTAAAATAGTTTTTCAGACCTTTGTTGACCAAACGTAGGTATTATGACTAAAAAGGGCTTTTTAGACACTTGGAGACCTAAATAGTCATTTTGACCAAAAACATTTTTTCAGGCCATTGGTTACCAAATGCAATTATCTTATCCAAAACCGGTTTTTAAGACTCTGACGAAAATACAATCATTTTGACTAAATTTTTATTCATACCTTTGCTGACCAAATGCAGTTATTTTGACTTAAAAGGGCTTCTTAGACACTTGGAGACCAAAATAGAGTCATTTTGACCAAAAAGTTTTCAGATCACTGGTTACGAAATGCAATTATCTTGTCTAAACCCGGCTTTTTAAGACTCTAAAAGACAAAAATACAGTCATTTTGGCTAAAAAAGTTTTCAGACCTTTGGTGACCAAATGCAGTTATTTTGACTAAAAAAGGCTTTTTAGACACTTGGAGACCAAAATAGAGTCATTTTGACCCAAACAAATACCAAATCTAAATGCGGAGTTTTGAGACTCTAAAATACAAAAATACAGTCATTTTGGCTGAAAAAAGGTTTTCAGACCTTTGGTCACCAAACGTAGTTATTTTGACTTAAAAGGCTTTTTAGACACTTGGAGACCAAAATAGAGTCATTTTGACCAAAAAAAGTTTTCAGATCACTGGTTATGAAATGCAATTATCTTGTCTAAACCCGGCTTTTTAAGACTCTTAAAGACAAAAATATAGTCATTTTGGCTAAAAAAGTTTTTCAGACCTTTGGTGACCAAATGCAGTTATTTTGACTAAAAAGGCTTTTTAGACACTTGGAGACCAAAATAGAGTCATTTTGACCCAAACAAATACCAAATCTAAATGCGGAGTTTTGAGACTCTAAAAGACAAAAATACAGTCATTTTGGCTAAAATAGTTTTTCAGACCTTTGTTGACCAAACGTAGGTATTATGACTAAAAAGGGCTTTTTAGACACTTGGAGACCTAAATAGAGTCATTTTGACCAAAAACATTTTTTCAGGCCATTGGTTACCAAATGCAATTATCTTATCCAAAACCGGTTTTTAAGACTCTGACGAAAATACAATCATTTTGACTAAATTTTTATTCATACCTTTGCTGACCAAATGCAGTTATTTTGACTTAAAAGGGCTTCTTAGACACTTGGAGACCAAAATAGAGTCAATTTGACCAAAAAAGTTTTCAGATCACTGGTTACGAAATGCAATTATCTTGTCTAAACCCGGCTTTTTAAGACTCTAAAAGACAAAAATACAGTCATTTTGGCTAAAAAAGTTTTCAGACCTTTGGTGACCAAATGCAGTTATTTTGACTAAAAAAGGCTTTTTAGACACTTGGAGACCAAAATATAGTAATTTTGACCCAAACAAATACCAAATCTAAATGCGGAGTTTTGAGACTCTAAAATAGTTTTTCAGACCTTTGGTGACCAAACGTAGTTATTTTGACTAAAAAGGGCTTTATAGACACTTGGAGACCTAAATAGAGTCATTTTGACCAAAAACATTTTTTCAGGCCATTGGTTACCAAATGTAGTTTATCTTGTCTAAAAGCAGTGTTTTAAGACTCTAAAAGATTAAAATACAGTCATTTTTGCTAAAAAAAGGTTTTCAGACCTTTGGTGACCAAATGCAGTTATTTTGACTAAAAAAGGCTTTTTAGACACTCTGAGACCAAAATAGAGTCATTTTGACCCAAAAAAATGTTTCAGGTGATTGGTTACCAAATGCAATTATCTTGTCCAAAACCGGCTTTTTAAGACTCTAATAGACGAAAATACAATAATTTTGACTAAATTTTTTTTCAGACCTTTGGTGACCAAATGCAGTTATTTTGACTAAAAAGGGCTTTTTAGACACTTGGAGACCAAAATAGAGTCATTTTGACCAAAAAAATGTTTTCAGATCACTGGTTACGAAATGCAATTGTCTTGTCTAAACCCTTCTTTTTAAGACTCTAAAAGACAAAAATACAGTCATTTTGGCTAAAAAAGTTTTTCAGACCTTTGGTGACCAAATGCAGTTATTTTGACTAAAAAGGCTTTTTAGACACTTGGAGACCAAAATAGAGTCATTTTAACCCAAACAAATACCAAATCTAAATGCGGAGTTTTGAGACTCTAAAAGACAAAAATACAGTCATTTTGGCTGACAAAAAGGTTTTCAGACCTTTGGTGACCAAACGTAGTTATTTTGACTAAAAAGGCTTTTTAGACACTTGGAGACCAAAATAGAGTCATTTTGACCCAAACAAATACCAAATCTAAATGCGGAGTTTTGAGACTCTAAAATACAAAAATACAGTCATTTTGGCTGAAAAAAGGTTTTCAGACCTTTGTTGACCAAACGTAGGTATTATGACTAAAAAGGGCTTTTTAGACACTTGGAGACCAAAATAGAGTCATTTTGACCAAAAAAAGTTTTCAGATCACTGGTTATGAAATGCAATTATCTTGTCTAAACCCGGCTTTTTAAGACTCTTAAAGACAAAAATATAGTCATTTTGGCTAAAAAAGTTTTTCAGACCTTTGGTGACCAAATGCAGTTATTTTGACTAAAAAGGCTTTTTAGACACTTGGAGACCAAAATAGAGTCATTTTGACCCAAACAAATACCAAATCTAAATGCGGAGTTTTGAGACTCTAAAAGACAAAAATACAGTCATTTTGGCTAAAATAGTTTTTCAGACCTTTGTTGACCAAACGTAGGTATTATGACTAAAAAGGGCTTTTTAGACACTTGGAGACCTAAATAGTCATTTTGACCAAAAACATTTTTTCAGGCCATTGGTTACCAAATGCAATTATCTTATCCAAAACCGGTTTTTAAGACTCTGACGAAAATACAATCATTTTGACTAAATTTTTATTCATACCTTTGCTGACCAAATGCAGTTATTTTGACTTAAAAGGGCTTCTTAGACACTTGGAGACCAAAATAGAGTCATTTTGACCAAAAAAGTTTTCAGATCACTGGTTACGAAATGCAATTATCTTGTCTAAACCCGGCTTTTTAAGACTCTAAAAGACAAAAATACAGTCATTTTGGCTAAAAAAGTTTTCAGACCTTTGGTGACCAAATGCAGTTATTTTGACTAAAAAAGGCTTTTTAGACACTTGGAGACCAAAATAGAGTCATTTTGACCCAAACAAATACCAAATCTAAATGCGGAGTTTTGAGACTCTAAAATACAAAAATACAGTCATTTTGGCTGAAAAAAGGTTTTCAGACCTTTGGTGACCAAACGTAGTTATTTTGACTTAAAAGGCTTTTTAGACACTTGGAGACCAAAATAGAGTCATTTTGACCAAAAAAAGTTTTCAGATCACTGGTTATGAAATGCAATTATCTTGTCTAAACCCGGCTTTTTAAGACTCTTAAAGACAAAAATATAGTCATTTTGGCTAAAAAAGTTTTTCAGACCTTTGGTGACCAAATGCAGTTATTTTGACTAAAAAGGCTTTTTAGACACTTGGAGACCAAAATAGAGTCATTTTGACCCAAACAAATACCAAATCTAAATGCGGAGTTTTGAGACTCTAAAAGACAAAAATACAGTCATTTTGGCTAAAATAGTTTTTCAGACCTTTGTTGACCAAACGTAGGTATTATGACTAAAAAGGGCTTTTTAGACACTTGGAGACCTAAATAGAGTCATTTTGACCAAAAACATTCTTTCAGGCCATTGGTTACCAAATGCAATTATCTTATCCAAAACCGGTTTTTAAGACTCTGACGAAAATACAATCATTTTGACTAAATTTTTATTCATACCTTTGCTGACCAAATGCAGTTATTTTGACTTAAAAGGGCTTCTTAGACACTTGGAGACCAAAATAGAGTCAATTTGACCAAAAAAGTTTTCAGATCACTGGTTACGAAATGCAATTATCTTGTCTAAACCCGGCTTTTTAAGACTCTAAAAGACAAAAATACAGTCATTTTGGCTAAAAAAGTTTTCAATCCTTTGGTGACCAAATGCAGTTATTTTGACTAAAAAAGGCTTTTTAGACACTTGGAGACCAAAATAGAGTAATTTTGACCCAAACAAATACCAAATCTAAATGCGGAGTTTTGAGAATCTAAAATAGTTTTTCAGACCTTTGGTGACCAAACGTAGTTATTTTGACTAAAAAGAGCTTTATAGACACTTGGAGACCTAAATAGAGTCATTTTGACCCAAAAAAATGTTTCAGGTGATTGGTTACCAAATGCAATTATCTTGTCCAAAACCGGCTTTTTAAGACTCTAATAGACGAAAATACAATAATTTTGACTAAATTTTTTTTCAGACCTTTGGTAACCAAATGCAGTTATTTTGACTAAAAAGGGCTTTTTAGACACTTGGAGACCAAAATAGAGTCATTTTGACCAAAAAAATGTTTTCAGATCACTGGTTACGAAATGCAATTGTCTTGTCTAAACCCTTCTTTTTAAGACTCTAAAAGACAAAAATACAGTCATTTTGGCTAAAAAAGTTTTTCAGACCTTTGGTGACCAAATGCAGTTATTTTGACTAAAAAGGCTTTTTAGACACTTGGAGACCAAAATAGAGTCATTTTAACCCAAACAAATACCAAATCTAAATGCGGAGTTTTGAGACTCTAAAAGACAAAAATACAGTCATTTTGGCTGAAAAAAGGTTTTCAGACCTTTGGTGACCAAACGTAGTTATTTTGACTAAAAAGGCTTTTTAGACACTTGGAGACCAAAATAGAGTCATTTTGACCCAAACAAATACCAAATCTAAATGCGGAGTTTTGAGACTCTAAAAGACAAAAATACAGTCATTTTGGCTAAAATAGTTTTTCAGACCTTTGTTGACCAAACGTAGGTATTATGACTAAAAAGGGCTTTTTAGACACTTGGAGACCAAAATAGAGTCATTTTGACCAAAAAAAGTTTTCAGATCACTGGTTATGAAATGCAATTATCTTGTCTAAACCCGGCTTTTTAAGACTCTAAAAGACAAAAATACAGTCATTTTGGCTAAAAAAGTTTTTCAGACCTTTGGTGACCAAATGCAGTTATTTTGACTAAAAAGGCTTTTTAGACACTTGGAGACCAAAATAGAGTCATTTTGACCCAAACAAATACCAAATCTAAATGCCGAGTTTTGAGACTCTAAAAGACAAAAATACAGTCATTTTGGCTAAAATAGTTTTTCAGACCTTTGTTGACCAAACGTAGGTATTATGACTAAAAAGGGCTTTTTAGACACTTGGAGACCTAAATAGAGTCATTTTGACCAAAAACATTTTTTCAGGCCATTGGTTACCAAATGCAATTATCTTATCCAAAACCGGTTTTTAAGACTCTGACGAAAATACAATCATTTTGACTAAATTTTTATTCATACCTTTGCTGACTAAATGCAGTTATTTTGACTTAAAAGGGCTTCTTAGACACTTGGAGACCAAAATAGAGTCATTTTAACCAAAAAAGTTTTCAGATCACTGGTTACGAAATGCAATTATCTTGTCTAAACCCGGCTTTTTAAGACTCTAAAAGACAAAAATACAGTCATTTTGGCTAAAAAAGTTTTCAATCCTTTGGTGACCAAATGCAGTTATTTTGACTAAAAAAGGCTTTTTAGACACTTGGAGACCAAAATAGAGTAATTTTGACCCAAACAAATACCAAATCTAAATGCGGAGTTTTGAGAATCTAAAATAGTTTTTCAGACCTTTGGTGACCAAACGTAGTTATTTTGACTAAAAAGAGCTTTATAGACACTTGGAGACCTAAATAGAGTCATTTTGACCCAAAAAAATGTTTCAGGTGATTGGTTACCAAATGCAATTATCTTGTCCAAAACCGGCTTTTTAAGACTCTAATAGACGAAAATACAATAATTTTGACTAAATTTTTTTTCAGACCTTTGGTAACCAAATGCAGTTATTTTGACTAAAAAGGGCTTTTTAGAAACTTGGAGACCAAAATAGAGTCATTTTGACCAAAAAAATGTTTTCAGATCACTGGTTACGAAATGCAATTGTCTTGTCTAAACCCTTCTTTTTAAGACTCTAAAAGACAAAAATACAGTCATTTTGGCTAAAAAAGTTTTTCAGACCTTTGGTGACCAAATGCAGTTATTTTGACTAAAAAGGCTTTTTAGACACTTGGAGACCAAAATAGAGTCATTTTAACCCAAACAAATACCAAATCTAAATGCGGAGTTTTGAGACTCTAAAAGACAAAAATACAGTCATTTTGGCTGAAAAAAGGTTTTCAGACCTTTGGTGACCAAACGTAGTTATTTTGACTAAAAAGGCTTTTTAGACACTTGGAGACCAAAATAGAGTCATTTTGACCCAAACAAATACCAAATCTAAATGCGGAGTTTTGAGACTCTAAAAGACAAAAATACAGTCATTTTGGCTAAAATAGTTTTTCAGACCTTTGTTGACCAAACGTAGGTATTATGACTAAAAAGGGCTTTTTAGACACTTGGAGACCAAAAAAGAGTCATTTTGACCAAAAAAAGTTTTCAGATCACTGGTTATGAAATGCAATTATCTTGTCTAAACCCGGCTTTTTAAGACTCTAAAAGACAAAAATACAGTCATTTTGGCTAAAAAAGTTTTTCAGACCTTTGGTGACCAAATGCAGTTATTTTGACTAAAAAGGCTTTTTAGACACTTGGAGACCAAAATAGAGTCATTTTGACCCAAACAAATACCAAATCTAAATGCGGAGTTTTGAGACTCTAAAAGACAAAAATACAGTCATTTTGGCTAAAATAGTTTTTCAGACCTTTGTTGACCAAACGTAGGTATTATGACTAAAAAGGGCTTTTTAGACACTTGGAGACCTAAATAGAGTCATTTTGACCAAAAACATTTTTTCAGGCCATTGGTTACCAAATGCAATTATCTTATCCAAAACCGGTTTTTAAGACTCTGACGAAAATACAATCATTTTGACTAAATTTTTATTCATACCTTTGCTGACTAAATGCAGTTATTTTGACTTAAAAGGGCTTCTTAGACACTTGGAGACCAAAATAGAGTCATTTTAACCAAAAAAGTTTTCAGATCACTGGTTACGAAATGCAATTATCTTGTCTAAACCCGGCTTTTTAAGACTCTAAAAGACAAAAATACAGTCATTTTGGCTAAAAAAGTTTTCAATCCTTTGGTGACCAAATGCAGTTATTTTGACTAAAAAAGGCTTTTTAGACACTTGGAGACCAAAATAGAGTAATTTTGACCCAAACAAATACCAAATCTAAATGCGGAGTTTTGAGAATCTAAAATAGTTTTTCAGACCTTTGGTGACCAAACGTAGTTATTTTGACTAAAAAGAGCTTTATAGACACTTGGAGACCTAAATAGAGTCATTTTGACCCAAAAAAATGTTTCAGGTGATTGGTTACCAAATGCAATTATCTTGTCCAAAACCGGCTTTTTAAGACTCTAATAGACGAAAATACAATAATTTTGACTAAATTTTTTTTCAGACCTTTGGTAACCAAATGCAGTTATTTTGACTAAAAAGGGCTTTTTAGAAACTTGGAGACCAAAATAGAGTCATTTTGACCAAAAAAATGTTTTCAGATCACTGGTTACGAAATGCAATTGTCTTGTCTAAACCCTTCTTTTTAAGACTCTAAAAGACAAAAATACAGTCATTTTGGCTAAAAAAGTTTTTCAGACCTTTGGTGACCAAATGCAGTTATTTTGACTAAAAAGGCTTTTTAGACACTTGGAGACCAAAATAGAGTCATTTTAACCCAAACAAATACCAAATCTAAATGCGGAGTTTTGAGACTCTAAAAGACAAAAATACAGTCATTTTGGCTGAAAAAAGGTTTTCAGACCTTTGGTGACCAAACGTAGTTATTTTGACTAAAAAGGCTTTTTAGACACTTGGAGACCAAAATAGAGTCATTTTGACCCAAACAAATACCAAATCTAAATGCGGAGTTTTGAGACTCTAAAAGACAAAAATACAGTCATTTTGGCTAAAATAGTTTTTCAGACCTTTGTTGACCAAACGTAGGTATTATGACTAAAAAGGGCTTTTTAGACACTTGGAGACCAAAATAGAGTCATTTTGACCAAAAAAAGTTTTCAGATCACTGGTTATGAAATGCAATTATCTTGTCTAAACCCGGCTTTTTAAGACTCTAAAAGACAAAAATACAGTCATTTTGGCTAAAAAAGTTTTTCAGACCTTTGGTGACCAAATGCAGTTATTTTGACTAAAAAGGCTTTTTAGACACTTGGAGACCAAAATAGAGTCATTTTGACCCAAACAAATACCAAATCTAAATGCGGAGTTTTGAGACTCTAAAAGACAAAAATACAGTCATTTTGGCTAAAATAGTTTTTCAGACCTTTGTTGACCAAACGTAGGTATTATGACTAAAAAGGGCTTTTTAGACACTTGGAGACCTAAATAGAGTCATTTTGACCAAAAACATTTTTTCAGGCCATTGGTTTTCCAAATGCAATTATCTTATCCAAAACCGGTTTTTAAGACTCTGACGAAAATACAATCATTTTGACTAAATTTTTATTCATACCTTTGCTGACCAAATGCAGTTATTTTGACTTAAAAGGGCTTCTTAGACACTTGGAGACCAAAATAGAGTCAATTTGACCAAAAAAGTTTTCAGATCACTGGTTACGAAATGCAATTATCTTGTCTAAACCCGGCTTTTTAAGACTCTAAAAGACAAAAATACAGTCATTTTGGCTAAAAAAGTTTTCAATCCTTTGGTGACCAAATGCAGTTATTTTGACTAAAAAGGCTTTTTAGACACTTGGAGACCAAAATAGAGTAATTTTGACCCAAACAAATACCAAATCTAAATGCCGAGTTTTGAGACTCTAAAATAGTTTTTCAGACCTTTGGTGACCAAACGTAGTTATTTTGACTAAAAAGGGCTTTATAGACACTTGGAGACCTAAATACAGTCATTTTGACCAAAAACATTTTTTCAGGCCATTGGTTACCAAATGCAATTATCTTATCCAAAACCGGTTTTTAAGACTCTGAAGAAAATACAATCATTTTGACTAAATTTTTATTCATACCTTTGCCGACCAAATGCAGTTATTTTGACTTAAAAGGGCTTCTTAGACACTTGGAGACCAAAATAGAGTCAATTTGACCAAAAAAGTTTTCAGATCACTGGTTACGAAATGCAATTATCTTGTCTAAACCCGGCTTTTTAAGACTCTAAAAGACAAAAATACAGTCATTTTGGCTAAAAAAGTTTTCAATCCTTTGGTGACCAAATGCAGTTATTTTGACTAAAAAGGCTTTTTAGACACTTGGAGACCAAAATAGAGTAATTTTGACCCAAACAAATACCAAATCTAAATGCCGAGTTTTGAGACTCTAAAATAGTTTTTCAGACCTTTGGTGACCAAACGTAGTTATTTTGACTAAAAAGGCTTTTTAGACACTTGGAGACCAAAATAGAGTCATTTTGACCCAAACAAATACCAAATCTAAATGCGGAGTTTTGAGACTCTAAAATACAAAAATACAGTCATTTTGGCTGAAAAAAGGTTTTCAGACCTTTGTTGACCAAACGTAGGTATTATGACTAAAAAGGGCTTTTTAGACACTTGGAGACCAAAATAGAGTCATTTTGACCAAAAAAAGTTTTCAGATCACTGGTTATGAAATGCAATTATCTTGTCTAAACCCGGCTTTTTAAGACTCTTAAAGACAAAAATATAGTCATTTTGGCTAAAAAAGTTTTTCAGACCTTTGGTGACCAAATGCAGTTATTTTGACTAAAAAGGCTTTTTAGACACTTGGAGACCAAAATAGAGTCATTTTGACCCAAACAAATACCAAATCTAAATGCGGAGTTTTGAGACTCTAAAAGACAAAAATACAGTCGTTTTGGCTAAAATAGTTTTTCAGACCTTTGTTGACCAAACGTAGGTATTATGACTAAAAAGGGCTTTTTAGACACTTGGAGACCTAAATAGAGTCATTTTGACCAAAAACATTTTTTCAGGCCATTGGTTACCAAATGCAATTATCTTATCCAAAACCGGTTTTTAAGACTCTGACGAAAATACAATCATTTTGACTAAATTTTTATTCATACCTTTGCTGACCAAATGCAGTTATTTTGACTTAAAAGGGCTTCTTAGACACTTGGAGACCAAAATAGAGTCAATTTGACCAAAAAAGTTTTCAGATCGCTGGTTACGAAATGCAATTATCTTGTCTAAACCCGGCTTTTTAAGACTCTAAAAGACAAAAATACAGTCATTTTGGCTAAAAAAGTTTTCAGACCTTTGGTGACCAAATGCAGTTATTTTGACTAAAAAAGGCTTTTTAGACACTTGGAGACCAAAATATAGTAATTTTGACCCAAACAAATACCAAATCTAAATGTGGAGTTTTGAGACTCTAAAATAGTTTTTCAGACCTTTGGTGACCAAACGTAGTTATTTTGACTAAAAAGGGCTTTATAGACACTTGGAGACCTAAATAGAGTCATTTTGACCAAAAACATTTTTTCAGGCCATTGGTTACCAAATGTAGTTTATCTTGTCTAAAAGCAGTGTTTTAAGACTCTAAAAGATTAAAATACAGTCATTTTTGCTAAAAAAAGGTTTTCAGACCTTTGGTGACCAAATGCAGTTATTTTGACTAAAAAAGGCTTTTTAGACACTCTGAGACCAAAATAGAGTCATTTTGACCCAAAAAAATGTTTCAGGTGATTGGTTACCAAATGCAATTATCTTGTCCAAAACCGGCTTTTTAAGACTCTAATAGACGAAAATACAATAATTTTGACTAAATTTTTTTTCAGACCTTTGGTAACCAAATGCAGTTATTTTGACTAAAAAGGGCTTTTTAGACACTTGGAGACCAAAATAGAGTCATTTTGACCAAAAAAATGTTTTCAGATCACTGGTTACGAAATGCAATTGTCTTGTCTAAACCCTTCTTTTTAAGACTCTAAAAGACAAAAATACAGTCATTTTGGCTAAAAAAGTTTTTCAGACCTTTGGTGACCAAATGCAGTTATTTTGACTAAAAAGGCTTTTTAGACACTTGGAGACCAAAATAGAGTCATTTTAACCCAAACAAATACCAAATCTAAATGCGGAGTTTTGAGACTCTAAAAGACAAAAATACAGTCATTTTGGCTGAAAAAAGGTTTTCAGACCTTTGGTGACCAAACGTAGTTATTTTGACTAAAAAGGCTTTTTAGACACTTGGAGACCAAAATAGAGTCATTTTGACCCAAACAAATACCAAATCTAAATGCGGAGTTTTGAGACTCTAAAATACAAAAATACAGTCATTTTGGCTGAAAAAAGGTTTTCAGACCTTTGTTGACCAAACGTAGGTATTATGACTAAAAAGGGCTTTTTAGACACTTGGAGACCAAAATAGAGTCATTTTGACCAAAAAAAGTTTTCAGATCACTGGTTATGAAATGCAATTATCTTGTCTAAACCCGGTTTTTTAAGACTCTTAAAGACAAAAATATAGTCATTTTGGCTAAAAAAGTTTTTCAGACCTTTGGTGACCAAATGCAGTTATTTTGACTAAAAAGGCTTTTTAGACACTTGGAGACCAAAATAGAGTCATTTTGACCCAAACAAATACCAAATCTAAATGCGGAGTTTTGAGACTCTAAAAGACAAAAATACAGTCATTTTGGCTAAAATAGTTTTTCAGACCTTTGTTGACCAAACGTAGGTATTATGACTAAAAAGGGCTTTTTAGACACTTGGAGACCTAAATAGTCATTTTGACCAAAAACATTTTTTCAGGCCATTGGTTACCAAATGCAATTATCTTATCCAAAACCGGTTTTTAAGACTCTGACGAAAATACAATCATTTTGACTAAATTTTTATTCATACCTTTGCTGACCAAATGCAGTTATTTTGACTTAAAAGGGCTTCTTAGACACTTGGAGACCAAAATAGAGTCATTTTGACCAAAAAAGTTTTCAGATCACTGGTTACGAAATGCAATTATCTTGTCTAAACCCGGCTTTTTAAGACTCTAAAAGACAAAAATACAGTCATTTTGGCTAAAAAAGTTTTCAGACCTTTGGTGACCAAATGCAGTTATTTTGACTAAAAAAGGCTTTTTAGACACTTGGAGACCAAAATAGAGTCATTTTGACCCAAACAAATACCAAATCTAAATGCGGAGTTTTGAGACTCTAAAATACAAAAATACAGTCATTTTGGCTGAAAAAAGGTTTTCAGACCTTTGGTGACCAAACGTAGTTATTTTGACTTAAAAGGCTTTTTAGACACTTGGAGACCAAAATAGAGTCATTTTGACCAAAAAAAGTTTTCAGATCACTGGTTATGAAATGCAATTATCTTGTCTAAACCCGGCTTTTTAAGACTCTTAAAGACAAAAATATAGTCATTTTGGCTAAAAAAGTTTTTCAGACCTTTGGTGACCAAATGCAGTTATTTTGACTAAAAAGGCTTTTTAGACACTTGGAGACCAAAATAGAGTCATTTTGACCCAAACAAATACCAAATCTAAATGCGGAGTTTTGAGACTCTAAAAGACAAAAATACAGTCATTTTGGCTAAAATAGTTTTTCAGACCTTTGTTGACCAAACGTAGGTATTATGACTAAAAAGGGCTTTTTAGACACTTGGAGACCAAAATAGAGTCATTTTGACCAAAAACATTTTTTCAGGCCATTGGTTACCAAATGCAATTATCTTATCCAAAACCGGTTTTTAAGACTCTGACGAAAATACAATCATTTTGACTAAATTTTTATTCATACCTTTGCTGACCAAATGCAGTTATTTTGACTTAAAAGGGCTTCTTAGACACTTGGAGACCAAAATAGAGTCAATTTGACCAAAAAAGTTTTCAGATCACTGGTTACGAAATGCAATTATCTTGTCTAAACCCGGCTTTTTAAGACTCTAAAAGACAAAAATACAGTCATTTTGGCTAAAAAAGTTTTCAGACCTTTGGTGACCAAATGCAGTTTTTTTGACTAAAAAAGGCTTTTTAGACACTTGGAGACCAAAATATAGTAATTTTGACCCAAACAAATACCAAATCTAAATGCGGAGTTTTGAGACTCTAAAATAGTTTTTCAGACCTTTGGTGACCAAACGTAGTTATTTTGACTAAAAAGGGCTTTATAGACACTTGGAGACCTAAATAGAGTCATTTTGACCAAAAACATTTTTTCAGGCCATTGGTTACCAAATGTAGTTTATCTTGTCTAAAAGCAGTGTTTTAAGACTCTAAAAGATTAAAATACAGTCATTTTTGCTAAAAAAAAGGTTTTCAGACCTTTGGTGACCAAATGCAGTTATTTTGACTAAAAAAGGCTTTTTAGACACTCTGAGACCAAAATAGAGTCATTTTGACCCAAAAAAATGTTTCAGGTGATTGGTTACCAAATGCAATTATCTTGTCCAAAACCGGCTTTTTAAGACTCTAATAGACGAAAATACAATAATTTTGACTAAATTTTTTTTCAGACCTTTGGTAACCAAATGCAGTTATTTTGACTAAAAAGGGCTTTTTAGACACTTGGAGACCAAAATAGAGTCATTTTGACCAAAAAAATGTTTTCAGATCACTGGTTACGAAATGCAATTGTCTTGTCTAAACCCTTCTTTTTAAGACTCTAAAAGACAAAAATACAGTCATTTTGGCTAAAAAAGTTTTTCAGACCTTTGGTGACCAAATGCAGTTATTTTGACTAAAAAGGCTTTTTAGACACTTGGAGACCAAAATAGAGTCATTTTAACCCAAACAAATACCAAATCTAAATGCGGAGTTTTGAGACTCTAAAAGACAAAAATACAGTCATTTTGGCTGAAAAAAGGTTTTCAGACCTTTGGTGACCAAACGTAGTTATTTTGACTAAAAAGGCTTTTTAGACACTTGGAGACCAAAATAGAGTCATTTTGACCCAAACAAATACCAAATCTAAATGCGGAGTTTTGAGACTCTAAAAGACAAAAATACAGTCATTTTGGCTAAAATAGTTTTTCAGACCTTTGTTGACCAAACGTAGGTATTATGACTAAAAAGGGCTTTTTAGACACTTGGAGACCAAAATAGAGTCATTTTGACCAAAAAAAGTTTTCAGATCACTGGTTATGAAATGCAATTATCTTGTCTAAACCCGGCTTTTTAAGACTCTAAAAGACAAAAATACAGTCATTTTGGCTAAAAAAGTTTTTCAGACCTTTGGTGACCAAATGCAGTTATTTTGACTAAAAAGGCTTTTTGGACACTTGGAGACCAAAATAGAGTCATTTTGACCCAAACAAATACCAAATCTAAATGCGGAGTTTTGAGACTCTAAAAGACAAAAATACAGTCATTTTGGCTAAAATAGTTTTTCAGACCTTTGTTGACCAAACGTAGGTATTATGACTAAAAAGGGCTTTTTAGACACTTGGAGACCTAAATAGAGTCATTTTGACCAAAAACATTTTTTCAGGCCATTGGTTACCAAATGCAATTATCTTATCCAAAACCGGTTTTTAAGACTCTGACGAAAATACAATCATTTTGACTAAATTTTTATTCATACCTTTGCTGACTAAATGCAGTTATTTTGACTTAAAAGGGCTTCTTAGACACTTGGAGACCAAAATAGAGTCATTTTGACCAAAAAAGTTTTCAGATCACTGGTTACGAAATGCAATTATCTTGTCTAAACCCGGCTTTTTAAGACTCTAAAAGACAAAAATACAGTCATTTTGGCTAAAAAGTTTTCAATCCTTTGGTGACCAAATGCAGTTATTTTGACTAAAAAAGGCTTTTTAGACACTTGGAGACCAAAATAGAGTAATTTTGACCCAAACAAATACCAAATCTAAATGCGGAGTTTTGAGAATCTAAAATAGTTTTTCAGACCTTTGGTGACCAAACGTAGTTATTTTGACTAAAAAGAGCTTTATAGACACTTGGAAACCTAAATAGAGTCATTTTGACCCAAAAAAATGTTTCAGGTGATTGGTTACCAAATGCAATTATCTTGTCCAAAACCGGCTTTTTAAGACTCTAATAGACGAAAATACAATAATTTTGACTAAATTTTTTTTCAGACCTTTGGTAACCAAATGCAGTTTTTTTGACTAAAAAGGGCTTTTTAGACACTTGGAGACCAAAATAGAGTCATTTTGACCAAAAAAATGTTTTCAGATCACTGGTTACGAAATGCAATTGTCTTGTCTAAACCCTTCTTTTTAAGACTCTAAAAGACAAAAATACAGTCATTTTGGCTAAAAAAGTTTATAAGACCTTTGGTGACCAAATGCAGTTATTTTGACTAAAAAGGCTTTTTAGACACTTGGAGACCAAAATAGAGTCATTTTAACCCAAACAAATACCAAATCTAAATGCGGAGTTTTGAGACTCTAAAAGACAAAAATACAGTCATTTTGGCTGAAAAAAGGTTTTCAGACCTTTGGTGACCAAACGTAGTTATTTTGACTAAAAAGGCTTTTTAGACACTTGGAGACCAAAATAGAGTCATTTTGACCCAAACAAATACCAAATCTAAATGCGGAGTTTTGAGACTCTAAAAGACAAAAATACAGTCATTTTGGCTAAAATAGTTTTTCAGACCTTTGTTGACCAAACGTAGGTATTATGACTAAAAAGGGCTTTTTAGACACTTGGAGACCTAAATAGAGTCATTTTGACCAAAAACATTTTTTCAGGCCATTGGTTACCAAATGCAATTATCTTATCCAAAACCGGTTTTTAAGACTCTGACGAAAATACAATCATTTTGACTAAATTTTTATTCATACCTTTGCTGACTAAATGCAGTTATTTTGACTTAAAAGGGCTTCTTAGACACTTGGAGACCAAAATAGAGTCATTTTAACCAAAAAAGTTTTCAGATCACTGGTTACGAAATGCAATTATCTTGTCTAAACCCGGCTTTTTAAGACTCTAAAAGACAAAAATACAGTCATTTTGGCTAAAAAAGTTTTCAATCCTTTGGTGACCAAATGCAGTTATTTTGACTAAAAAAGGCTTTTTAGACACTTGGAGACCAAAATAGAGTAATTTTGACCCAAACAAATACCAAATCTAAATGCGGAGTTTTGAGAATCTAAAATAGTTTTTCAGACCTTTGGTGACCAAACGTAGTTATTTTGACTAAAAAGAGCTTTATAGACACTTGGAGACCTAAATAGAGTCATTTTGACCCAAAAAAATGTTTCAGGTGATTGGTTACCAAATGCAATTATCTTGTCCAAAACCGGCTTTTTAAGACTCTAATAGACGAAAATACAATAATTTTGACTAAATTTTTTTTCAGACCTTTGGTAACCAAATGCAGTTATTTTGACTAAAAAGGGCTTTTTAGACACTTGGAGACCAAAATAGAGTCATTTTGACCAAAAAAATGTTTTCAGATCACTGGTTACGAAATGCAATTGTCTTGTCTAAACCCTTCTTTTTAAGACTCTAAAAGACAAAAATACAGTCATTTTGGCTAAAAAAGTTTTTCAGACCTTTGGTGACCAAATGCAGTTATTTTGACTAAAAAGGCTTTTTAGACACTTGGAGACCAAAATAGAGTCATTTTAACCCAAACAAATACCAAATCTAAATGCGGAGTTTTGAGACTCTAAAAGACAAAAATACAGTCATTTTGGCTGAAAAAAGGTTTTCAGACCTTTGGTGACCAAACGTAGTTATTTTGACTAAAAAGGCTTTTTAGACACTTGGAGACCAAAATAGAGTCATTTTGACCCAAACAAATACCAAATCTAAATGCGGAGTTTTGAGACTCTAAAAGACAAAAATACAGTCATTTTGGCTAAAATAGTTTTTCAGACCTTTGTTGACCAAACGTAGGTATTATGACTAAAAAGGGCTTTTTAGACACTTGGAGACCAAAATAGAGTCATTTTGACCAAAAAAAGTTTTCAGATCACTGGTTATGAAATGCAATTATCTTGTCTAAACCCGGCTTTTTAAGACTCTAAAAGACAAAAATACAGTCATTTTGGCTAAAAAAGTTTTTCAGACCTTTGGTGACCAAATGCAGTTATTTTGACTAAAAAGGCTTTTTAGACACTTGGAGACCAAAATAGAGTCATTTTGACCCAAACAAATACCAAATCTAAATGCGGAGTTTTGAGACTCTAAAAGACAAAAATACAGTCATTTTGGCTAAAATAGTTTTTCAGACCTTTGTTGACCAAACGTAGGTATTATGACTAAAAAGGGCTTTTTAGACACTTGGAGACCTAAATAGAGTCATTTTGACCAAAAACATTTTTTCAGGCCATTGGTTACCAAATGCAATTATCTTATCCAAAACCGGTTTTTAAGACTCTGACGAAAATACAATCATTTTGACTAAATTTTTATTCATACCTTTGCTGACCAAATGCAGTTATTTTGACTTAAAAGGGCTTCTTAGACACTTGGAGACCAAAATAGAGTCAATTTGACCAAAAAAGTTTTCAGATCACTGGTTACGAAATGCAATTATCTTGTCTAAACCCGGCTTTTTAAGACTCTAAAAGACAAAAATACAGTCATTTTGGCTAAAAAAGTTTTCAATCCTTTGGTGACCAAATGCAGTTATTTTGACTAAAAAGGCTTTTTAGACACTTGGAGACCAAAATAGAGTAATTTTGACCCAAACAAATACCAAATCTAAATGCCGAGTTTTGAGACTCTAAAATAGTTTTTCAGACCTTTGGTGACCAAACGTAGTTATTTTGACTAAAAAGGGCTTTATAGACACTTGGAGACCTAAATACAGTCATTTTGACCAAAAACATTTTTTCAGGCCATTGGTTACCAAATGCAATTATCTTATCCAAAACCGGTTTTTAAGACTCTGAAGAAAATACAATCATTTTGACTAAATTTTTATTCATACCTTTGCCGACCAAATGCAGTTATTTTGACTTAAAAGGGCTTCTTAGACACTTGGAGACCAAAATAGAGTCAATTTGACCAAAAAAGTTTTCAGATCACTGGTTACGAAATGCAATTATCTTGTCTAAACCCGGCTTTTTAAGACTCTAAAAGACAAAAATACAGTCATTTTGGCTAAAAAAGTTTTCAATCCTTTGGTGACCAAATGCAGTTATTTTGACTAAAAAGGCTTTTTAGACACTTGGAGACCAAAATAGAGTAATTTTGACCCAAACAAATACCAAATCTAAATGCCGAGTTTTGAGACTCTAAAATAGTTTTTCAGACCTTTGGTGACCAAACGTAGTTATTTTGACTAAAAAGGCTTTTTAGACACTTGGAGACCAAAATAGAGTCATTTTGACCCAAACAAATACCAAATCTAAATGCGGAGTTTTGAGACTCTAAAATACAAAAATACAGTCATTTTGGCTGAAAAAAGGTTTTCAGACCTTTGTTGACCAAACGTAGGTATTATGACTAAAAAGGGCTTTTTAGACACTTGGAGACCAAAATAGAGTCATTTTGACCAAAAAAAGTTTTCAGATCACTGGTTATGAAATGCAATTATCTTGTCTAAACCCGGCTTTTTAAGACTCTTAAAGACAAAAATATAGTCATTTTGG
This sequence comes from Pelophylax lessonae, assembly GCF_965119305.1. NCBI lineage: Eukaryota > Metazoa > Chordata > Amphibia > Anura > Ranidae > Pelophylax > Pelophylax lessonae. The sequence continues at coordinate 141,656,212 of NC_138773.1, read as the reverse complement.
CTAAAAAAGTTTTTCAGACCTTTGGTGACCAAATGCAGTTATTTTGACTAAAAAGGCTTTTTAGACACTTGGAGACCAAAATAGAGTCATTTTGACCCAAACAAATACCAAATCTAAATGCGGAGTTTTGAGACTCTAAAAGACAAAAATACAGTCGTTTTGGCTAAAATAGTTTTTCAGACCTTTGTTGACCAAACGTAGGTATTATGACTAAAAAGGGCTTTTTAGACACTTGGAGACCTAAATAGAGTCATTTTGACCAAAAACATTTTTTCAGGCCATTGGTTACCAAATGCAATTATCTTATCCAAAACCGGTTTTTAAGACTCTGACGAAAATACAATCATTTTGACTAAATTTTTATTCATACCTTTGCTGACCAAATGCAGTTATTTTGACTTAAAAGGGCTTCTTAGACACTTGGAGACCAAAATAGAGTCAATTTGACCAAAAAAGTTTTCAGATCGCTGGTTACGAAATGCAATTATCTTGTCTAAACCCGGCTTTTTAAGACTCTAAAAGACAAAAATACAGTCATTTTGGCTAAAAAAGTTTTCAGACCTTTGGTGACCAAATGCAGTTATTTTGACTAAAAAAGGCTTTTTAGACACTTGGAGACCAAAATATAGTAATTTTGACCCAAACAAATACCAAATCTAAATGCGGAGTTTTGAGACTCTAAAATAGTTTTTCAGACCTTTGGTGACCAAACGTAGTTATTTTGACTAAAAAGGGCTTTATAGACACTTGGAGACCTAAATAGAGTCATTTTGACCAAAAACATTTTTTCAGGCCATTGGTTACCAAATGTAGTTTATCTTGTCTAAAAGCAGTGTTTTAAGACTCTAAAAGATTAAAATACAGTCATTTTTGCTAAAAAAAGGTTTTCAGACCTTTGGTGACCAAATGCAATTATTTTGACTAAAAAAGGCTTTTTAGACACTCTGAGACCAAAATAGAGTCATTTTGACCCAAAAAAATGTTTCAGGTGATTGGTTACCAAATGCAATTATCTTGTCCAAAACCGGCTTTTTAAGACTCTAATAGACGAAAATACAATAATTTTGACTAAATTTTTTTTCAGACCTTTGGTAACCAAATGCAGTTATTTTGACTAAAAAGGGCTTTTTAGACACTTGGAGACCAAAATAGAGTCATTTTGACCAAAAAAATGTTTTCAGATCACTGGTTACGAAATGCAATTGTCTTGTCTAAACCCTTCTTTTTAAGACTCTAAAAGACAAAAATACAGTCATTTTGGCTAAAAAAGTTTTTCAGACCTTTGGTGACCAAATGCAGTTATTTTGACTAAAAAGGCTTTTTAGACACTTGGAGACCAAAATAGAGTCATTTTAACCCAAACAAATACCAAATCTAAATGCGGAGTTTTGAGACTCTAAAAGACAAAAATACAGTCATTTTGGCTGAAAAAAGGTTTTCAGACCTTTGGTGACCAAACGTAGTTATTTTGACTAAAAAGGCTTTTTAGACACTTGGAGACCAAAATAGAGTCATTTTGACCCAAACAAATACCAAATCTAAATGCGGAGTTTTGAGACTCTAAAATACAAAAATACAGTCATTTTGGCTGAAAAAAGGTTTTCAGACCTTTGTTGACCAAACGTAGGTATTATGACTAAAAAGGGCTTTTTAGACACTTGGAGACCAAAATAGAGTCATTTTGACCAAAAAAAGTTTTCAGATCACTGGTTATGAAATGCAATTATCTTGTCTAAACCCGGTTTTTTAAGACTCTTAAAGACAAAAATATAGTCATTTTGGCTAAAAAAGTTTTTCAGACCTTTGGTGACCAAATGCAGTTATTTTGACTAAAAAGGCTTTTTAGACACTTGGAGACCAAAATAGAGTCATTTTGACCCAAACAAATACCAAATCTAAATGCGGAGTTTTGAGACTCTAAAAGACAAAAATACAGTCATTTTGGCTAAAATAGTTTTTCAGACCTTTGTTGACCAAACGTAGGTATTATGACTAAAAAGGGCTTTTTAGACACTTGGAGACCTAAATAGTCATTTTGACCAAAAACATTTTTTCAGGCCATTGGTTACCAAATGCAATTATCTTATCCAAAACCGGTTTTTAAGACTCTGACGAAAATACAATCATTTTGACTAAATTTTTATTCATACCTTTGCTGACCAAATGCAGTTATTTTGACTTAAAAGGGCTTCTTAGACACTTGGAGACCAAAATAGAGTCATTTTGACCAAAAAAGTTTTCAGATCACTGGTTACGAAATGCAATTATCTTGTCTAAACCCGGCTTTTTAAGACTCTAAAAGACAAAAATACAGTCATTTTGGCTAAAAAAGTTTTCAGACCTTTGGTGACCAAATGCAGTTATTTTGACTAAAAAAGGCTTTTTAGACACTTGGAGACCAAAATAGAGTCATTTTGACCCAAACAAATACCAAATCTAAATGCGGAGTTTTGAGACTCTAAAATACAAAAATACAGTCATTTTGGCTGAAAAAAGGTTTTCAGACCTTTGGTGACCAAACGTAGTTATTTTGACTTAAAAGGCTTTTTAGACACTTGGAGACCAAAATAGAGTCATTTTGACCAAAAAAAGTTTTCAGATCACTGGTTATGAAATGCAATTATCTTGTCTAAACCCGGCTTTTTAAGACTCTTAAAGACAAAAATATAGTCATTTTGGCTAAAAAAGTTTTTCAGACCTTTGGTGACCAAATGCAGTTATTTTGACTAAAAAGGCTTTTTAGACACTTGGAGACCAAAATAGAGTCATTTTGACCCAAACAAATACCAAATCTAAATGCGGAGTTTTGAGACTCTAAAAGACAAAAATACAGTCATTTTGGCTAAAATAGTTTTTCAGACCTTTGTTGACCAAACGTAGGTATTATGACTAAAAAGGGCTTTTTAGACACTTGGAGACCAAAATAGAGTCATTTTGACCAAAAACATTTTTTCAGGCCATTGGTTACCAAATGCAATTATCTTATCCAAAACCGGTTTTTAAGACTCTGACGAAAATACAATCATTTTGACTAAATTTTTATTCATACCTTTGCTGACCAAATGCAGTTATTTTGACTTAAAAGGGCTTCTTAGACACTTGGAGACCAAAATAGAGTCAATTTGACCAAAAAAGTTTTCAGATCACTGGTTACGAAATGCAATTATCTTGTCTAAACCCGGCTTTTTAAGACTCTAAAAGACAAAAATACAGTCATTTTGGCTAAAAAAGTTTTCAGACCTTTGGTGACCAAATGCAGTTTTTTTGACTAAAAAAGGCTTTTTAGACACTTGGAGACCAAAATATAGTAATTTTGACCCAAACAAATACCAAATCTAAATGCGGAGTTTTGAGACTCTAAAATAGTTTTTCAGACCTTTGGTGACCAAACGTAGTTATTTTGACTAAAAAGGGCTTTATAGACACTTGGAGACCTAAATAGAGTCATTTTGACCAAAAACATTTTTTCAGGCCATTGGTTACCAAATGTAGTTTATCTTGTCTAAAAGCAGTGTTTTAAGACTCTAAAAGATTAAAATACAGTCATTTTTGCTAAAAAAAAGGTTTTCAGACCTTTGGTGACCAAATGCAGTTATTTTGACTAAAAAAAGGCTTTTTAGACACTCTGGGACCAAAATAGAGTCATTTTGACCCAAAAAAATGTTTCAGGTGATTGGTTACCAAATGCAATTATCTTGTCCAAAACCGGCTTTTTAAGACTCTAATAGACGAAAATACAATAATTTTGACTAAATTTTTTTTCAGACCTTTGGTAACCAAATGCAGTTATTTTGACTAAAAAGGGCTTTTTAGACACTTGGAGACCAAAATAGAGTCATTTTGACCAAAAAAATGTTTTCAGATCACTGGTTACGAAATGCAATTGTCTTGTCTAAACCCTTCTTTTTAAGACTCTAAAAGACAAAAATACAGTCATTTTGGCTAAAAAAGTTTTTCAGACCTTTGGTGACCAAATGCAGTTATTTTGACTAAAAAGGCTTTTTAGACACTTGGAGACCAAAATAGAGTCATTTTAACCCAAACAAATACCAAATCTAAATGCGGAGTTTTGAGACTCTAAAAGACAAAAATACAGTCATTTTGGCTGAAAAAAGGTTTTCAGACCTTTGGTGACCAAACGTAGTTATTTTGACTAAAAAGGCTTTTTAGACACTTGGAGACCAAAATAGAGTCATTTTGACCCAAACAAATACCAAATCTAAATGCGGAGTTTTGAGACTCTAAAAGACAAAAATACAGTCATTTTGGCTAAAATAGTTTTTCAGACCTTTGTTGACCAAACGTAGGTATTATGACTAAAAAGGGCTTTTTAGACACTTGGAGACCAAAATAGAGTCATTTTGACCAAAAAAAGTTTTCAGATCACTGGTTATGAAATGCAATTATCTTGTCTAAACCCGGCTTTTTAAGACTCTAAAAGACAAAAATACAGTCATTTTGGCTAAAAAAGTTTTTCAGACCTTTGGTGACCAAATGCAGTTATTTTGACTAAAAAGGCTTTTTGGACACTTGGAGACCAAAATAGAGTCATTTTGACCCAAACAAATACCAAATCTAAATGCGGAGTTTTGAGACTCTAAAAGACAAAAATACAGTCATTTTGGCTAAAATAGTTTTTCAGACCTTTGTTGACCAAACGTAGGTATTATGACTAAAAAGGGCTTTTTAGACACTTGGAGACCTAAATAGAGTCATTTTGACCAAAAACATTTTTTCAGGCCATTGGTTACCAAATGCAATTATCTTATCCAAAACCGGTTTTTAAGACTCTGACGAAAATACAATCATTTTGACTAAATTTTTATTCATACCTTTGCTGACTAAATGCAGTTATTTTGACTTAAAAGGGCTTCTTAGACACTTGGAGACCAAAATAGAGTCATTTTGACCAAAAAAGTTTTCAGATCACTGGTTACGAAATGCAATTATCTTGTCTAAACCCGGCTTTTTAAGACTCTAAAAGACAAAAATACAGTCATTTTGGCTAAAAAAGTTTTCAATCCTTTGGTGACCAAATGCAGTTATTTTGACTAAAAAGGCTTTTTAGACACTTGGAGACCAAAATAGAGTAATTTTGACCCAAACAAATACCAAATCTAAATGCGGAGTTTTGAGAATCTAAAATAGTTTTTCAGACCTTTGGTGACCAAACGTAGTTATTTTGACTAAAAAGAGCTTTATAGACACTTGGAAACCTAAATAGAGTCATTTTGACCCAAAAAAATGTTTCAGGTGATTGGTTACCAAATGCAATTATCTTGTCCAAAACCGGCTTTTTAAGACTCTAATAGACGAAAATACAATAATTTTGACTAAATTTTTTTTCAGACCTTTGGTAACCAAATGCAGTTTTTTTGACTAAAAAGGGCTTTTTAGACACTTGGAGACCAAAATAGAGTCATTTTGACCAAAAAAATGTTTTCAGATCACTGGTTACGAAATGCAATTGTCTTGTCTAAACCCTTCTTTTTAAGACTCTAAAAGACAAAAATACAGTCATTTTGGCTAAAAAAGTTTATAAGACCTTTGGTGACCAAATGCAGTTATTTTGACTAAAAAGGCTTTTTAGACACTTGGAGACCAAAATAGAGTCATTTTAACCCAAACAAATACCAAATCTAAATGCGGAGTTTTGAGACTCTAAAAGACAAAAATACAGTCATTTTGGCTGAAAAAAGGTTTTCAGACCTTTGGTGACCAAACGTAGTTATTTTGACTAAAAAGGCTTTTTAGACACTTGGAGACCAAAATAGAGTCATTTTGACCCAAACAAATACCAAATCTAAATGCGGAGTTTTGAGACTCTAAAAGACAAAAATACAGTCATTTTGGCTAAAATAGTTTTTCAGACCTTTGTTGACCAAACGTAGGTATTATGATTAAAAAGGGCTTTTTAGACACTTGGAGACCAAAATAGAGTCATTTTGACCAAAAAAAGTTTTCAGATCACTGGTTATGAAATGCAATTATCTTGTCTAAACCCGGCTTTTTAAGACTCTAAAAGACAAAAATACAGTCATTTTGGCTAAAAAAGTTTTTCAGACCTTTGGTGACCAAATGCAGTTATTTTGACTAAAAAGGCTTTTTAGACACTTGGAGACCAAAATAGAGTCATTTTGACCCAAACAAATACCAAATCTAAATGCGGAGTTTTGAGACTCTAAAAGACAAAAATACAGTCATTTTGGCTAAAATAGTTTTTCAGACCTTTGTTGACCAAACGTAGGTATTATGACTAAAAAGGGCTTTTTAGACACTTGGAGACCTAAATAGAGTCATTTTGACCAAAAACATTTTTTCAGGCCATTGGTTACCAAATGCAATTATCTTATCCAAAACCGGTTTTTAAGACTGACGAAAATACAATCATTTTGACTAAATTTTTATTCATACCTTTGCTGACCAAATGCAGTTATTTTGACTTAAAAGGGCTTCTTAGACACTTGGAGACCAAAATAGAGTCATTTTGACCAAAAAAGTTTTCAGATCACTGGTTACAAAATGCAATTATCTTGTCTAAACCCGGCTTTTTAAGACTCTAAAAGACAAAAATACAGTCATTTTGGCTAAAAAAGTTTTCAATCCTTTGGTGACCAAATGCAGTTATTTTGACTGAAAAAGGCTTTTTAGACACTTGGAGACCAAAATAGAGTAATTTTGACCCAAACAAATACCAAATCTAAATGCGGAGTTTTGAGAATCTAAAATAGTTTTCAGACCTTTAGTGACCAAACGTAGTTATTTTGACTAAAAAGGGCTTTATAGACACTTGGAGACCTAAATAGAGTAATTTTGACCAAAAACATTTTTTCAGGCCATTGGTTACCAAATGTAGTTTATCTTGTCTAAAAGCGGTGTTTTAAGACTCTAAAAAACAAAAATACAGTTATTTTGGCTAAAAAAAGGTTTTCAGACCTTTGGTGACCAAATGCAGTTATTTTGACTAAAAAAAGGCTTTTTAGACACTCTGAGACCAAAATAGAGTCATTTTGACCCAAAAAAATGTTTCAGGTGATTGGTTACCAAATGCAATTATCTTGTCCAAAACCGGCTTTTTAAGACTCTAATAGACGAAAATACAATAATTTTGACTAAATTTTTTTTCAGACCTTTGGTAACCAAATGCAGTTATTTTGACTAAAAAGGGCTTTTTAGACACTTGGAGACCAAAATAGAGTCATTTTGACCAAAAAAATGTTTTCAGATCACTGGTTACGAAATGCAATTATCTTGTCTAAACCCTTCTTTTTAAGACTCTAAAAGACAAAAATACAGACATTTTGGCTAAAAAAGTTTTTCAGACCTTTGGTGACCAAATGCAGTTATTTTGACTAAAAAGGCTTTTTAGACACTTGGAGACCAAAATAGAGTCATTTTGACCCAAACAAATACCAAATCTAAATGCAGAGTTTTGAGACTCTAAAAGACAAAAATACAGTCATTTTGGCTGAAAAAAGGTTTTCAGACCTTTGGTGACCAAACGTAGTTATTTTGACTAAAAAGGCTTTTTAGACACTTGGAGACCAAAATAGAGTCATTTTGACCAAAAAAAGTTTTCAGATCACTGGTTATGAAATGCAATTATCTTGTCTAAACCCGGCTTTTTAAGACTCTTAAAGACAAAAATATAGTCATTTTGGCTAAAAAAGTTTTTCAGACCTTTGGTGACCAAATGCAGTTATTTTGACTAAAAAGGCTTTTTAGACACTTGGAGACCAAAATAGAGTAATTTTGACCCAAACAAATACCAAATCTAAATGCGGAGTTTTGAGACTCTAAAAGACAAAAATACAGTCATTTTGGCTAAAATAGTTTTTCAGACCTTTGTTGACCAAACGTAGGTATTATGACTAAAAAGGGCTTTTTAGACACTTGGAGACCTAAATAGAGTCATTTTGACCAAAAACATTTTTTCAGGCCATTGGTTACCAAATGCAATTATCTTATCCAAAACCGGTTTTTAAGACTCTGACGAAAATACAATCATTTTGACTAAATTTTTATTCATACCTTTGCTGACCAAATGCAGTTATTTTGACTTAAAAGGGCTTCTTAGACACTTGGAGACCAAAATAGAGTCAATTTGACCAAAAAAGTTTTCAGATCACTGGTTACGAAATGCAATTATCTTGTCTAAACCCGGCTTTTTAAGACTCTAAAAGACAAAAATACAGTCATTTTGGCTAAAAAAGTTTTCAATCCTTTGGTGACCAAATGCAGTTATTTTGACTAAAAAGGCTTTTTAGACACTTGGAGACCAAAATAGAGTAATTTTGACCCAAACAAATACCAAATCTAAATGCCGAGTTTTGAGACTCTAAAATAGTTTTTCAGACCTTTGGTGACCAAACGTAGTTATTTTGACTAAAAAGGGCTTTATAGACACTTGGAGACCTAAATACAGTCATTTTGACCAAAAACATTTTTTCAGGCCATTGGTTACCAAATGCAATTATCTTATCCAAAACCGGTTTTTAAGACTCTGACGAAAATACAATCATTTTGACTAAATTTTTATTCATACCTTTGCTGACCAAATGCAGTTATTTTGACTTAAAAGGGCTTCTTAGACACTTGGAGACCAAAATAGAGTCAATTTGACCAAAAAAGTTTTCAGATCACTGGTTACGAAATGCAATTATCTTGTCTAAACCCGGCTTTTTAAGACTCTAAAAGACAAAAATACAGTCATTTTGGCTAAAAAAGTTTTCAATCCTTTGGTGACCAAATGCAGTTATTTTGACTAAAAAGGCTTTTTAGACACTTGGAGACCAAAATAGAGTAATTTTGACCCAAACAAATACCAAATCTAAATGCCGAGTTTTGAGACTCTAAAATAGTTTTTCAGACCTTTGGTGACCAAACGTAGTTATTTTGACTAAAAAGGCTTTTTAGACACTTGGAGACCAAAATAGAGTCATTTTGACCCAAACAAATACCAAATCTAAATGCAGAGTTTTGAGACTCTAAAATACAAAAATACAGTCATTTTGGCTGAAAAAAGGTTTTCAGACCTTTGTTGACCAAACGTAGGTATTATGACTAAAAAGGGCTTTTAGACACTTGGAGACCAAAATAGAGTCAGTTTGACCAAAAAAAGTTTTCAGATCACTGGTTATGAAATGCAATTATCTTGTCTAAACCCGGCTTTTTAAGACTCTTAAAGACAAAAATATAGTCATTTTGGCTAAAAAAGTTTTTCAGACCTTTGGTGACCAAATGCAGTTATTTTGACTAAAAAGGCTTTTTAGACACTTGGAGACCAAAATAGAGTCATTTTGACCCAAACAAATACCAAATCTAAATGCGGAGTTTTGAGACTCTAAAAGACAAAAATACAGTCATTTTGGCTAAAATAGTTTTTCAGACCTTTGTTGACCAAACGTAGGTATTATGACTAAAAAGGGCTTTTTAGACACTTGGAGACCTAAATAGTCATTTTGACCAAAAACATTTTTTCAGGCCATTGGTTACCAAATGCAATTATCTTATCCAAAACCGGTTTTTAAGACTCTGACGAAAATACAATCATTTTGACTAAATTTTTATTCATACCTTTGCTGACCAAATGCAGTTATTTTGACTTAAAAGGGCTTCTTAGACACTTGGAGACCAAAATAGAGTCAATTTGACCAAAAAAGTTTTCAGATCACTGGTTACGAAATGCAATTATCTTGTCTAAACCCGGCTTTTTAAGACTCTAAAAGACAAAAATACAGTCATTTTGGCTAAAAAAGTTTTCAATCCTTTGGTGACCAAATGCAGTTATTTTGACTAAAAAGGCTTTTTAGACACTTGGAGACCAAAATAGAGTAATTTTGACCCAAACAAATACCAAATCTAAATGCCGAGTTTTGAGACTCTAAAATAGTTTTTCAGACCTTTGGTGACCAAACGTAGTTATTTTGACTAAAAAGGGCTTTATAGACACTTGGAGACCTAAATACAGTCATTTTGACCAAAAACATTTTTTCAGGCCATTGGTTACCAAATGCAATTATCTTATCCAAAACCGGTTTTTAAGACTCTGACGAAAATACAATCATTTTGACTAAATTTTTATTCATACCTTTGCTGACCAAATGCAGTTATTTTGACTTAAAAGGGCTTCTTAGACACTTGGAGACCAAAATAGAGTCAATTTGACCAAAAAAGTTTTCAGATCACTGGTTACGAAATGCAATTATCTTGTCTAAACCCGGCTTTTTAAGACTCTAAAAGACAAAAATACAGTCATTTTGGCTAAAAAAGTTTTCAATCCTTTGGTGACCAAATGCAGTTATTTTGACTAAAAAGGCTTTTTAGACACTTGGAGACCAAAATAGAGTAATTTTGACCCAAACAAATACCAAATCTAAATGCCGAGTTTTGAGACTCTAAAATAGTTTTTCAGACCTTTGGTGACCAAACGTAGTTATTTTGACTAAAAAGGCTTTTTAGACACTTGGAGACCAAAATAGAGTCATTTTGACCCAAACAAATACCAAATCTAAATGCGGAGTTTTGAGACTCTAAAATACAAAAATACAGTCATTTTGGCTGAAAAAAGGTTTTCAGACCTTTGTTGACCAAACGTAGGTATTATGACTAAAAAGGGCTTTTAGACACTTGGAGACCAAAATAGAGTCAGTTTGACCAAAAAAAGTTTTCAGATCACTGGTTATGAAATGCAATTATCTTGTCTAAACCCGGCTTTTTAAGACTCTTAAAGACAAAAATATAGTCATTTTGGCTAAAAAAGTTTTTCAGACCTTTGGTGACCAAATGCAGTTATTTTGACTAAAAAGGCTTTTTAGACACTTGGAGACCAAAATAGAGTCATTTTGACCCAAACAAATACCAAATCTAAATGCGGAGTTTTGAGACTCTAAAAGACAAAAATACAGTCATTTTGGCTAAAATAGTTTTTCAGACCTTTGTTGACCAAACGTAGGTATTATGACTAAAAAGGGCTTTTTAGACACTTGGAGACCTAAATAGTCATTTTGACCAAAAACATTTTTTCAGGCCATTGGTTACCAAATGCAATTATCTTATCCAAAACCGGTTTTTAAGACTCTGACGAAAATACAATCATTTTGACTAAATTTTTATTCATACCTTTGCTGACCAAATGCAGTTATTTTGACTTAAAAGGGCTTCTTAGACACTTGGAGACCAAAATAGAGTCATTTTGACCAAAAAAGTTTTCAGATCACTGGTTACGAAATGCAATTATCTTGTCTAAACCCGGCTTTTTAAGACTCTAAAAGACAAAAATACAGTCATTTTGGCTAAAAAAGTTTTCAGACCTTTGGTGACCAAATGCAGTTATTTTGACTAAAAAAGGCTTTTTAGACACTTGGAGACCAAAATAGAGTCATTTTGACCCAAACAAATACCAAATCTAAATGCGGAGTTTTGAGACTCTAAAATAGTTTTTCAGACCTTTGGTGACCAAACGTAGTTATTTTGACTAAAAAGGGCTTTATAGACACTTGGAGACCTAAATAGAGTCATTTTGACCAAAAACATTTTTTCAGGCCATTGGTTACCAAATGTAGTTTATCTTGTCTAAAAGCAGTGTTTTAAGACTCTAAAAGATTAAAATACAGTCATTTTTGCTAAAAAAAGGTTTTCAGACCTTTGGTGACCAAATGCAGTTATTTTGACTAAAAAAGGCTTTTTAGACACTCTGAGACCAAAATAGAGTCATTTTGACCCAAAAAAATGTTTCAGGTGATTGGTTACCAAATGCAATTATCTTGTCCAAAACCGGCTTTTTAAGACTCTAATAGACGAAAATACAATAATTTTGACTAAATTTTTTTTCAGACCTTTGGTAACCAAATGCAGTTATTTTGACTAAAAAGGGCTTTTTAGACACTTGGAGACCAAAATAGAGTCATTTTGACCAAAAAAATGTTTTCAGATCACTGGTTACGAAATGCAATTGTCTTGTCTAAACCCTTCTTTTTAAGACTCTAAAAGACAAAAATACAGTCATTTTGGCTAAAAAAGTTTTTCAGACCTTTGGTGACCAAATGCAGTTATTTTGACTAAAAAGGCTTTTTAGACACTTGGAGACCAAAATAGAGTCATTTTAACCCAAACAAATACCAAATCTAAATGCGGAGTTTTGAGACTCTAAAAGACAAAAATACAGTCATTTTGGCTGAAAAAAGGTTTTCAGACCTTTGGTGACCAAACGTAGTTATTTTGACTAAAAAGGCTTTTTAGACACTTGGAGACCAAAATAGAGTCATTTTGACCCAAACAAATACCAAATCTAAATGCGGAGTTTTGAGACTCTAAAATACAAAAATACAGTCATTTTGGCTGAAAAAAGGTTTTCAGACCTTTGTTGACCAAACGTAGGTATTATGACTAAAAAGGGCTTTTTAGACACTTGGAGACCAAAATAGAGTCATTTTGACCAAAAAAAGTTTTCAGATCACTGGTTATGAAATGCAATTATCTTGTCTAAACCCGGCTTTTTAAGACTCTTAAAGACAAAAATATAGTCATTTTGGCTAAAAAAGTTTTTCAGACCTTTGGTGACCAAATGCAGTTATTTTGACTAAAAAGGCTTTTTAGACACTTGGAGACCAAAATAGAGTCATTTTGACCCAAACAAATACCAAATCTAAATGCGGAGTTTTGAGACTCTAAAAGACAAAAATACAGTCATTTTGGCTAAAATAGTTTTTCAGACCTTTGTTGACCAAACGTAGGTATTATGACTAAAAAGGGCTTTTTAGACACTTGGAGACCTAAATAGTCATTTTGACCAAAAACATTTTTTCAGGCCATTGGTTACCAAATGCAATTATCTTATCCAAAACCGGTTTTTAAGACTCTGACGAAAATACAATCATTTTGACTAAATTTTTATTCATACCTTTGCTGACCAAATGCAGTTATTTTGACTCAAAAGGGCTTCTTAGACACTTGGAGACCAAAATAGAGTCATTTTGACCAAAAAAGTTTTCAGATCACTGGTTACGAAATGCAATTATCTTGTCTAAACCCGGCTTTTTAAGACTCTAAAAGACAAAAATACAGTCATTTTGGCTAAAAAAGTTTTCAGACCTTTGGTGACCAAATGCAGTTATTTTGACTAAAAAAGGCTTTTTAGACACTTGGAGACCAAAATAGAGTCATTTTGACCCAAACAAATACCAAATCTAAATGCGGAGTTTTGAGACTCTAAAATACAAAAATACAGTCATTTTGGCTGAAAAAAGGTTTTCAGACCTTTGGTGACCAAACGTAGTTATTTTGACTTAAAAGGCTTTTTAGACACTTGGAGACCAAAATAGAGTCATTTTGACCAAAAAAAGTTTTCAGATCACTGGTTATGAAATGCAATTATCTTGTCTAAACCCGGCTTTTTAAGACTCTTAAAGACAAAAATATAGTCATTTTGGCTAAAAAAGTTTTTCAGACCTTTGGTGACCAAATGCAGTTATTTTGACTAAAAAGGCTTTTTAGACACTTGGAGACCAAAATAGAGTCATTTTGACCCAAACAAATACCAAATCTAAATGCGGAGTTTTGAGACTCTAAAAGACAAAAATACAGTCATTTTGGCTGAAAAAAGGTTTTCAGACCTTTGGTGACCAAACGTAGTTATTTTGACTAAAAAGGCTTTTTAGACACTTGGAGACCAAAATAGAGTCATTTTGACCCAAACAAATACCAAATCTAAATGCGGAGTTTTGAGACTCTAAAATACAAAAATACAGTCATTTTGGCTGAAAAAAGGTTTTCAGACCTTTGTTGACCAAACGTAGGTATTATGACTAAAAAGGGCTTTTTAGACACTTGGAGACCAAAATAGAGTCATTTTGACCAAAAAAAGTTTTCAGATCACTGGTTATGAAATGCAATTATCTTGTCTAAACCCGGCTTTTTAAGACTCTTAAAGACAAAAATATAGTCATTTTGGCTAAAAAAGTTTTTCAGACCTTTGGTGACCAAATGCAGTTATTTTGACTAAAAAGGCTTTTTAGACACTTGGAGACCAAAATAGAGTCATTTTGACCCAAACAAATACCAAATCTAAATGCGGAGTTTTGAGACTCTAAAAGACAAAAATACAGTCATTTTGGCTAAAATAGTTTTTCAGACCTTTGTTGACCAAACGTAGGTATTATGACTAAAAAGGGCTTTTTAGACACTTGGAGACCTAAATAGTCATTTTGACCAAAAACATTTTTTCAGGCCATTGGTTACCAAATGCAATTATCTTATCCAAAACCGGTTTTTAAGACTCTGACGAAAATACAATCATTTTGACTAAATTTTTATTCATACCTTTGCTGACCAAATGCAGTTATTTTGACTCAAAAGGGCTTCTTAGACACTTGGAGACCAAAATAGAGTCATTTTGACCAAAAAAGTTTTCAGATCACTGGTTACGAAATGCAATTATCTTGTCTAAACCCGGCTTTTTAAGACTCTAAAAGACAAAAATACAGTCATTTTGGCTAAAAAAGTTTTCAGACCTTTGGTGACCAAATGCAGTTATTTTGACTAAAAAAGGCTTTTTAGACACTTGGAGACCAAAATAGAGTCATTTTGACCCAAACAAATACCAAATCTAAATGCGGAGTTTTGAGACTCTAAAATACAAAAATACAGTCATTTTGGCTGAAAAAAGGTTTTCAGACCTTTGGTGACCAAACGTAGTTATTTTGACTTAAAAGGCTTTTTAGACACTTGGAGACCAAAATAGAGTCATTTTGACCAAAAAAAGTTTTCAGATCACTGGTTATGAAATGCAATTATCTTGTCTAAACCCGGCTTTTTAAGACTCTTAAAGACAAAAATATAGTCATTTTGGCTAAAAAAGTTTTTCAGACCTTTGGTGACCAAATGCAGTTATTTTGACTAAAAAGGCTTTTTAGACACTTGGAGACCAAAATAGAGTCATTTTGACCCAAACAAATACCAAATCTAAATGCGGAGTTTTGAGACTCTAAAAGACAAAAATACAGTCATTTTGGCTAAAATAGTTTTTCAGACCTTTGTTGACCAAACGTAGGTATTATGACTAAAAAGGGCTTTTTAGACACTTGGAGACCTAAATAGAGTCATTTTGACCAAAAACATTTTTTCAGGCCATTGGTTACCAAATGCAATTATCTTATCCAAAACCGGTTTTTAAGACTCTGACGAAAATACAATCATTTTGACTAAATTTTTATTCATACCTTTGCTGACCAAATGCAGTTATTTTGACTTAAAAGGGCTTCTTAGACACTTGGAGACCAAAATAGAGTCAATTTGACCAAAAAAGTTTTCAGATCACTGGTTACGAAATGCAATTATCTTGTCTAAACCCGGCTTTTTAAGACTCTAAAAGACAAAAATACAGTCATTTTGGCTAAAAAAGTTTTCAGACCTTTGGTGACCAAATGCAGTTATTTTGACTAAAAAAGGCTTTTTAGACACTTGGAGACCAAAATATAGTAATTTTGACCCAAACAAATACCAAATCTAAATGCGGAGTTTTGAGACTCTAAAATAGTTTTTCAGACCTTTGGTGACCAAACGTAGTTATTTTGACTAAAAAGGGCTTTATAGACACTTGGAGACCTAAATAGAGTCATTTTGACCAAAAACATTTTTTCAGGCCATTGGTTACCAAATGTAGTTTATCTTGTCTAAAAGCAGTGTTTTAAGACTCTAAAAGATTAAAATACAGTCATTTTTGCTAAAAAAAGGTTTTCAGACCTTTGGTGACCAAATGCAGTTATTTTGACTAAAAAAGGCTTTTTAGACACTCTGAGACCAAAATAGAGTCATTTTGACCCAAAAAAATGTTTCAGGTGATTGGTTACCAAATGCAATTATCTTGTCCAAAACCGGCTTTTTAAGACTCTAATAGACGAAAATACAATAATTTTGACTAAATTTGTTTTCAGACCTTTGGTAACCAAATGCAGTTATTTTGACTAAAAAGGGCTTTTTAGACACTTGGAGACCAAAATAGAGTCATTTTGACCAAAAAAATGTTTTCAGATCACTGGTTACGAAATGCAATTGTCTTGTCTAAACCCTTCTTTTTAAGACTCTAAAAGACAAAAATACAGTCATTTTGGCTAAAAAAGTTTTTCAGACCTTTGGTGACCAAATGCAGTTATTTTGACTAAAAAGGCTTTTTAGACACTTGGAGACCAAAATAGAGTCATTTTAACCCAAACAAATACCAAATCTAAATGCGGAGTTTTGAGACTCTAAAAGACAAAAATACAGTCATTTTGGCTGAAAAAAGGTTTTCAGACCTTTGGTGACCAAACGTAGTTATTTTGACTAAAAAGGCTTTTTAGACACTTGGAGACCAAAATAGAGTCATTTTGACCCAAACAAATACCAAATCTAAATGCGGAGTTTTGAGACTCTAAAAGACAAAAATACAGTCATTTTGGCTAAAATAGTTTTTCAGACCTTTGTTGACCAAACGTAGGTATTATGACTAAAAAGGGCTTTTTAGACACTTGGAGACCAAAATAGAGTCATTTTGACCAAAAAAAGTTTTCAGATCACTGGTTATGAAATGCAATTATCTTGTCTAAACCCGGCTTTTTAAGACTCTAAAAGACAAAAATACAGTCATTTTGGCTAAAAAAGTTTTTCAGACCTTTGGTGACCAAATGCAGTTATTTTGACTAAAAAGGCTTTTTAGACACTTGGAGACCAAAATAGAGTCATTTTGACCCAAACAAATACCAAATCTAAATGCGGAGTTTTGAGACTCTAAAAGACAAAAATACAGTCATTTTGGCTAAAATAGTTTTTCAGACCTTTGTTGACCAAACGTAGGTATTATGACTAAAAAGGGCTTTTTAGACACTTGGAGACCTAAATAGAGTCATTTTGACCAAAAACATTTTTTCAGGCCATTGGTTACCAAATGCAATTATCTTATCCAAAACCGGTTTTTAAGACTCTGACGAAAATACAATCATTTTGACTAAATTTTTATTCATACCTTTGCTGACTAAATGCAGTTATTTTGACTTAAAAGGGCTTCTTAGACACTTGGAGACCAAAATAGAGTCATTTTGACCAAAAAAGTTTTCAGATCACTGGTTACGAAATGCAATTATCTTGTCTAAACCCGGCTTTTTAAGACTCTAAAAGACAAAAATACAGTCATTTTGGCTAAAAAAGTTTTCAATCCTTTGGTGACCAAATGCAGTTATTTTGACTAAAAAAGGCTTTTTAGACACTTGGAGACCAAAATAGAGTAATTTTGACCCAAACAAATACCAAATCTAAATGCGGAGTTTTGAGAATCTAAAATAGTTTTTCAGACCTTTGGTGACCAAACGTAGTTATTTTGACTAAAAAGAGCTTTATAGACACTTGGAGACCTAAATAGAGTCATTTTGACCCAAAAAAATGTTTCAGGTGATTGGTTACCAAATGCAATTATCTTGTCCAAAACCGGCTTTTTAAGACTCTAATAGACGAAAATACAATAATTTTGACTAAATTTTTTTTCAGACCTTTGGTAACCAAATGCAGTTATTTTGACTAAAAAGGGCTTTTTAGACACTTGGAGACCAAAATAGAGTCATTTTGACCAAAAAAATGTTTTCAGATCACTGGTTACGAAATGCAATTGTCTTGTCTAAACCCTTCTTTTTAAGACTCTAAAAGACAAAAATACAGTCATTTTGGCTAAAAAAGTTTTTCAGACCTTTGGTGACCAAATGCAGTTATTTTGACTAAAAAGGCTTTTTAGACACTTGGAGACCAAAATAGAGTCATTTTAACCCAAACAAATACCAAATCTAAATGCGGAGTTTTGAGACTCTAAAAGACAAAAATACAGTCATTTTGGCTGAAAAAAGGTTTTCAGACCTTTGGTGACCAAACGTAGTTATTTTGACTAAAAAGGCTTTTTAGACACTTGGAGACCAAAATAGAGTCATTTTGACCCAAACAAATACCAAATCTAAATGCGGAGTTTTGAGACTCTAAAAGACAAAAATACAGTCATTTTGGCTAAAATAGTTTTTCAGACCTTTGTTGACCAAACGTAGGTATTATGACTAAAAAGGGCTTTTTAGACACTTGGAGACCAAAATAGAGTCATTTTGACCAAAAAAAGTTTTCAGATCACTGGTTATGAAATGCAATTATCTTGTCTAAACCCGGCTTTTTAAGACTCTAAAAGACAAAAATACAGTCATTTTGGCTAAAAAAGTTTTTCAGACCTTTGGTGACCAAATGCAGTTATTTTGACTAAAAAGGCTTTTTAGACACTTGGAGACCAAAATAGAGTCATTTTGACCCAAACAAATACCAAATCTAAATGCGGAGTTTTGAGACTCTAAAAGACAAAAATACAGTCATTTTGGCTAAAATAGTTTTTCAGACCTTTGTTGACCAAACGTAGGTATTATGACTAAAAAGGGCTTTTTAGACACTTGGAGACCTAAATAGAGTCATTTTGACCAAAAACATTTTTTCAGGCCATTGGTTACCAAATGCAATTATCTTATCCAAAACCGGTTTTTAAGACTCTGACGAAAATACAATCATTTTGACTAAATTTTTATTCATACCTTTGCTGACCAAATGCAGTTATTTTGACTTAAAAGGGCTTCTTAGACACTTGGAGACCAAAATAGAGTCAATTTGACCAAAAAAGTTTTCAGATCACTGGTTACGAAATGCAATTATCTTGTCTAAACCCGGCTTTTTAAGACTCTAAAAGACAAAAATACAGTCATTTTGGCTAAAAAAGTTTTCAATCCTTTGGTGACCAAATGCAGTTATTTTGACTAAAAAGGCTTTTTAGACACTTGGAGACCAAAATAGAGTAATTTTGACCCAAACAAATACCAAATCTAAATGCCGAGTTTTGAGACTCTAAAATAGTTTTTCAGACCTTTGGTGACCAAACGTAGTTATTTTGACTAAAAAGGGCTTTATAGACACTTGGAGACCTAAATACAGTCATTTTGACCAAAAACATTTTTTCAGGCCATTGGTTACCAAATGCAATTATCTTATCCAAAACCGGTTTTTAAGACTCTGAAGAAAATACAATCATTTTGACTAAATTTTTATTCATACCTTTGCTGACCAAATGCAGTTATTTTGACTTAAAAGGGCTTCTTAGACACTTGGAGACCAAAATAGAGTCAATTTGACCAAAAAAGTTTTCAGATCACTGGTTATGAAATGCAATTATCTTGTCTAAACCCGGCTTTTTAAGACTCTAAAAGACAAAAATACAGTCATTTTGGCTAAAAAAGTTTTCAATCCTTTGGTGACCAAATGCAGTTATTTTGACTAAAAAGGCTTTTTAGACACTTGGAGACCAAAATAGAGTAATTTTGACCCAAACAAATACCAAATCTAAATGCCGAGTTTTGAGACTCTAAAATAGTTTTTCAGACCTTTGGTGACCAAACGTAGTTATTTTGACTAAAAAGGCTTTTTAGACACTTGAAGACCAAAATAGAGTCATTTTGACCCAAACAAATACCAAATCTAAATGCGGAGTTTTGAGACTCTAAAATACAAAAATACAGTCATTTTGGCTGAAAAAAGGTTTTCAGACCTTTGTTGACCAAACGTAGGTATTATGACTAAAAAGGGCTTTTTAGACACTTGGAGACCAAAATAGAGTCATTTTGACCAAAAAAAGTTTTCAGATCACTGGTTATGAAATGCAATTATCTTGTCTAAACCCGGCTTTTTAAGACTCTTAAAGACAAAAATATAGTCATTTTGGCTAAAAAAGTTTTTCAGACCTTTGGTGACCAAATGCAGTTATTTTGACTAAAAAGGCTTTTTAGACACTTGGAGACCAAAATAGAGTCATTTTGACCCAAACAAATACCAAATCTAAATGCGGAGTTTTGAGACTCTAAAAGACAAAAATACAGTCATTTTGGCTAAAATAGTTTTTCAGACCTTTGTTGACCAAACGTAGGTATTATGACTAAAAAGGGCTTTTTAGACACTTGGAGACCTAAATAGTCATTTTGACCAAAAACATTTTTTCAGGCCATTGGTTACCAAATGCAATTATCTTATCCAAAACCGGTTTTTAAGACTCTGACGAAAATACAATCATTTTGACTAAATTTTTATTCATACCTTTGCTGACCAAATGCAGTTATTTTGACTTAAAAGGGCTTCTTAGACACTTGGAGACCAAAATAGAGTCATTTTGACCAAAAAAGTTTTCAGATCACTGGTTACGAAATGCAATTATCTTGTCTAAACCCGGCTTTTTAAGACTCTAAAAGACAAAAATACAGTCATTTTGGCTAAAAAAGTTTTCAGACCTTTGGTGACCAAATGCAGTTATTTTGACTAAAAAAGGCTTTTTAGACACTTGGAGACCAAAATAGAGTCATTTTGACCCAAACAAATACCAAATCTAAATGCGGAGTTTTGAGACTCTAAAATACAAAAATACAGTCATTTTGGCTGAAAAAAGGTTTTCAGACCTTTGGTGACCAAACGTAGTTATTTTGACTTAAAAGGCTTTTTAGACACTTGGAGACCAAAATAGAGTCATTTTGACCAAAAAAAGTTTTCAGATCACTGGTTATGAAATGCAATTATCTTGTCTAAACCCGGCTTTTTAAGACTCTTAAAGACAAAAATATAGTCATTTTGGCTAAAAAAGTTTTTCAGACCTTTGGTGACCAAATGCAGTTATTTTGACTAAAAAGGCTTTTTAGACACTTGGAGACCAAAATAGAGTCATTTTGACCCAAACAAATACCAAATCTAAATGCGGAGTTTTGAGACTCTAAAAGACAAAAATACAGTCATTTTGGCTAAAATAGTTTTTCAGACCTTTGTTGACCAAACGTAGGTATTATGACTAAAAAGGGCTTTTTAGACACTTGGAGACCTAAATAGAGTCATTTTGACCAAAAACATTTTTTCAGGCCATTGGTTACCAAATGCAATTATCTTATCCAAAACCGGTTTTTAAGACTGACGAAAATACAATCATTTTGACTAAATTTTTATTCATACCTTTGCTGACCAAATGCAGTTATTTTGACTTAAAAGGGCTTCTTAGACACTTGGAGACCAAAATAGAGTCAATTTGACCAAAAAAGTTTTCAGATCACTGGTTACGAAATGCAATTATCTTGTCTAAACCCGGCTTTTTAAGACTCTAAAAGACAAAAATAGAGTCATTTTGGCTAAAAAAGTTTTCAGACCTTTGGTGACCAAATGCAGTTATTTTGACTAAAAAAGGCTTTTTAGACACTTGGAGACCAAAATATAGTAATTTTGACCCAAACAAATACCAAATCTAAATGCGGAGTTTTGAGACTCTAAAATAGTTTTTCAGACCTTTGGTGACCAAACGTAGTTATTTTGACTAAAAAGGGCTTTATAGACACTTGGAGACCGAAATAGAGTCATTTTGACCAAAAACATTTTTTCAGGCCATTGGTTACCAAATGTAGTTTATCTTGTCTAAAAGCAGTGTTTTAAGACTCTAAAAGATTAAAATACAGTCATTTTTGCTAAAAAAAGGTTTTCAGACCTTTGGTGACCAAATGCAGTTATTTTGACTAAAAAAGGCTTTTTAGACACTCTGAGACCAAAATAGAGTCATTTTGACCCAAAAAAATGTTTCAGGTGATTGGTTACCAAATGCAATTATCTTGTCCAAAACCGGCTTTTTAAGACTCTAATAGACGAAAATACAATAATTTTGACTAAATTTTTTTTCAGACCTTTGGTAACCAAATGCAGTTATTTTGACTAAAAAGGGCTTTTTAGACACTTGGAGACCAAAATAGAGTCATTTTGACCAAAAAAATGTTTTCAGATCACTGGTTACGAAATGCAATTGTCTTGTCTAAACCCTTCTTTTTAAGACTCTAAAAGACAAAAATACAGTCATTTTGGCTAAAAAAGTTTTTCAGACCTTTGGTGACCAAATGCAGTTATTTTGACTAAAAAGGCTTTTTAGACACTTGGAGACCAAAATAGAGTCATTTTAACCCAAACAAATACCAAATCTAAATGCGGAGTTTTGAGACTCTAAAAGACAAAAATACAGTCATTTTGGCTGAAAAAAGGTTTTCAGACCTTTGGTGACCAAACGTAGTTATTTTGACTAAAAAGGCTTTTTAGACACTTGGAGACCAAAATAGAGTCATTTTGACCCAAACAAATACCAAATCTAAATGCGGAGTTTTGAGACTCTAAAATACAAAAATACAGTCATTTTGGCTGAAAAAAGGTTTTCAGACCTTTGTTGACCAAACGTAGGTATTATGACTAAAAAGGGCTTTTTAGACACTTGGAGACCAAAATAGAGTCATTTTGACCAAAAAAAGTTTTCAGATCACTGGTTATGAAATGCAATTATCTTGTCTAAACCCGGCTTTTTAAGACTCTTAAAGACAAAAATATAGTCATTTTGGCTAAAAAAGTTTTTCAGACCTTTGGTGACCAAATGCAGTTATTTTGACTAAAAAGGCTTTTTAGACACTTGGAGACCAAAATAGAGTCATTTTGACCCAAACAAATACCAAATCTAAATGCGGAGTTTTGAGACTCTAAAAGACAAAAATACAGTCATTTTGGCTAAAATAGTTTTTCAGACCTTTGTTGACCAAACGTAGGTATTATGACTAAAAAGGGCTTTTTAGACACTTGGAGACCTAAATAGTCATTTTGACCAAAAACATTTTTTCAGGCCATTGGTTACCAAATGCAATTATCTTATCCAAAACCGGTTTTTAAGACTCTGACGAAAATACAATCATTTTGACTAAATTTTTATTCATACCTTTGCTGACCAAATGCAGTTATTTTGACTTAAAAGGGCTTCTTAGACACTTGGAGACCAAAATAGAGTCATTTTGACCAAAAAAGTTTTCAGATCACTGGTTACGAAATGCAATTATCTTGTCTAAACCCGGCTTTTTAAGACTCTAAAAGACAAAAATACAGTCATTTTGGCTAAAAAAGTTTTCAGACCTTTGGTGACCAAATGCAGTTATTTTGACTAAAAAAGGCTTTTTAGACACTTGGAGACCAAAATAGAGTCATTTTGACCCAAACAAATACCAAATCTAAATGCGGAGTTTTGAGACTCTAAAATACAAAAATACAGTCATTTTGGCTGAAAAAAGGTTTTCAGACCTTTGGTGACCAAACGTAGTTATTTTGACTTAAAAGGCTTTTTAGACACTTGGAGACCAAAATAGAGTCATTTTGACCAAAAAAAGTTTTCAGATCACTGGTTATGAAATGCAATTATCTTGTCTAAACCCGGCTTTTTAAGACTCTTAAAGACAAAAATATAGTCATTTTGGCTAAAAAAGTTTTTCAGACCTTTGGTGACCAAATGCAGTTATTTTGACTAAAAAGGCTTTTTAGACACTTGGAGACCAAAATAGAGTCATTTTGACCCAAACAAATACCAAATCTAAATGCGGAGTTTTGAGACTCTAAAAGACAAAAATACAGTCATTTTGGCTAAAATAGTTTTTCAGACCTTTGTTGACCAAACGTAGGTATTATGACTAAAAAGGGCTTTTTAGACACTTGGAGACCTAAATAGAGTCATTTTGACCAAAAACATTTTTTCAGGCCATTGGTTACCAAATGCAATTATCTTATCCAAAACCGGTTTTTAAGACTCTGACGAAAATACAATCATTTTGACTAAATTTTTATTCATACCTTTGCTGACCAAATGCAGTTATTTTGACTTAAAAGGGCTTCTTAGACACTTGGAGACCAAAATAGAGTCAATTTGACCAAAAAAGTTTTCAGATCACTGGTTACGAAATGCAATTATCTTGTCTAAACCCGGCTTTTTAAGACTCTAAAAGACAAAAATACAGTCATTTTGGCTAAAAAAGTTTTCAGACCTTTGGTGACCAAATGCAGTTATTTTGACTAAAAAAGGCTTTTTAGACACTTGGAGACCAAAATATAGTAATTTTGACCCAAACAAATACCAAATCTAAATGCGGAGTTTTGAGACTCTAAAATAGTTTTTCAGACCTTTGGTGACCAAACGTAGTTATTTTGACTAAAAAGGGCTTTATAGACACTTGGAGACCTAAATAGAGTCATTTTGACCAAAAACATTTTTTCAGGCCATTGGTTACCAAATGTAGTTTATCTTGTCTAAAAGCAGTGTTTTAAGACTCTAAAAGATTAAAATACAGTCATTTTTGCTAAAAAAAGGTTTTCAGACCTTTGGTGACCAAATGCAGTTATTTTGACTAAAAAAGGCTTTTTAGACACTCTGAGACCAAAATAGAGTCATTTTGACCCCAAAAAATGTTTCAGGTGATTGGTTACCAAATGCAATTATCTTGTCCAAAACCGGCTTTTTAAGACTCTAATAGACGAAAATACAATAATTTTGACTAAATTTTTTTTCAGACCTTTGGTAACCAAATGCAGTTATTTTGACTAAAAAGGGCTTTTTAGACACTTGGAGACCAAAATAGAGTCATTTTGACCAAAAAAATGTTTTCAGATCACTGGTTACGAAATGCAATTGTCTTGTCTAAACCCTTCTTTTTAAGACTCTAAAAGACAAAAATACAGTCATTTTGGCTAAAAAAGTTTTTCAGACCTTTGGTGACCAAATGCAGTTATTTTGACTAAAAAGGCTTTTTAGACACTTGGAGACCAAAATAGAGTCATTTTAACCCAAACAAATACCAAATCTAAATGCGGAGTTTTGAGACTCTAAAAGACAAAAATACAGTCATTTTGGCTGAAAAAAGGTTTTCAGACCTTTGGTGACCAAACGTAGTTATTTTGACTAAAAAGGCTTTTTAGACACTTGGAGACCAAAATAGAGTCATTTCGACCCAAACAAATACCAAATCTAAATGCGGAGTTTTGAGACTCTAAAATACAAAAATACAGTCATTTTGGCTGAAAAAAGGTTTTCAGACCTTTGTTGACCAAACGTAGGTATTATGACTAAAAAGGGCTTTTTAGACACTTGGAGACCAAAATAGAGTCATTTTGACCAAAAAAAGTTTTCAGATCACTGGTTATGAAATGCAATTATCTTGTCTAAACCCGGCTTTTTAAGACTCTTAAAGACAAAAATATAGTCATTTTGGCTAAAAAAGTTTTTCAGACCTTTGGTGACCAAATGCAGTTATTTTGACTAAAAAGGCTTTTTAGACACTTGGAGACCAAAATAGAGTCATTTTGACCCAAACAAATACCAAATCTAAATGCGGAGTTTTGAGACTCTAAAAGACAAAAATACAGTCATTTTGGCTAAAATAGTTTTTCAGACCTTTGTTGACCAAACGTAGGTATTATGACTAAAAAGGGCTTTTTAGACACTTGGAGACCTAAATAGTCATTTTGACCAAAAACATTTTTTCAGGCCATTGGTTACCAAATGCAATTATCTTATCCAAAACCGGTTTTTAAGACTCTGACGAAAATACAATCATTTTGACTAAATTTTTATTCATACCTTTGCTGACCAAATGCAGTTATTTTGACTTAAAAGGGCTTCTTAGACACTTGGAGACCAAAATAGAGTCATTTTGACCAAAAAAGTTTTCAGATCACTGGTTACGAAATGCAATTATCTTGTCTAAACCCGGCTTTTTAAGACTCTAAAAGACAAAAATACAGTCATTTTGGCTAAAAAAGTTTTCAGACCTTTGGTGACCAAATGCAGTTATTTTGACTAAAAAAGGCTTTTTAGACACTTGGAGACCAAAATAGAGTCATTTTGACCCAAACAAATACCAAATCTAAATGCGGAGTTTTGAGACTCTAAAATACAAAAATACAGTCATTTTGGCTGAAAAAAGGTTTTCAGACCTTTGGTGACCAAACGTAGTTATTTTGACTTAAAAGGCTTTTTAGACACTTGGAGACCAAAATAGAGTCATTTTGACCAAAAAAAGTTTTCAGATCACTGGTTATGAAATGCAATTATCTTGTCTAAACCCGGCTTTTTAAGACTCTTAAAGACAAAAATATAGTCATTTTGGCTAAAAAAGTTTTTCAGACCTTTGGTGACCAAATGCAGTTATTTTGACTAAAAAGGCTTTTTAGACACTTGGCGACCAAAATAGAGTCATTTTGACCCAAACAAATACCAAATCTAAATGCGGAGTTTTGAGACTCTAAAAGACAAAAATACAGTCATTTTGGCTAAAATAGTTTTTCAGACCTTTGTTGACCAAACGTAGGTATTATGACTAAAAAGGGCTTTTTAGACACTTGGAGACCTAAATAGAGTCATTTTGACCAAAAACATTTTTTCAGGCCATTGGTTACCAAATGCAATTATCTTATCCAAAACCGGTTTTTAAGACTCTGACGAAAATACAATCATTTTGACTAAATTTTTATTCATACCTTTGCTGACCAAATGCAGTTATTTTGACTTAAAAGGGCTTCTTAGACACTTGGAGACCAAAATAGAGTCAATTTGACCAAAAAAGTTTTCAGATCACTGGTTACGAAATGCAATTATCTTGTCTAAACCCGGCTTTTTAAGACTCTAAAAGACAAAAATAGAGTCATTTTGGCTAAAAAAGTTTTCAGACCTTTGGTGACCAAATGCAGTTATTTTGACTAAAAAAGGCTTTTTAGACACTTGGAGACCAAAATATAGTAATTTTGACCCAAACAAATACCAAATCTAAATGCGGAGTTTTGAGACTCTAAAATAGTTTTTCAGACCTTTGGTGACCAAACGTAGTTATTTTGACTAAAAAGGGCTTTATAGACACTTGGAGACCTAAATAGAGTCATTTTGACCAAAAACATTTTTTCAGGCCATTGGTTACCAAATGTAGTTTATCTTGTCTAAAAGCAGTGTTTTAAGACTCTAAAAGATTAAAATACAGTCATTTTTGCTAAAAAAAGGTTTTCAGACCTTTGGTGACCAAATGCAGTTATTTTGACTAAAAAAGGCTTTTTAGACACTCTGAGACCAAAATAGAGTCATTTTGACCCAAAAAAATGTTTCAGGTGATTGGTTACCAAATGCAATTATCTTGTCCAAAACCGGCTTTTTAAGACTCTAATAGACGAAAATACAATAATTTTGACTAAATTTTTTTTCAGACCTTTGGTAACCAAATGCAGTTATTTTGACTAAAAAGGGCTTTTTAGACACTTGGAGACCAAAATAGAGTCATTTTGACCAAAAAAATGTTTTCAGATCACTGGTTACGAAATGCAATTGTCTTGTCTAAACCCTTCTTTTTAAGACTCTAAAAGACAAAAATACAGTCATTTTGGCTAAAAAAAATTTTCAGACCTTTGGTGACCAAATGCAGTTATTTTGACTAAAAAGGCTTTTTAGACACTTGGAGACCAAAATAGAGTCATTTTAACCCAAACAAATACCAAATCTAAATGCGGAGTTTTGAGACTCTAAAAGACAAAAATACAGTCATTTTGGCTGAAAAAAGGTTTTCAGACCTTTGGTGACCAAACGTAGTTATTTTGACTAAAAAGGCTTTTTAGACACTTGGAGACCAAAATAGAGTCATTTTGACCCAAACAAATACCAAATCTAAATGCGGAGTTTTGAGACTCTAAAATACAAAAATACAGTCATTTTGGCTGAAAAAAGGTTTTCAGACCTTTGTTGACCAAACGTAGGTATTATGACTAAAAAGGGCTTTTTAGACACTTGGAGACCAAAATAGAGTCATTTTGACCAAAAAAAGTTTTCAGATCACTGGTTATGAAATGCAATTATCTTGTCTAAACCCGGCTTTTTAAGACTCTTAAAGACAAAAATATAGTCATTTTGGCTAAAAAAGTTTTTCAGACCTTTGGTGACCAAATGCAGTTATTTTGACTAAAAAGGCTTTTTAGACACTTGGAGACCAAAATAGAGTCATTTTGACCCAAACAAATACCAAATCTAAATGCGGAGTTTTGAGACTCTAAAAGACAAAAATACAGTCATTTTGGCTAAAATAGTTTTTCAGACCTTTGTTGACCAAACGTAGGTATTATGACTAAAAAGGGCTTTTTAGACACTTGGAGACCTAAATAGAGTCATTTTGACCAAAAACATTTTTTCAGGCCATTGGTTACCAAATGCAATTATCTTATCCAAAACCGGTTTTTAAGACTCTGACGAAAATACAATCATTTTGACTAAATTTTTATTCATACCTTTGCTGACCAAATGCAGTTATTTTGACTTAAAAGGGCTTCTTAGACACTTGGAGACCAAAATAGAGTCAATTTGACCAAAAAAGTTTTCAGATCACTGGTTACGAAATGCAATTATCTTGTCTAAACCCGGCTTTTTAAGACTCTAAAAGACAAAAATACAGTCATTTTGGCTAAAAAAGTTTTCAGACCTTTGGTGACCAAATGCAGTTATTTTGACTAAAAAAGGCTTTTTAGACACTTGGAGACCAAAATATAGTAATTTTGACCCAAACAAATACCAAATCTAAATGCGGAGTTTTGAGACTCTAAAATAGTTTTTCAGACCTTTGGTGACCAAACGTAGTTATTTTGACTAAAAAGGGCTTTATAGACACTTGGAGACCTAAATAGAGTCATTTTGACCAAAAACATTTTTTCAGGCCATTGGTTACCAAATGTAGTTTATCTTGTCTAAAAGCAGTGTTTTAAGACTCTAAAAGATTAAAATACAGTCATTTTTGCTAAAAAAAGGTTTTCAGACCTTTGGTGACCAAATGCAGTTATTTTGACTAAAAAAGGCTTTTTAGACACTCTGAGACCAAAATAGAGTCATTTTGACCCAAAAAAATGTTTCAGGTGATTGGTTACCAAATGCAATTATCTTGTCCAAAACCGGCTTTTTAAGACTCTAATAGACGAAAATACAATAATTTTGACTAAATTTTTTTTCAGACCTTTGGTAACCAAATGCAGTTATTTTGACTAAAAAGGGCTTTTTAGACACTTGGAGACCAAAATAGAGTCATTTTGACCAAAAAAATGTTTTCAGATCACTGGTTACGAAATGCAATTGTCTTGTCTAAACCCTTCTTTTTAAGACTCTAAAAGACAAAAATACAGTCATTTTGGCTAAAAAAGTTTTTCAGACCTTTGGTGACCAAATGCAGTTATTTTGACTAAAAAGGCTTTTTAGACACTTGGAGACCAAAATAGAGTCATTTTAACCCAAACAAATACCAAATCTAAATGCGGAGTTTTGAGACTCTAAAAGACAAAAATACAGTCATTTTGGCTGAAAAAAGGTTTTCAGACCTTTGGTGACCAAACGTAGTTATTTTGACTAAAAAGGCTTTTTAGACACTTGGAGACCAAAATAGAGTCATTTTGACCCAAACAAATACCAAATCTAAATGCGGAGTTTTGAGACTCTAAAATACAAAAATACAGTCATTTTGGCTGAAAAAAGGTTTTCAGACCTTTGTTGACCAAACGTAGGTATTATGACTAAAAAGGGCTTTTTAGACACTTGGAGACCAAAATAGAGTCATTTTGACCAAAAAAAGTTTTCAGATCACTGGTTATGAAATGCAATTATCTTGTCTAAACCCGGCTTTTTAAGACTCTTAAAGACAAAAATATAGTCATTTTGGCTAAAAAAGTTTTTCAGACCTTTGGTGACCAAATGCAGTTATTTTGACTAAAAAGGCTTTTTAGACACTTGGAGACCAAAATAGAGTCATTTTGACCCAAACAAATACCAAATCTAAATGCGGAGTTTTGAGACTCTAAAAGACAAAAATACAGTCATTTTGGCTAAAATAGTTTTTCAGACCTTTGTTGACCAAACGTAGGTATTATGACTAAAAAGGGCTTTTTAGACACTTGGAGACCTAAATAGTCATTTTGACCAAAAACATTTTTTCAGGCCATTGGTTACCAAATGCAATTATCTTATCCAAAACCGGTTTTTAAGACTCTGACGAAAATACAATCATTTTGACTAAATTTTTATTCATACCTTTGCTGACCAAATGCAGTTATTTTGACTTAAAAGGGCTTCTTAGACACTTGGAGACCAAAATAGAGTCATTTTGACCAAAAAAGTTTTCAGATCACTGGTTACGAAATGCAATTATCTTGTCTAAACCCGGCTTTTTAAGACTCTAAAAGACAAAAATACAGTCATTTTGGCTAAAAAAGTTTTCAGACCTTTGGTGACCAAATGCAGTTATTTTGACTAAAAAAGGCTTTTTAGACACTTGGAGACCAAAATAGAGTCATTTTGACCCAAACAAATACCAAATCTAAATGCGGAGTTTTGAGACTCTAAAATACAAAAATACAGTCATTTTGGCTGAAAAAAGGTTTTCAGACCTTTGGTGACCAAACGTAGTTATTTTGACTTAAAAGGCTTTTTAGACACTTGGAGACCAAAATAGAGTCATTTTGACCAAAAAAAGTTTTCAGATCACTGGTTATGAAATGCAATTATCTTGTCTAAACCCGGCTTTTTAAGACTCTTAAAGACAAAAATATAGTCATTTTGGCTAAAAAAGTTTTTCAGACCTTTGGTGACCAAATGCAGTTATTTTGACTAAAAAGGCTTTTTAGACACTTGGAGACCAAAATAGAGTCATTTTGACCCAAACAAATACCAAATCTAAATGCGGAGTTTTGAGACTCTAAAAGACAAAAATACAGTCATTTTGGCTAAAATAGTTTTTCAGACCTTTGTTGACCAAACGTAGGTATTATGACTAAAAAGGGCTTTTTAGACACTTGGAGACCTAAATAGAGTCATTTTGACCAAAAACATTTTTTCAGGCCATTGGTTACCAAATGCAATTATCTTATCCAAAACCGGTTTTTAAGACTCTGACGAAAATACAATCATTTTGACTAAATTTTTATTCATACCTTTGCTGACCAAATGCAGTTATTTTGACTTAAAAGGGCTTCTTAGACACTTGGAGACCAAAATAGAGTCAATTTGACCAAAAAAGTTTTCAGATCACTGGTTACGAAATGCAATTATCTTGTCTAAACCCGGCTTTTTAAGACTCTAAAAGACAAAAATAGAGTCATTTTGGCTAAAAAAGTTTTCAGACCTTTGGTGACCAAATGCAGTTATTTTGACTAAAAAAGGCTTTTTAGACACTTGGAGACCAAAATATAGTAATTTTGACCCAAACAAATACCAAATCTAAATGCGGAGTTTTGAGACTCTAAAATAGTTTTTCAGACCTTTGGTGACCAAACGTAGTTATTTTGACTAAAAAGGGCTTTATAGACACTTGGAGACCTAAATAGAGTCATTTTGACCAAAAACATTTTTTCAGGCCATTGGTTACCAAATGTAGTTTATCTTGTCTAAAAGCAGTGTTTTAAGACTCTAAAAGATTAAAATACAGTCATTTTTGCTAAAAAAAGGTTTTCAGACCTTTGGTGACCAAATGCAGTTATTTTGACTAAAAAAGGCTTTTTAGACACTCTGAGACCAAAATAGAGTCATTTTGACCCAAAAAAATGTTTCAGGTGATTGGTTACCAAATGCAATTATCTTGTCCAAAACCGGCTTTTTAAGACTCTAATAGACGAAAATACAATAATTTTGACTAAATTTTTTTTCAGACCTTTGGTAACCAAATGCAGTTATTTTGACTAAAAAGGGCTTTTTAGACACTTGGAGACCAAAATAGAGTCATTTTGACCAAAAAAATGTTTTCAGATCACTGGTTACGAAATGCAATTGTCTTGTCTAAACCCTTCTTTTTAAGACTCTAAAAGACAAAAATACAGTCATTTTGGCTAAAAAAGTTTTTCAGACCTTTGGTGACCAAATGCAGTTATTTTGACTAAAAAGGCTTTTTAGACACTTGGAGACCAAAATAGAGTCATTTTAACCCAAACAAATACCAAATCTAAATGCGGAGTTTTGAGACTCTAAAAGACAAAAATACAGTCATTTTGGCTGAAAAAAGGTTTTCAG
The DNA here is from genome assembly GCF_965119305.1 of Pelophylax lessonae. NCBI lineage: Eukaryota > Metazoa > Chordata > Amphibia > Anura > Ranidae > Pelophylax > Pelophylax lessonae. Next base: position 141,624,294 of record NC_138773.1, on the reverse strand, counting down.
ACCTTTGGTGACCAAACGTAGTTATTTTGACTAAAAAGGCTTTTTAGACACTTGGAGACCAAAATAGAGTCATTTTGACCCAAACAAATACCAAATCTAAATGCGGAGTTTTGAGACTCTAAAAGACAAAAATACAGTCATTTTGGCTAAAATAGTTTTTCAGACCTTTGTTGACCAAACGTAGGTATTATGACTAAAAAGGGCTTTTTAGACACTTGGAGACCAAAATAGAGTCATTTTGACCAAAAAAAGTTTTCAGATCACTGGTTATGAAATGCAATTATCTTGTCTAAACCCGGCTTTTTAAGACTCTAAAAGACAAAAATACAGTCATTTTGGCTAAAAAAGTTTTTCAGACCTTTGGTGACCAAATGCAGTTATTTTGACTAAAAAGGCTTTTTAGACACTTGGAGACCAAAATAGAGTCATTTTGACCCAAACAAATACCAAATCTAAATGCGGAGTTTTGAGACTCTAAAAGACAAAAATACAGTCATTTTGGCTAAAATAGTTTTTCAGACCTTTGTTGACCAAACGTAGGTATTATGACTAAAAAGGGCTTTTTAGACACTTGGAGACCTAAATAGAGTCATTTTGACCAAAAACATTTTTTCAGGCCATTGGTTACCAAATGCAATTATCTTATCCAAAACCGGTTTTTAAGACTCTGACGAAAATACAATCATTTTGACTAAATTTTTATTCATACCTTTGCTGACTAAATGCAGTTATTTTGACTTAAAAGGGCTTCTTAGACACTTGGAGACCAAAATAGAGTCATTTTGACCAAAAAAGTTTTCAGATCACTGGTTACGAAATGCAATTATCTTGTCTAAACCCGGCTTTTTAAGACTCTAAAAGACAAAAATACAGTCATTTTGGCTAAAAAAGTTTTCAATCCTTTGGTGACCAAATGCAGTTATTTTGACTAAAAAAGGCTTTTTAGACACTTGGAGACCAAAATAGAGTAATTTTGACCCAAACAAATACCAAATCTAAATGCGGAGTTTTGAGAATCTAAAATAGTTTTTCAGACCTTTGGTGACCAAACGTAGTTATTTTGACTAAAAAGAGCTTTATAGACACTTGGAGACCTAAATAGAGTCATTTTGACCCAAAAAAATGTTTCAGGTGATTGGTTACCAAATGCAATTATCTTGTCCAAAACCGGCTTTTTAAGACTCTAATAGACGAAAATACAATAATTTTGACTAAATTTTTTTTCAGACCTTTGGTAACCAAATGCAGTTATTTTGACTAAAAAGGGCTTTTTAGACACTTGGAGACCAAAATAGAGTCATTTTGACCAAAAAAATGTTTTCAGATCACTGGTTACGAAATGCAATTGTCTTGTCTAAACCCTTCTTTTTAAGACTCTAAAAGACAAAAATACAGTCATTTTGGCTAAAAAAGTTTTTCAGACCTTTGGTGACCAAATGCAGTTATTTTGACTAAAAAGGCTTTTTAGACACTTGGAGACCAAAATAGAGTCATTTTAACCCAAACAAATACCAAATCTAAATGCGGAGTTTTGAGACTCTAAAAGACAAAAATACAGTCATTTTGGCTGAAAAAAGGTTTTCAGACCTTTGGTGACCAAACGTAGTTATTTTGACTAAAAAGGCTTTTTAGACACTTGGAGACCAAAATAGAGTCATTTTGACCCAAACAAATACCAAATCTAAATGCGGAGTTTTGAGACTCTAAAAGACAAAACTACAGTCATTTTGGCTAAAATAGTTTTTCAGACCTTTGTTGACCAAACGTAGGTATTATGACTAAAAAGGGCTTTTTAGACACTTGGAGACCAAAATAGAGTCATTTTGACCAAAAAAAGTTTTCAGATCACTGGTTATGAAATGCAATTATCTTGTCTAAACCCGGCTTTTTAAGACTCTAAAAGACAAAAATACAGTCATTTTGGCTAAAAAAGTTTTTCAGACCTTTGGTGACCAAATGCAGTTATTTTGACTAAAAAGGCTTTTTAGACACTTGGAGACCAAAATAGAGTCATTTTGACCCAAACAAATACCAAATCTAAATGCGGAGTTTTGAGACTCTAAAAGACAAAAATACAGTCATTTTGGCTAAAATAGTTTTTCAGACCTTTGTTGACCAAACGTAGGTATTATGACTAAAAAGGGCTTTTTAGACACTTGGAGACCTAAATAGAGTCATTTTGACCAAAAACATTTTTTCAGGCCATTGGTTACCAAATGCAATTATCTTATCCAAAACCGGTTTTTAAGACTCTGACGAAAATACAATCATTTTGACTAAATTTTTATTCATACCTTTGCTGACCAAATGCAGTTATTTTGACTTAAAAGGGCTTCTTAGACACTTGGAGACCAAAATAGAGTCAATTTGACCAAAAAAGTTTTCAGATCACTGGTTACGAAATGCAATTATCTTGTCTAAACCCGGCTTTTTAAGACTCTAAAAGACAAAAATACAGTCATTTTGGCTAAAAAAGTTTTCAATCCTTTGGTGACCAAATGCAGTTATTTTGACTAAAAAGGCTTTTTAGACACTTGGAGACCAAAATAGAGTAATTTTGACCCAAACAAATACCAAATCTAAATGCCGAGTTTTGAGACTCTAAAATAGTTTTTCAGACCTTTGGTGACCAAACGTAGTTATTTTGACTAAAAAGGGCTTTATAGACACTTGGAGACCTAAATACAGTCATTTTGACCAAAAACATTTTTTCAGGCCATTGGTTACCAAATGCAATTATCTTATCCAAAACCGGTTTTTAAGACTCTGAAGAAAATACAATCATTTTGACTAAATTTTTATTCATACCTTTGCTGACCAAATGCAGTTATTTTGACTTAAAAGGGCTTCTTAGACACTTGGAGACCAAAATAGAGTCAATTTGACCAAAAAAGTTTTCAGATCACTGGTTATGAAATGCAATTATCTTGTCTAAACCCGGCTTTTTAAGACTCTAAAAGACAAAAATACAGTCATTTTGGCTAAAAAAGTTTTCAATCCTTTGGTGACCAAATGCAGTTATTTTGACTAAAAAGGCTTTTTAGACACTTGGAGACCAAAATAGAGTAATTTTGACCCAAACAAATACCAAATCTAAATGCCGAGTTTTGAGACTCTAAAATAGTTTTTCAGACCTTTGGTGACCAAACGTAGTTATTTTGACTAAAAAGGCTTTTTAGACACTTGAAGACCAAAATAGAGTCATTTTGACCCAAACAAATACCAAATCTAAATGCGGAGTTTTGAGACTCTAAAATACAAAAATACAGTCATTTTGGCTGAAAAAAGGTTTTCAGACCTTTGTTGACCAAACGTAGGTATTATGACTAAAAAGGGCTTTTTAGACACTTGGAGACCAAAATAGAGTCAATTTGACCAAAAAAGTTTTCAGATCACTGGTTACGAAATGCAATTATCTTGTCTAAACCCGGCTTTTTAAGACTCTAAAAGACAAAAATACAGTCATTTTGGCTAAAAAAGTTTTCAATCCTTTGGTGACCAAATGCAGTTATTTTGACTAAAAAGGCTTTTTAGACACTTGGAGACCAAAATAGAGTAATTTTGACCCAAACAAATACCAAATCTAAATGCCGAGTTTTGAGACTCTAAAATAGTTTTTCAGACCTTTGGTGACCAAACGTAGTTATTTTGACTAAAAAGGGCTTTATAGACACTTGGAGACCTAAATACAGTCATTTTGACCAAAAACATTTTTTCAGGCCATTGGTTACCAAATGCAATTATCTTATCCAAAACCGGTTTTTAAGACTCTGAAGAAAATACAATCATTTTGACTAAATTTTTATTCATACCTTTGCTGACCAAATGCAGTTATTTTGACTTAAAAGGGCTTCTTAGACACTTGGAGACCAAAATAGAGTCAATTTGACCAAAAAAGTTTTCAGATCACTGGTTATGAAATGCAATTATCTTGTCTAAACCCGGCTTTTTAAGACTCTAAAAGACAAAAATACAGTCATTTTGGCTAAAAAAGTTTTCAATCCTTTGGTGACCAAATGCAGTTATTTTGACTAAAAAGGCTTTTTAGACACTTGGAGACCAAAATAGAGTAATTTTGACCCAAACAAATACCAAATCTAAATGCCGAGTTTTGAGACTCTAAAATAGTTTTTCAGACCTTTGGTGACCAAACGTAGTTATTTTGACTAAAAAGGCTTTTTAGACACTTGAAGACCAAAATAGAGTCATTTTGACCCAAACAAATACCAAATCTAAATGCGGAGTTTTGAGACTCTAAAATACAAAAATACAGTCATTTTGGCTGAAAAAAGGTTTTCAGACCTTTGTTGACCAAACGTAGGTATTATGACTAAAAAGGGCTTTTTAGACACTTGGAGACCAAAATAGAGTCATTTTGACCAAAAAAAGTTTTCAGATCACTGGTTATGAAATGCAATTATCTTGTCTAAACCCGGCTTTTTAAGACTCTAAAAGACAAAAATAGAGTCATTTTGGCTAAAAAAGTTTTCAGACCTTTGGTGACCAAATGCAGTTATTTTGACTAAAAAAGGCTTTTTAGACACTTGGAGACCAAAATATAGTAATTTTGACCCAAACAAATACCAAATCTAAATGCGGAGTTTTGAGACTCTAAAATAGTTTTTCAGACCTTTGGTGACCAAACGTAGTTATTTTGACTAAAAAGGGCTTTATAGACACTTGGAGACCTAAATAGAGTCATTTTGACCAAAAACATTTTTTCAGGCCATTGGTTACCAAATGTAGTTTATCTTGTCTAAAAGCAGTGTTTTAAGACTCTAAAAGATTAAAATAGTCATTTTTGCTAAAAAAAGGTTTTCAGACCTTTGGTGACCAAATGCAGTTATTTTGACTAAAAAAGGCTTTTTAGACACTCTGAGACCAAAATAGAGTCATTTTGACCCAAAAAAATGTTTCAGGTGATTGGTTACCAAATGCAATTATCTTGTCCAAAACCGGCTTTTTAAGACTCTAATAGACGAAAATACAATAATTTTGACTAAATTTTTTTTCAGACCTTTGGTAACCAAATGCAGTTATTTTGACTAAAAAGGGCTTTTTAGACACTTGGAGACCAAAATAGAGTCATTTTGACCAAAAAAATGTTTTCAGATCACTGGTTACGAAATGCAATTGTCTTGTCTAAACCCTTCTTTTTAAGACTCTAAAAGACAAAAATACAGTCATTTTGGCTAAAAAAGTTTTTCAGACCTTTGGTGACCAAATGCAGTTATTTTGACTAAAAAGGCTTTTTAGACACTTGGAGACCAAAATAGAGTCATTTTAACCCAAACAAATACCAAATCTAAATGCGGAGTTTTGAGACTCTAAAAGACAAAAATACAGTCATTTTGGCTGAAAAAAGGTTTTCAGACCTTTGGTGACCAAACGTAGTTATTTTGACTAAAAAGGCTTTTTAGACACTTGGAGACCAAAATAGAGTCATTTTGACCCAAACAAATACCAAATCTAAATGCGGAGTTTTGAGACTCTAAAATACAAAAATACAGTCATTTTGGCTGAAAAAAGGTTTTCAGACCTTTGTTGACCAAACGTAGGTATTATGACTAAAAAGGGCTTTTTAGACACTTGGAGACCAAAATAGAGTCATTTTGACCAAAAAAAGTTTTCAGATCACTGGTTATGAAATGCAATTATCTTGTCTAAACCCGGCTTTTTAAGACTCTTAAAGACAAAAATATAGTCATTTTGGCTAAAAAAGTTTTTCAGACCTTTGGTGACCAAATGCAGTTATTTTGACTAAAAAGGCTTTTTAGACACTTGGAGACCAAAATAGAGTCATTTTGACCCAAACAAATACCAAATCTAAATGCGGAGTTTTGAGACTCTAAAAGACAAAAATACAGTCATTTTGGCTAAAATAGTTTTTCAGACCTTTGTTGACCAAACGTAGGTATTATGACTAAAAAGGGCTTTTTAGACACTTGGAGACCTAAATAGTCATTTTGACCAAAAACATTTTTTCAGGCCATTGGTTACCAAATGCAATTATCTTATCCAAAACCGGTTTTTAAGACTCTGACGAAAATACAATCATTTTGACTAAATTTTTATTCATACCTTTGCTGACCAAATGCAGTTATTTTGACTTAAAAGGGCTTCTTAGACACTTGGAGACCAAAATAGAGTCATTTTGACCAAAAAAGTTTTCAGATCACTGGTTACGAAATGCAATTATCTTGTCTAAACCCGGCTTTTTAAGACTCTAAAAGACAAAAATACAGTCATTTTGGCTAAAAAAGTTTTCAGACCTTTGGTGACCAAATGCAGTTATTTTGACTAAAAAAGGCTTTTTAGACACTTGGAGACCAAAATAGAGTCATTTTGACCCAAACAAATACCAAATCTAAATGCGGAGTTTTGAGACTCTAAAATACAAAAATACAGTCATTTTGGCTGAAAAAAGGTTTTCAGACCTTTGGTGACCAAACGTAGTTATTTTGACTTAAAAGGCTTTTTAGACACTTGGAGACCAAAATAGAGTCATTTTGACCAAAAAAAGTTTTCAGATCACTGGTTATGAAATGCAATTATCTTGTCTAAACCCGGCTTTTTAAGACTCTTAAAGACAAAAATATAGTCATTTTGGCTAAAAAAGTTTTTCAGACCTTTGGTGACCAAATGCAGTTATTTTGACTAAAAAGGCGTTTTAGACACTTGGAGACCAAAATAGAGTCATTTTGACCCAAACAAATACCAAATCTAAATGCGGAGTTTTGAGACTCTAAAAGACAAAAATACAGTCATTTTGGCTAAAATAGTTTTTCAGACCTTTGTTGACCAAACGTAGGTATTATGACTAAAAAGGGCTTTTTAGACACTTGGAGACCTAAATAGAGTCATTTTGACCAAAAACATTTTTTCAGGCCATTGGTTACCAAATGCAATTATCTTATCCAAAACCGGTTTTTAAGACTCTGACGAAAATACAATCATTTTGACTAAATTTTTATTCATACCTTTGCTGACCAAATGCAGTTATTTTGACTTAAAAGGGCTTCTTAGACACTTGGAGACCAAAATAGAGTCAATTTGACCAAAAAAGTTTTCAGATCACTGGTTACGAAATGCAATTATCTTGTCTAAACCCGGCTTTTTAAGACTCTAAAAGACAAAAATACAGTCATTTTGGCTAAAAAAGTTTTCAGACCTTTGGTGACCAAATGCAGTTATTTTGACTAAAAAAGGCTTTTTAGACACTTGGAGACCAAAATATAGTAATTTTGACCCAAACAAATACCAAATCTAAATGCGGAGTTTTGAGACTCTAAAATAGTTTTTCAGACCTTTGGTGACCAAACGTAGTTATTTTGACTAAAAAGGGCTTTATAGACACTTGGAGACCTAAATAGAGTCATTTTGACCAAAAACATTTTTTCAGGCCATTGGTTACCAAATGTAGTTTATCTTGTCTAAAAGCAGTGTTTTAAGACTCTAAAAGATTAAAATACAGTCATTTTTGCTAAAAAAAGGTTTTCAGACCTTTGGTGACCAAATGCAGTTATTTTGACTAAAAAAGGCTTTTTAGACACTCTGAGACCAAAATAGAGTCATTTTGACCCAAAAAAATGTTTCAGGTGATTGGTTACCAAATGCAATTATCTTGTCCAAAACCGGCTTTTTAAGACTCTAATAGACGAAAATACAATAATTTTGACTAAATTTTTTTTCAGACCTTTGGTAACCAAATGCAGTTATTTTGACTAAAAAGGGCTTTTTAGACACTTGGAGACCAAAATAGAGTCATTTTGACCAAAAAAATGTTTTCAGATCACTGGTTACGAAATGCAATTGTCTTGTCTAAACCCTTCTTTTTAAGACTCTAAAAGACAAAAATACAGTCATTTTGGCTAAAAAAGTTTTTCAGACCTTTGGTGACCAAATGCAGTTATTTTGACCAAAAAGGCTTTTTAGACACTTGGAGACCAAAATAGAGTCATTTTAACCCAAACAAATACCAAATCTAAATGCGGAGTTTTGAGACTCTAAAAGACAAAAATACAGTCATTTTGGCTGAAAAAAGGTTTTCAGACCTTTGGTGACCAAACGTAGTTATTTTGACTAAAAAGGCTTTTTAGACACTTGGAGACCAAAATAGAGTCATTTTGACCCAAACAAATACCAAATCTAAATGCGGAGTTTTGAGACTCTAAAATACAAAAATACAGTCATTTTGGCTGAAAAAAGGTTTTCAGACCTTTGTTGACCAAACGTAGGTATTATGACTAAAAAGGGCTTTTTAGACACTTGGAGACCAAAATAGAGTCATTTTGACCAAAAAAAGTTTTCAGATCACTGGTTATGAAATGCAATTATCTTGTCTAAACCCGGCTTTTTAAGACTCTTAAAGACAAAAATATAGTCATTTTGGCTAAAAAAGTTTTTCAGACCTTTGGTGACCAAATGCAGTTATTTTGACTAAAAAGGCTTTTTAGACACTTGGAGACCAAAATAGAGTCATTTTGACCCAAACAAATACCAAATCTAAATGCGGAGTTTTGAGACTCTAAAAGACAAAAATACAGTCATTTTGGCTAAAATAGTTTTTCAGACCTTTGTTGACCAAACGTAGGTATTATGACTAAAAAGGGCTTTTTAGACACTTGGAGACCTAAATAGTCATTTTGACCAAAAACATTTTTTCAGGCCATTGGTTACCAAATGCAATTATCTTATCCAAAACCGGTTTTTAAGACTCTGACGAAAATACAATCATTTTGACTAAATTTTTATTCATACCTTTGCTGACCAAATGCAGTTATTTTGACTTAAAAGGGCTTCTTAGACACTTGGAGACCAAAATAGAGTCATTTTGACCAAAAAAGTTTTCAGATCACTGGTTACGAAATGCAATTATCTTGTCTAAACCCGGCTTTTTAAGACTCTAAAAGACAAAAATACAGTCATTTTGGCTAAAAAAGTTTTCAGACCTTTGGTGACCAAATGCAGTTATTTTGACTAAAAAAGGCTTTTTAGACACTTGGAGACCAAAATATAGTAATTTTGACCCAAACAAATATCAAATCTAAATGCGGAGTTTTGAGACTCTAAAATAGTTTTTCAGACCTTTGGTGACCAAACGTAGTTATTTTGACTAAAAAGGGCTTTATAGACACTTGGAGACCTAAATAGAGTCATTTTGACCAAAAACATTTTTTCAGGCCATTGGTTACCAAATGTAGTTTATCTTGTCTAAAAGCAGTGTTTTAAGACTCTAAAAGATTAAAATACAGTCATTTTTGCTAAAAAAAGGTTTTCAGACCTTTGGTGACCAAATGCAGTTATTTTGACTAAAAAAGGCTTTTTAGACACTCTGAGACCAAAATAGAGTCATTTTGACCCAAAAAAATGTTTCAGGTGATTGGTTACCAAATGCAATTATCTTGTCCAAAACCGGCTTTTTAAGACTCTAATAGACGAAAATACAATAATTTTGACTAAATTTTTTTTCAGACCTTTGGTAACCAAATGCAGTTATTTTGACTAAAAAGGGCTTTTTAGACACTTGGAGACCAAAATAGAGTCATTTTGACCAAAAAAATGTTTTCAGATCACTGGTTACGAAATGCAATTGTCTTGTCTAAACCCTTCTTTTTAAGACTCTAAAAGACAAAAATACAGTCATTTTGGCTAAAAAAGTTTTTCAGACCTTTGGTGACCAAATGCAGTTATTTTGACTAAAAAGGCTTTTTAGACACTTGGAGACCAAAATAGAGTCATTTTAACCCAAACAAATACCAAATCTAAATGCGGAGTTTTGAGACTCTAAAAGACAAAAATACAGTCATTTTGGCTGAAAAAAGGTTTTCAGACCTTTGGTGACCAAACGTAGTTATTTTGACTAAAAAGGCTTTTTAGACACTTGGAGACCAAAATAGAGTCATTTTGACCCAAACAAATACCAAATCTAAATGCGGAGTTTTGAGACTCTAAAATACAAAAATACAGTCATTTTGGCTGAAAAAAGGTTTTCAGACCTTTGTTGACCAAACGTAGGTATTATGACTAAAAAGGGCTTTTTAGACACTTGGAGACCAAAATAGAGTCATTTTGACCAAAAAAAGTTTTCAGATCACTGGTTATGAAATGCAATTATCTTGTCTAAACCCGGCTTTTTAAGACTCTTAAAGACAAAAATATAGTCATTTTGGCTAAAAAAGTTTTTCAGACCTTTGGTGACCAAATGCAGTTATTTTGACTAAAAAGGCTTTTTAGACACTTGGAGACCAAAATAGAGTCATTTTGACCCAAACAAATACCAAATCTAAATGCGGAGTTTTGAGACTCTAAAAGACAAAAATACAGTCATTTTGGCTAAAATAGTTTTTCAGACCTTTGTTGACCAAACGTAGGTATTATGACTAAAAAGCGCTTTTTAGACACTTGGAGACCTAAATAGTCATTTTGACCAAAAACATTTTTTCAGGCCATTGGTTACCAAATGCAATTATCTTATCCAAAACCGGTTTTTAAGACTCTGACGAAAATACAATCATTTTGACTAAATTTTTATTCATACCTTTGCTGACCAAATGCAGTTATTTTGACTTAAAAGGGCTTCTTAGACACTTGGAGACCAAAATAGAGTCATTTTGACCAAAAAAGTTTTCAGATCACTGGTTACGAAATGCAATTATCTTGTCTAAACCCGGCTTTTTAAGACTCTAAAAGACAAAAATACAGTCATTTTGGCTAAAAAAGTTTTCAGACCTTTGGTGACCAAATGCAGTTATTTTGACTAAAAAAGGCTTTTTAGACACTTGGAGACCAAAATAGAGTCATTTTGACCCAAACAAATACCAAATCTAAATGCGGAGTTTTGAGACTCTAAAATACAAAAATACAGTCATTTTGGCTGAAAAAAGGTTTTCAGACCTTTGGTGACCAAACGTAGTTATTTTGACTTAAAAGGCTTTTTAGACACTTGGAGACCAAAATAGAGTCATTTTGACCAAAAAAAGTTTTCAGATCACTGGTTATGAAATGCAATTATCTTGTCTAAACCCGGCTTTTTAAGACTCTTAAAGACAAAAATATAGTCATTTTGGCTAAAAAAGTTTTTCAGACCTTTGGTGACCAAATGCAGTTATTTTGACTAAAAAGGCTTTTTAGACACTTGGAGACCAAAATAGAGTCATTTTGACCCAAACAAATACCAAATCTAAATGCGGAGTTTTGAGACTCTAAAAGACAAAAATACAGTCATTTTGGCTAAAATAGTTTTTCAGACCTTTGTTGACCAAACGTAGGTATTATGACTAAAAAGGGCTTTTTAGACACTTGGAGACCTAAATAGAGTCATTTTGACCAAAAACATTTTTTCAGGCCATTGGTTACCAAATGCAATTATCTTATCCAAAACCGGTTTTTAAGACTCTGACGAAAATACAATCATTTTGACTAAATTTTTATTCATACCTTTGCTGACCAAATGCAGTTATTTTGACTTAAAAGGGCTTCTTAGACACTTGGAGACCAAAATAGAGTCAATTTGACCAAAAAAGTTTTCAGATCACTGGTTACGAAATGCAATTATCTTGTCTAAACCCGGCTTTTTAAGACTCTAAAAGACAAAAATACAGTCATTTTGGCTAAAAAAGTTTTCAGACCTTTGGTGACCAAATGCAGTTATTTTGACTAAAAAAGGCTTTTTAGACACTTGGAGACCAAAATATAGTAATTTTGACCCAAACAAATACCAAATCTAAATGCGGAGTTTTGAGACTCTAAAATAGTTTTTCAGACCTTTGGTGACCAAACGTAGTTATTTTGACTAAAAAGGGCTTTATAGACACTTGGAGACCTAAATAGAGTCATTTTGACCAAAAACATTTTTTCAGGCCATTGGTTACCAAATGTAGTTTATCTTGTCTAAAAGCAGTGTTTTAAGACTCTAAAAGATTAAAATACAGTCATTTTTGCTAAAAAAAGGTTTTCAGACCTTTGGTGACCAAATGCAGTTATTTTGACTAAAAAAGGCTTTTTAGACACTCTGAGACCAAAATAGAGTCATTTTGACCCAAAAAAATGTTTCAGGTGATTGGTTACCAAATGCAATTATCTTGTCCAAAACCGGCTTTTTAAGACTCTAATAGACGAAAATACAATAATTTTGACTAAATTTTTTTTCAGACCTTTGGTAACCAAATGCAGTTATTTTGACTAAAAAGGGCTTTTTAGACACTTGGAGACCAAAATAGAGTCATTTTGACCAAAAAAATGTTTTCAGATCACTGGTTACGAAATGCAATTGTCTTGTCTAAACCCTTCTTTTTAAGACTCTAAAAGACAAAAATACAGTCATTTTGGCTAAAAAAGTTTTTCAGACCTTTGGTGACCAAATGCAGTTATTTTGACTAAAAAGGCTTTTTAGACACTTGGAGACCAAAATAGAGTCATTTTAACCCAAACAAATACCAAATCTAAATGCGGAGTTTTGAGACTCTAAAAGACAAAAATACAGTCATTTTGGCTGAAAAAAGGTTTTCAGACCTTTGGTGACCAAACGTAGTTATTTTGACTAAAAAGGCTTTTTAGACACTTGGAGACCAAAATAGAGTCATTTTGACCCAAACAAATACCAAATCTAAATGCGGAGTTTTGAGACTCTAAAATACAAAAATACAGTCATTTTGGCTGAAAAAAGGTTTTCAGACCTTTGTTGACCAAACGTAGGTATTATGACTAAAAAGGGCTTTTTAGACACTTGGAGACCAAAATAGAGTCATTTTGACCAAAAAAAGTTTTCAGATCACTGGTTATGAAATGCAATTATCTTGTCTAAACCCGGCTTTTTAAGACTCTTAAAGACAAAAATATAGTCATTTTGGCTAAAAAAGTTTTTCAGACCTTTGGTGACCAAATGCAGTTATTTTGACTAAAAAGGCTTTTTAGACACTTGGAGACCAAAATAGAGTCATTTTGACCCAAACAAATACCAAATCTAAATGCGGAGTTTTGAGACTCTAAAAGACAAAAATACAGTCATTTTGGCTAAAATAGTTTTTCAGACCTTTGTTGACCAAACGTAGGTATTATGACTAAAAAGGGCTTTTTAGACACTTGGAGACCTAAATAGTCATTTTGACCAAAAACATTTTTTCAGGCCATTGGTTACCAAATGCAATTATCTTATCCAAAACCGGTTTTTAAGACTCTGACGAAAATACAATCATTTTGACTAAATTTTTATTCATACCTTTGCTGACCAAATGCAGTTATTTTGACTTAAAAGGGCTTCTTAGACACTTGGAGACCAAAATAGAGTCATTTTGACCAAAAAAGTTTTCAGATCACTGGTTACGAAATGCAATTATCTTGTCTAAACCCGGCTTTTTAAGACTCTAAAAGACAAAAATACAGTCATTTTGGCTAAAAAAGTTTTCAGACCTTTGGTGACCAAATGCAGTTATTTTGACTAAAAAAGGCTTTTTAGACACTTGGAGACCAAAATAGAGTCATTTTGACCCAAACAAATACCAAATCTAAATGCGGAGTTTTGAGACTCTAAAATACAAAAATACAGTCATTTTGGCTGAAAAAAGGTTTTCAGACCTTTGGTGACCAAACGTAGTTATTTTGACTTAAAAGGCTTTTTAGACACTTGGAGACCAAAATAGAGTCATTTTGACCAAAAAAAGTTTTCAGATCACTGGTTATGAAATGAAATTATCTTGTCTAAACCCGGCTTTTTAAGACTCTTAAAGACAAAAATATAGTCATTTTGGCTAAAAAAGTTTTTCAGACCTTTGGTGACCAAATGCAGTTATTTTGACTAAAAAGGCTTTTTAGACACTTGGAGACCAAAATAGAGTCATTTTGACCCAAACAAATACCAAATCTAAATGCGGAGTTTTGAGACTCTAAAAGACAAAAATACAGTCATTTTGGCTAAAATAGTTTTTCAGACCTTTGTTGACCAAACGTAGGTATTATGACTAAAAAGGGCTTTTTAGACACTTGGAGACCTAAATAGAGTCATTTTGACCAAAAACATTTTTTCAGGCCATTGGTTACCAAATGCAATTATCTTATCCAAAACCGGTTTTTAAGACTGACGAAAATACAATCATTTTGACTAAATTTTTATTCATACCTTTGCTGACCAAATGCAGTTATTTTGACTTAAAAGGGCTTCTTAGACACTTGGAGACCAAAATAGAGTCAATTTGACCAAAAAAGTTTTCAGATCACTGGTTACGAAATGCAATTATCTTGTCTAAACCCGGCTTTTTAAGACTCTAAAAGACAAAAATACAGTCATTTTGGCTAAAAAAGTTTTCAGACCTTTGGTGACCAAATGCAGTTATTTTGACTAAAAAAGGCTTTTTAGACACTTGGAGACCAAAATATAGTAATTTTGACCCAAACAAATACCAAATCTAAATGCGGAGTTTTGAGACTCTAAAATAGTTTTTCAGACCTTTGGTGACCAAACGTAGTTATTTTGACTAAAAAGGGCTTTATAGACACTTGGAGACCTAAATAGAGTCATTTTGACCAAAAACATTTTTTCAGGCCATTGGTTACCAAATGTAGTTTATCTTGTCTAAAAGCAGTGTTTTAAGACTCTAAAAGATTAAAATACAGTCATTTTTGCTAAAAAAAGGTTTTCAGACCTTTGGTGACCAAATGCAGTTATTTTGACTAAAAAAGGCTTTTTAGACACTCTGAGACCAAAATAGAGTCATTTTGACCCAAAAAAATGTTTCAGGTGATTGGTTACCAAATGCAATTATCTTGTCCAAAACCGGCTTTTTAAGACTCTAATAGACGAAAATACAATAATTTTGACTAAATTTTTTTTCAGACCTTTGGTAACCAAATGCAGTTATTTTGACTAAAAAGGGCTTTTTAGACACTTGGAGACCAAAATAGAGTCATTTTGACCAAAAAAATGTTTTCAGATCACTGGTTACGAAATGCAATTGTCTTGTCTAAACCCTTCTTTTTAAGACTCTAAAAGACAAAAATACAGTCATTTTGGCTAAAAAAGTTTTTCAGACCTTTGGTGACCAAATGCAGTTATTTTGACTAAAAAGGCTTTTTAGACACTTGGAGACCAAAATAGAGTCATTTTAACCCAAACAAATACCAAATCTAAATGCGGAGTTTTGAGACTCTAAAAGACAAAAATACAGTCATTTTGGCTGAAAAAAGGTTTTCAGACCTTTGGTGACCAAACGTAGTTATTTTGACTAAAAAGGCTTTTTAGACACTTGGAGACCAAAATAGAGTCATTTTGACCCAAACAAATACCAAATCTAAATGCGGAGTTTTGAGACTCTAAAAGACAAAAATACAGTCATTTTGGCTAAAATAGTTTTTCAGACCTTTGTTGACCAAACGTAGGTATTATGACTAAAAAGGGCTTTTTAGACACTTGGAGACCAAAATAGAGTCATTTTGACCAAAAAAAGTTTTCAGATCACTGGTTATGAAATGAAATTATCTTGTCTAAACCCGGCTTTTTAAGACTCTTAAAGACAAAAATATAGTCATTTTGGCTAAAAAAGTTTTTCAGACCTTTGGTGACCAAATGCAGTTATTTTGACTAAAAAGGCTTTTTAGACACTTGGAGACCAAAATAGAGTCATTTTGACCCAAACAAATACCAAATCTAAATGCGGAGTTTTGAGACTCTAAAAGACAAAAATACAGTCATTTTGGCTAAAATAGTTTTTCAGACCTTTGTTGACCAAACGTAGGTATTATGACTAAAAAGGGCTTTTTAGACACTTGGAGACCTAAATAGAGTCATTTTGACCAAAAACATTTTTTCAGGCCATTGGTTACCAAATGCAATTATCTTATCCAAAACCGGTTTTTAAGACTGACGAAAATACAATCATTTTGACTAAATTTTTATTCATACCTTTGCTGACCAAATGCAGTTATTTTGACTTAAAAGGGCTTCTTAGACACTTGGAGACCAAAATAGAGTCAATTTGACCAAAAAAGTTTTCAGATCACTGGTTACGAAATGCAATTATCTTGTCTAAACCCGGCTTTTTAAGACTCTAAAAGACAAAAATACAGTCATTTTGGCTAAAAAAGTTTTCAGACCTTTGGTGACCAAATGCAGTTATTTTGACTAAAAAAGGCTTTTTAGACACTTGGAGACCAAAATATAGTAATTTTGACCCAAACAAATACCAAATCTAAATGCGGAGTTTTGAGACTCTAAAATAGTTTTTCAGACCTTTGGTGACCAAACGTAGTTATTTTGACTAAAAAGGGCTTTATAGACACTTGGAGACCTAAATAGAGTCATTTTGACCAAAAACATTTTTTCAGGCCATTGGTTACCAAATGTAGTTTATCTTGTCTAAAAGCAGTGTTTTAAGACTCTAAAAGATTAAAATACAGTCATTTTTGCTAAAAAAAGGTTTTCAGACCTTTGGTGACCAAATGCAGTTATTTTGACTAAAAAAGGCTTTTTAGACACTCTGAGACCAAAATAGAGTCATTTTGACCCAAAAAAATGTTTCAGGTGATTGGTTACCAAATGCAATTATCTTGTCCAAAACCGGCTTTTTAAGACTCTAATAGACGAAAATACAATAATTTTGACTAAATTTTTTTTCAGACCTTTGGTAACCAAATGCAGTTATTTTGACTAAAAAGGGCTTTTTAGACACTTGGAGACCAAAATAGAGTCATTTTGACCAAAAAAATGTTTTCAGATCACTGGTTACGAAATGCAATTGTCTTGTCTAAACCCTTCTTTTTAAGACTCTAAAAGACAAAAATACAGTCATTTTGGCTAAAAAAGTTTTTCAGACCTTTGGTGACCAAATGCAGTTATTTTGACTAAAAAGGCTTTTTAGACACTTGGAGACCAAAATAGAGTCATTTTAACCCAAACAAATACCAAATCTAAATGCGGAGTTTTGAGACTCTAAAAGACAAAAATACAGTCATTTTGGCTGAAAAAAGGTTTTCAGACCTTTGGTGACCAAACGTAGTTATTTTGACTAAAAAGGCTTTTTAGACACTTGGAGACCAAAATAGAGTCATTTTGACCCAAACAAATACCAAATCTAAATGCGGAGTTTTGAGACTCTAAAATACAAAAATACAGTCATTTTGGCTGAAAAAAGGTTTTCAGACCTTTGTTGACCAAACGTAGGTATTATGACTAAAAAGGGCTTTTTAGACACTTGGAGACCAAAATAGAGTCATTTTGACCAAAAAAGTTTTCAGATCACTGGTTATGAAATGCAATTATCTTGTCTAAACCCGGCTTTTTAAGACTCTTAAAGACAAAAATATAGTCATTTTGGCTAAAAAAGTTTTTCAGACCTTTGGTGACCAAATGCAGTTATTTTGACTAAAAAGGCTTTTTAGACACTTGGAGACCAAAATAGAGTCATTTTGACCCAAACAAATACCAAATCTAAATGCGGAGTTTTGAGACTCTAAAAGACAAAAATACAGTCTTTTTGGCTAAAATAGTTTTTCAGACCTTTGTTGACCAAACGTAGGTATTATGACTAAAAAGGGCTTTTTAGACACTTGGAGACCTAAATAGTCATTTTGACCAAAAACATTTTTTCAGGCCATTGGTTACCAAATGCAATTATCTTATCCAAAACCGGTTTTTAAGACTCTGACGAAAATACAATCATTTTGACTAAATTTTTATTCATACCTTTGCTGACCAAATGCAGTTATTTTGACTTAAAAGGGCTTCTTAGACACTTGGAGACCAAAATAGAGTCAATTTGACCAAAAAAGTTTTCAGATCACTGGTTACGAAATGCAATTATCTTGTCTAAACCCGGCTTTTTAAGACTCTAAAAGACAAAAATACAGTCATTTTGGCTAAAAAAGTTTTCAGACCTTTGGTGACCAAATGCAGTTATTTTGACTAAAAAAGGCTTTTTAGACACTTGGAGACCAAAATATAGTAATTTTGACCCAAACAAATACCAAATCTAAATGCGGAGTTTTGAGACTCTAAAATAGTTTTTCAGACCTTTGGTGACCAAACGTAGTTATTTTGACTAAAAAGGGCTTTATAGACACTTGGAGACCTAAATAGAGTCATTTTGACCAAAAACATTTTTTCAGGCCATTGGTTACCAAATGTAGTTTATCTTGTCTAAAAGCAGTGTTTTAAGACTCTAAAAGATTAAAATACAGTCATTTTTGCTAAAAAAAGGTTTTCAGACCTTTGGTGACCAAATGCAGTTATTTTGACTAAAAAAGGCTTTTTAGACACTCTGAGACCAAAATAGAGTCATTTTGACCCAAAAAAATGTTTCAGGTGATTGGTTACCAAATGCAATTATCTTGTCCAAAACCGGCTTTTTAAGACTCTAATAGACGAAAATACAATAATTTTGACTAAATTTTTTTTCAGACCTTTGGTAACCAAATGCAGTTATTTTGACTAAAAAGGGCTTTTTAGACACTTGGAGACCAAAATAGAGTCATTTTGACCAAAAAAATGTTTTCAGATCACTGGTTACGAAATGCAATTGTCTTGTCTAAACCCTTCTTTTTAAGACTCTAAAAGACAAAAATACAGTCATTTTGGCTAAAAAAGTTTTTCAGACCTTTGGTGACCAAATGCAGTTATTTTGACCAAAAAGGCTTTTTAGACACTTGGAGACCAAAATAGAGTCATTTTAACCCAAACAAATACCAAATCTAAATGCGGAGTTTTGAGACTCTAAAAGACAAAAATACAGTCATTTTGGCTGAAAAAAGGTTTTCAGACCTTTGGTGACCAAACGTAGTTATTTTGACTAAAAAGGCTTTTTAGACACTTGGAGACCAAAATAGAGTCATTTTGACCCAAACAAATACCAAATCTAAATGCGGAGTTTTGAGACTCTAAAATACAAAAATACAGTCATTTTGGCTGAAAAAAGGTTTTCAGACCTTTGTTGACCAAACGTAGGTATTATGACTAAAAAGGGCTTTTTAGACACTTGGAGACCAAAATAGAGTCATTTTGACCAAAAAAAGTTTTCAGATCACTGGTTATGAAATGCAATTATCTTGTCTAAACCCGGCTTTTTAAGACTCTTAAAGACAAAAATATAGTCATTTTGGCTAAAAAAGTTTTTCAGACCTTTGGTGACCAAATGCAGTTATTTTGACTAAAAAGGCTTTTTAGACACTTGGAGACCAAAATAGAGTCATTTTGACCCAAACAAATACCAAATCTAAATGCGGAGTTTTGAGACTCTAAAAGACAAAAATACAGTCATTTTGGCTAAAATAGTTTTTCAGACCTTTGTTGACCAAACGTAGGTATTATGACTAAAAAGGGCTTTTTAGACACTTGGAGACCTAAATAGTCATTTTGACCAAAAACATTTTTTCAGGCCATTGGTTACCAAATGCAATTATCTTATCCAAAACCGGTTTTTAAGACTCTGACGAAAATACAATCATTTTGACTAAATTTTTATTCATACCTTTGCTGACCAAATGCAGTTATTTTGACTTAAAAGGGCTTCTTAGACACTTGGAGACCAAAATAGAGTCATTTTGACCAAAAAAGTTTTCAGATCACTGGTTACGAAATGCAATTATCTTGTCTAAACCCGGCTTTTTAAGACTCTAAAAGACAAAAATACAGTCATTTTGGCTAAAAAAGTTTTCAGACCTTTGGTGACCAAATGCAGTTATTTTGACTAAAAAAGGCTTTTTAGACACTTGGAGACCAAAATAGAGTCATTTTGACCCAAACAAATACCAAATCTAAATGCGGAGTTTTGAGACTCTAAAATACAAAAATACAGTCATTTTGGCTGAAAAAAGGTTTTCAGACCTTTGGTGACCAAACGTAGTTATTTTGACTTAAAAGGCTTTTTAGACACTTGGAGACCAAAATAGAGTCATTTTGACCAAAAAAAGTTTTCAGATCACTGGTTATGAAATGCAATTATCTTGTCTAAACCCGGCTTTTTAAGACTCTTAAAGACAAAAATATAGTCATTTTGGCTAAAAAAGTTTTTCAGACCTTTGGTGACCAAATGCAGTTATTTTGACTAAAAAGGCTTTTTAGACACTTGGAGACCAAAATAGAGTCATTTTGACCCAAACAAATACCAAATCTAAATGCGGAGTTTTGAGACTCTAAAAGACAAAAATACAGTCATTTTGGCTAAAATAGTTTTTCAGACCTTTGTTGACCAAACGTAGGTATTATGACTAAAAAGGGCTTTTTAGACACTTGGAGACCTAAATAGAGTCATTTTGACCAAAAACATTTTTTCAGGCCATTGGTTACCAAATGCAATTATCTTATCCAAAACCGGTTTTTAAGACTCTGACGAAAATACAATCATTTTGACTAAATTTTTATTCATACCTTTGCTGACCAAATGCAGTTATTTTGACTTAAAAGGGCTTCTTAGACACTTGGAGACCAAAATAGAGTCAATTTGACCAAAAAAGTTTTCAGATCACTGGTTACGAAATGCAATTATCTTGTCTAAACCCGGCTTTTTAAGACTCTAAAAGACAAAAATACAGTCATTTTGGCTAAAAAAGTTTTCAGACCTTTGGTGACCAAATGCAGTTATTTTGACTAAAAAAGGCTTTTTAGACACTTGGAGACCAAAATATAGTAATTTTGACCCAAACAAATACCAAATCTAAATGCGGAGTTTTGAGACTCTAAAATAGTTTTTCAGACCTTTGGTGACCAAACGTAGTTATTTTGACTAAAAAGGGCTTTATAGACACTTGGAGACCTAAATAGAGTCATTTTGACCAAAAACATTTTTTCAGGCCATTGGTTACCAAATGTAGTTTATCTTGTCTAAAAGCAGTGTTTTAAGACTCTAAAAGATTAAAATACAGTCATTTTTGCTAAAAAAAGGTTTTCAGACCTTTGGTGACCAAATGCAGTTATTTTGACTAAAAAAGGCTTTTTAGACACTCTGAGACCAAAATAGAGTCATTTTGACCCAAAAAAATGTTTCAGGTGATTGGTTACCAAATGCAATTATCTTGTCCAAAACCGGCTTTTTAAGACTCTAATAGACGAAAATACAATAATTTTGACTAAATTTTTTTTCAGACCTTTGGTAACCAAATGCAGTTATTTTGACTAAAAAGGGCTTTTTAGACACTTGGAGACCAAAATAGAGTCATTTTGACCAAAAAAATGTTTTCAGATCACTGGTTACGAAATGCAATTGTCTTGTCTAAACCCTTCTTTTTAAGACTCTAAAAGACAAAAATACAGTCATTTTGGCTAAAAAAGTTTTTCAGACCTTTGGTGACCAAATGCAGTTATTTTGACTAAAAAGGCTTTTTAGACACTTGGAGACCAAAATAGAGTCATTTTAACCCAAACAAATACCAAATCTAAATGCGGAGTTTTGAGACTCTAAAAGACAAAAATACAGTCATTTTGGCTGAAAAAAGGTTTTCAGACCTTTGGTGACCAAACGTAGTTATTTTGACTAAAAAGGCTTTTTAGACACTTGGAGACCAAAATAGAGTCATTTTGACCCAAACAAATACCAAATCTAAATGCGGAGTTTTGAGACTCTAAAATACAAAAATACAGTCATTTTGGCTGAAAAAAGGTTTTCAGACCTTTGTTGACCAAACGTAGGTATTATGACTAAAAAGGGCTTTTTAGACACTTGGAGACCAAAATAGAGTCATTTTGACCAAAAAAAGTTTTCAGATCACTGGTTATGAAATGCAATTATCTTGTCTAAACCCGGCTTTTTAAGACTCTTAAAGACAAAAATATAGTCATTTTGGCTAAAAAAGTTTTTCAGACCTTTGGTGACCAAATGCAGTTATTTTGACTAAAAAGGCTTTTTAGACACTTGGAGACCAAAATAGAGTCATTTTGACCCAAACAAATACCAAATCTAAATGCGGAGTTTTGAGACTCTAAAAGACAAAAATACATTTATTTTGGCTAAAATAGTTTTTCAGACCTTTGTTGACCAAACGTAGGTATTATGACTAAAAAGGGCTTTTTAGACACTTGGAGACCTAAATAGTCATTTTGACCAAAAACATTTTTTCAGGCCATTGGTTACCAAATGCAATTATCTTATCCAAAACCGGTTTTTAAGACTCTGACGAAAATACAATCATTTTGACTAAATTTTTATTCATACCTTTGCTGACCAAATGCAGTTATTTTGACTTAAAAGGGCTTCTTAGACACTTGGAGACCAAAATAGAGTCATTTTGACCAAAAAAGTTTTCAGATCACTGGTTACGAAATGCAATTATCTTGTCTAAACCCGGCTTTTTAAGACTCTAAAAGACAAAAATACAGTCATTTTGGCTAAAAAAGTTTTCAGACCTTTGGTGACCAAATGCAGTTATTTTGACTAAAAAATGCTTTTTAGACACTTGGAGACCAAAATAGATTCATTTTGACCCAAACAAATACCAAATCTAAATGCGGAGTTTTGAGACTCTAAAATACAAAAATACAGTCATTTTGGCTGAAAAAAGGTTTTCAGACCTTTGGTGACCAAACGTAGTTATTTTGACTTAAAAGGCTTTTTAGACACTTGGAGACCAAAATAGAGTCATTTTGACCAAAAAAAGTTTTCAGATCACTGGTTATGAAATGCAATTATCTTGTCTAAACCCGGCTTTTTAAGACTCTTAAAGACAAAAATATAGTCATTTTGGCTAAAAAAGTTTTTCAGACCTTTGGTGACCAAATGCAGTTATTTTGACTAAAAAGGCTTTTTAGACACTTGGAGACCAAAATAGAGTCATTTTGACCCAAACAAATACCAAATCTAAATGCGGAGTTTTGAGACTCTAAAAGACAAAAATACAGTCATTTTGGCTAAAATAGTTTTTCAGACCTTTGTTGACCAAACGTAGGTATTATGACTAAAAAGGGCTTTTTAGACACTTGGAGACCTAAATAGAGTCATTTTGACCAAAAACATTTTTTCAGGCCATTGGTTACCAAATGCAATTATCTTATCCAAAACCGGTTTTTAAGACTCTGACGAAAATACAATCATTTTGACTAAATTTTTATTCATACCTTTGCTGACCAAATGCAGTTATTTTGACTTAAAAGGGCTTCTTAGACACTTGGAGACCAAAATAGAGTCAATTTGACCAAAAAAGTTTTCAGATCACTGGTTACGAAATGCAATTATCTTGTCTAAACCCGGCTTTTTAAGACTCTAAAAGACAAAAATACAGTCATTTTGGCTAAAAAAGTTTTCAGACCTTTGGTGACCAAATGCAGTTATTTTGACTAAAAAAGGCTTTTTAGACACTTGGAGACCAAAATATAGTAATTTTGACCCAAACAAATACCAAATCTAAATGCGGAGTTTTGAGACTCTAAAATAGTTTTTCAGACCTTTGGTGACCAAACGTAGTTATTTTGACTAAAAAGGGCTTTATAGACACTTGGAGACCTAAATAGAGTCATTTTGACCAAAAACATTTTTTCAGGCCATTGGTTACCAAATGTAGTTTATCTTGTCTAAAAGCAGTGTTTTAAGACTCTAAAAGATTAAAATACAGTCATTTTTGCTAAAAAAAGGTTTTCAGACCTTTGGTGACCAAATGCAGTTATTTTGACTAAAAAAGGCTTTTTAGACACTCTGAGACCAAAATAGAGTCATTTTGACCCAAAAAAATGTTTCAGGTGATTGGTTACCAAATGCAATTATCTTGTCCAAAACCGGCTTTTTAAGACTCTAATAGACGAAAATACAATAATTTTGACTAAATTTTTTTTCAGACCTTTGGTAACCAAATGCAGTTATTTTGACTAAAAAGGGCTTTTTAGACACTTGGAGACCAAAATAGAGTCATTTTGACCAAAAAAATGTTTTCAGATCACTGGTTACGAAATGCAATTGTCTTGTCTAAACCCTTCTTTTTAAGACTCTAAAAGACAAAAATACAGTCATTTTGGCTAAAAAAGTTTTTCAGACCTTTGGTGACCAAATGCAGTTATTTTGACTAAAAAGGCTTTTTAGACACTTGGAGACCAAAATAGAGTCATTTTAACCCAAACAAATACCAAATCTAAATGCGGAGTTTTGAGACTCTAAAAGACAAAAATACAGTCATTTTGGCTGAAAAAAGGTTTTCAGACCTTTGGTGACCAAACGTAGTTATTTTGACTAAAAAGGCTTTTTAGACACTTGGAGACCAAAATAGAGTCATTTTGACCCAAACAAATACCAAATCTAAATGCGGAGTTTTGAGACTCTAAAAGACAAAAATACAGTCATTTTGGCTAAAATAGTTTTTCAGACCTTTGTTGACCAAACGTAGGTATTATGACTAAAAAGGGCTTTTTAGACACTTGGAGACCAAAATAGAGTCATTTTGACCAAAAAAAGTTTTCAGATCACTGGTTATGAAATGCAATTATCTTGTCTAAACCCGGCTTTTTAAGACTCTAAAAGACAAAAATACAGTCATTTTGGCTAAAAAAGTTTTTCAGACCTTTGGTGACCAAATGCAGTTATTTTGACTAAAAAGGCTTTTTAGACACTTGGAGACCAAAATAGAGTCATTTTGACCCAAACAAATACCAAATCTAAATGCGGAGTTTTGAGACTCTAAAAGACAAAAATACAGTCATTTTGGCTAAAATAGTTTTTCAGACCTTTGTTGACCAAACGTAGGTATTATGACTAAAAAGGGCTTTTTAGACACTTGGAGACCTAAATAGAGTCATTTTGACCAAAAACATTTTTTCAGGCCATTGGTTACCAAATGCAATTATCTTATCCAAAACCGGTTTTTAAGACTCTGACGAAAATACAATCATTTTGACTAAATTTTTATTCATACCTTTGCTGACTAAATGCAGTTATTTTGACTTAAAAGGGCTTCTTAGACACTTGGAGACCAAAATAGAGTCATTTTGACCAAAAAAGTTTTCAGATCACTGGTTACGAAATGCAATTATCTTGTCTAAACCCGGCTTTTTAAGACTCTAAAAGACAAAAATACAGTCATTTTGGCTAAAAAAGTTTTCAATCCTTTGGTGACCAAATGCAGTTATTTTGACTAAAAAAGGCTTTTTAGACACTTGGAGACCAAAATAGAGTAATTTTGACCCAAACAAATACCAAATCTAAATGCGGAGTTTTGAGAATCTAAAATAGTTTTTCAGACCTTTGGTGACCAAACGTAGTTATTTTGACTAAAAAGAGCTTTATAGACACTTGGAGACCTAAATAGAGTCATTTTGACCCAAAAAAATGTTTCAGGTGATTGGTTACCAAATGCAATTATCTTGTCCAAAACCGGCTTTTTAAGACTCTAATAGACGAAAATACAATAATTTTGACTAAATTTTTTTTCAGACCTTTGGTAACCAAATGCAGTTATTTTGACTAAAAAGGGCTTTTTAGACACTTGGAGACCAAAATAGAGTCATTTTGACCAAAAAAATGTTTTCAGATCACTGGTTACGAAATGCAATTGTCTTGTCTAAACCCTTCTTTTTAAGACTCTAAAAGACAAAAATACAGTCATTTTGGCTAAAAAAGTTTTTCAGACCTTTGGTGACCAAATGCAGTTATTTTGACTAAAAAGGCTTTTTAGACACTTGGAGACCAAAATAGAGTCATTTTAACCCAAACAAATACCAAATCTAAATGCGGAGTTTTGAGACTCTAAAAGACAAAAATACAGTCATTTTGGCTGAAAAAAGGTTTTCAGACCTTTGGTGACCAAACGTAGTTATTTTGACTAAAAAGGCTTTTTAGACACTTGGAGACCAAAATAGAGTCATTTTGACCCAAACAAATACCAAATCTAAATGCGGAGTTTTGAGACTCTAAAAGACAAAAATACAGTCATTTTGGCTAAAATAGTTTTTCAGACCTTTGTTGACCAAACGTAGGTATTATGACTAAAAAGGGCTTTTTAGACACTTGGAGACCAAAATAGAGTCATTTTGACCAAAAAAAGTTTTCAGATCACTGGTTATGAAATGCAATTATCTTGTCTAAACCCGGCTTTTTAAGACTCTAAAAGACAAAAATACAGTCATTTTGGCTAAAAAAAGTTTTTCAGACCTTTGGTGACCAAATGCAGTTATTTTGACTAAAAAGGCTTTTTAGACACTTGGAGACCAAAATAGAGTCATTTTGACCCAAACAAATACCAAATCTAAATGCGGAGTTTTGAGACTCTAAAAGACAAAAATACAGTCATTTTGGCTAAAATAGTTTTTCAGACCTTTGTTGACCAAACGTAGGTATTATGACTAAAAAGGGCTTTTTAGACACTTGGAGACCTAAATAGAGTCATTTTGACCAAAAACATTTTTTCAGGCCATTGGTTACCAAATGCAATTATCTTATCCAAAACCGGTTTTTAAGACTCTGACGAAAATACAATCATTTTGACTAAATTTTTATTCATACCTTTGCTGACCAAATGCAGTTATTTTGACTTAAAAGGGCTTCTTAGACACTTGGAGACCAAAATAGAGTCATTTTGACCAAAAAAGTTTCCAGATCACTGGTTACAAAATGCAATTATCTTGTCTAAACCCGGCTTTTTAAGACTCTAAAAGACAAAAATACAGTCATTTTGGCTAAAAAAGTTTTCAATCCTTTGGTGACCAAATGCAGTTATTTTGACTGAAAAAGGCTTTTTAGACACTTGGAGACCAAAATATAG
The DNA here is from genome assembly GCF_965119305.1 of Pelophylax lessonae. Lineage (NCBI taxonomy): Eukaryota > Metazoa > Chordata > Amphibia > Anura > Ranidae > Pelophylax > Pelophylax lessonae. The sequence goes on along the minus strand of NC_138773.1, from coordinate 141,597,636 downwards.
TAATTTTGACCCAAACAAATACCAAATCTAAATGCGGAGTTTTGAGAATCTAAAATAGTTTTCAGACCTTTAGTGACCAAACGTAGTTATTTTGACTAAAAAGGGCTTTATAGACACTTGGAGACCTAAATAGAGTAATTTTGACCAAAAACATTTTTTCAGGCCATTGGTTACCAAATGTAGTTTATCTTGTCTAAAAGCGGTGTTTTAAGACTCTAAAAAACAAAAATACAGTTATTTTGGCTAAAAAAAGGTTTTCAGACCTTTGGTGACCAAATGCAGTTATTTTGACTAAAAAAAGGCTTTTTAGACACTCTGAGACCAAAATAGAGTCATTTTGACCCAAAAAAATGTTTCAGGTGATTGGTTACCAAATGCAATTATCTTGTCCAAAACCGGCTTTTTAAGACTCTAATAGACGAAAATACAATAATTTTGACTAAATTTTTTTTCAGACCTTTGGTAACCAAATGCAGTTATTTTGACTAAAAAGGGCTTTTTAGACACTTGGAGACCAAAATAGAGTCATTTTGACCAAAAAAATGTTTTCAGATCACTGGTTACGAAATGCAATTATCTTGTCTAAACCCTTCTTTTTAAGACTCTAAAAGACAAAAATACAGACATTTTGGCTAAAAAAGTTTTTCAGACCTTTGGTGACCAAATGCAGTTATTTTGACTAAAAAGGCTTTTTAGACACTTGGAGACCAAAATAGAGTCATTTTGACCCAAACAAATACCAAATCTAAATGCAGAGTTTTGAGACTCTAAAAGACAAAAATACAGTCATTTTGGCTGAAAAAAGGTTTTCAGACCTTTGGTGACCAAACGTAGTTATTTTTACTAAAAAGGCTTTTTAGACACTTGGAGACCAAAATAGAGTCATTTTGACCAAAAAAAGTTTTCAGATCACTGGTTATGAAATGCAATTATCTTGTCTAAACCCGGCTTTTTAAGACTCTTAAAGACAAAAATATAGTCATTTTGGCTAAAAAAGTTTTTCAGACCTTTGGTGACCAAATGCAGTTATTTTGACTAAAAAGGCTTTTTAGACACTTGGAGACCAAAATAGAGTCATTTTGACCCAAACAAATACCAAATCTAAATGCGGAGTTTTGAGACTCTAAAAGACAAAAATACAGTCATTTTGGCTAAAATAGTTTTTCAGACCTTTGTTGACCAAACGTAGGTATTATGACTAAAAAGGGCTTTTTAGACACTTGGAGACCTAAATAGAGTCATTTTGACCAAAAACATTTTTTCAGGCCATTGGTTACCAAATGCAATTATCTTATCCAAAACCGGTTTTTAAGACTCTGACGAAAATACAATCATTTTGACTAAATTTTTATTCATACCTTTGCTGACCAAATGCAGTTATTTTGACTTAAAAGGGCTTCTTAGACACTTGGAGACCAAAATAGAGTCAATTTGACCAAAAAAGTTTTCAGATCACTGGTTACGAAATGCAATTATCTTGTCTAAACCCGGCTTTTTAAGACTCTAAAAGACAAAAATACAGTCATTTTGGCTAAAAAAGTTTTCAATCCTTTGGTGACCAAATGCAGTTATTTTGACTAAAAAGGCTTTTTAGACACTTGGAGACCAAAATAGAGTAATTTTGACCCAAACAAATACCAAATCTAAATGCCGAGTTTTGAGACTCTAAAATAGTTTTTCAGACCTTTGGTGACCAAACGTAGTTATTTTGACTAAAAAGGGCTTTATAGACACTTGGAGACCTAAATACAGTCATTTTGACCCAAACAAATGTTTCAGGTGATTGGTTACCAAATGCAATTATCTTGTCCAAAACCGGCTTTTTAAGACTCTAATAGACGAAAATACAATAATTTTGACTAAATTTTTTTTAGACCTTTGGTAACCAAATGCAGTTATTTTGACTAAAAAGGGCTTTTTAGACACTTGGAGACCAAAATAGAGTCATTTTGACCAAAAAAATGTTTTCAGATCACTGGTTACGAAATGCAATTATCTTGTCTAAACCCTTCTTTTTAAGACTCTAAAAGACAAAAATACAGTCATTTTGGCTAAAATAGTTTTTCAGACCTTTGGTGACCAAATGCAGTTATTTTGACTAAAAAAGGCTTTTTAGACACTTGGAGACCAAAATAGAGTCATTTTGACCCAAACAAATACCAAATCTAAATGCGGAGTTTTGAGACTCTAAAAGACAAAAATACAGTCATTTTGGCTAAAATAGTTTTTCAGACCTTTGTTGACCAAACGTAGGTATTATGACTAAAAAGGGCTTTTTAGACACTTGGAGACCTAAATAGAGTCATTTTGACCAAAAACATTTTTTAGGCAATTGGTTACCAAATGCAATTATCTTGTCCAAAACCGGTTTTTAAAACTCTAATTGACGAAAATACAATCATTTTGACTAAATTTTTATTCAGACCTTTGGTGACCAAATGCAGTTATTTTCACTAAAAAAGGCTTTTTAGACACTTGGAGACCAAAATATAGTAATTTTGACCCAAACAAATACCAAATCTAAATGCGGAGTTTTGAGACTCTAAAATAGTTTTTCAGACCTTTGGTGACCAAACGTAGTTATTTTGACTAAAAAGGGCTTTATAGAGACTTGGAGACCTAAATAGAGTCATTTTGACCAAAAACATTTTTTCAGGCCATTGGTTACCAAATGTAGTTTATCTTGTCTAAAAGCAGTGTTTTAAGACTCTAAAAGATTAAAATACAGTCATTTTTGCTAAAAAAGGTTTTCAGACCTTTGGTGACCAAATGCAGTTATTTTGACTAAAAAAGGCTTTTTAGACACTCTGAGACCAAAATAGAGTCATTTTGACCCAAAAAAATGTTTCAGGTGATTGGTTACCAAATGCAATTATCTTGTCCAAAACCGGCTTTTTAAGACTCTAATAGACGAAAATACAATCATTTTGACTACATTTTTTTTCAGACCTTTGGTAACCAAATGCAGTTATTTTGACTAAAAAGGGCTTTTTAGACACTTGGAGACCAAAATAGAGTCATTTTGACCAAAAAAATGTTTTCAGATCACGGGTTACGAAATGCAATTATCTTGTCTAAACCCTTCTTTTTAAGACTCTAAAAGACAAAAATACAGTCATTTTGGCTAAAATAGTTTTTCAGACCTTTGGTGACCAAATGCAGTTATTTTGACTAAAAAAGGTTTTTTAGACACTTGGAGACCAAAATAGAGTCATTTTGACCCAAACAAATGTTTCAGGCGATTGGTTACCAAATGCAATTATCTTGTCCAAAACCGGCTTTTTAAGACTCTAATAGACGAAAATACAATTATTTTGACTAAATTTTTTTCAGACCTTCGCTGACCAAATGTAGTTATTTTGACTAAAAAGGGCTTTTTGGACACTTGGAGACCTAAATAGAGTCATTTTGACCAAAAACATTTTTTCAGGCCATTGGTTACCAAATGTAGTTTATCTTGTCTAAAAGCAGTGTTTTAAGACTCTAAAAGACAATAATACAGTCATTTTGGCTAAAAAAGTTTTTTCAGACCTTTGGTGACCAAATGCAGTTATTTTGACAAAAAAAGGCTTTTTAGACACTTGGAGACCAAAATAGAATCATTTTGATCAAAAAAATGTTTTCAGATCACTGCATACGAAATGCAATTATCTTGTCTAAAATCGGCTTTTTTAGACTCTAAAAGACAAAAATATAGTCATTTTGGCTAAAAAAGTTTTTCAAACCTTTGGTGACAAAACGAAGTTATTTTGACTAAAAAGTGCTTTTTAGACACTTGGAGACCTAAATAGAGTCATTTTGACCAAAAAAATGTTTTCAGGCCATTGGTTACAAAGAGTACTTTACCTTATCTAATAACGGTGTTTTAAGACTCTAAAATACAAAAATATAGTCATTTTGGCTAAAAAAAGGTTTTCAGACCTTTGGTGAACAAATGCATTTATTTTGACTAAAATAGGGTTTTTAGACACTTGGAGACCTAAATAGAGTCGTTTTGACCCAAACAAATGTTTCAGGCGATTGGTTACCAAATGCAATTATCTTGTCAAAAACCGGCTATTTAAGACTCTAATTGACGAAAATTCAGTCATTTTGACTAATTTTTTATTTCAGACCTTTGGTGACCAAATATAGTTATTTTGACTAAAAAGGGCTTTTTAGACACTTGGAAACCTAAATAGAGTCGTTTTGACCCAAACAAATGTTTCAGGCGATTGGTTACAAAATGCAATTATCTTGTCTAAAACCGGCTTTTTAAGACTCTAAAAGACAAAAATACAGTCATTTTGGCTAAAAAAAGTTTTTCATACCTTTGGTGATCAAATGCAGTTATTTTGACTAAAATAGGGTTTTTAGACACTTGGAGACCTAAATAGAGTAGTTTTGACCCAAACAAATGTTTCAGGCGATTGGTTACCAAATGCAATTATCTTGTCAAAAACCGGCTATTTAAGACTCTAATAGACGAAAATACAGTCATTTTGACTAATTTTTTATTTCAGACCTTTGGTGACCAAATATAGTTATTTTGACTAAAAAGGGCTTTTTAGACACTTGGAGACCTAAATAGAGTCGTTTTGACTCAAACAAATGTTTCAGGCGATTGGTTACAAAATGCAATTATCTTGTCTAAAACCGGCTTTTTAAGACTCTAAAAGACAAAAATACAGTCATTTTGGCTAAAAAAAGTTTTTCATACCTTTGGTGACCAAATGCAGTTATTTTGACTAAAAAAGGCTTTTTATACACTTGGAGACCAAAATAGAGTCATTTTGACCCAAACAAATGTTTCAGGCGATTGGTTACCAAATGCAATTATCTTGTCCAAAACCGGCTTTTTAAGACTCTAATAGACGAAAATACAATTATTTTGACTAAATTTTTTTTTCAGACCTTCGCTGACCAAATGCAGTTATTTTGACTAAAAAGGGATTTTTAGACACATGGAGACCAAAATAGAGTCATTTTGACCAAAAAAATGTTTTCAGATCACTGCATACGAAATGCAATTATCTTGTCTAAAACCGGCTTTTTAAGACTAAAAGACAAAAATACAGTCATTTTGGCTAAAAAAGTTTTTCAAACCTTTGGTGACCAAACGAAGTTATTTTGACTAAAAAGGGCTTTTTAGACACTTGGAGACCTAAATAGAGTCATTTTGACCAAAAACATTTTTTCAGGCCATTGGTTACCAAGAGTACTTTACCTTGTCTAAAAGCGGTGTTTTAAGACTCTAAAATACAAAAATATAGTCATTTTGGCTAAAAAAAGGTTTTCAGACCTTTGGTGAACAAATGCATTTATTTTGACTAAAATAGGGTTTTTAGACACTTGGAGACCAAAATAGAGTCATTTTGATCAAAAAAATGTTTCCAGATCACTGGTAACGAAATGCAATTATCTTGTCTAAAACCGTCTTTTTAAGACTCTAATAGACGAAAATACAATTATTTTGACTAAATTCTTTTTTCAGACCTTCGCTGACCAAATGCAGTTATTTTGACTAAAAAGGGATTTTTAGCCACATGGAGACCAAAATAGAGTAATTTTGATCAAAAAAAATGTTTCCAGATCACTGGTAACGAAATGCAATTATCTTGTCTAAAACCGGCTTTTTAAGACTCTAAAATACAAAAATACAGTCATTTTGGCTAAAAAAGTTTTTCAGACCTTTGGTGACCAAACGTACTTATTTTGACTAAAAATGGCTTTTTGGACACTTGGAGACCTAAATAGAGTCATTTTGACCAAAAACATTTTTTCAGGCCATTTGTTACCAAATGTAGTTTATCTTGTCTAAAAGCAGTGTTTTAAGACTCTTAAAGACAAAAATACAGTCATTTTGGCTAAAAAGTTTTTCAGACCTTTGGTGACCAAATGCAGTTATTTTGACCAAAAAAGGCTTTTTAGACACCAAAATAGAATCATTTTGATCAAAAAATGTTTTCAGATCACTACATACGAAATGCAATTATCTTGTCTAAAACCGGCTTTTTAAGACTCTAAAAGACAAAAATACAGTTATTTTGGCTAAAAAAGTTTTTCAAACCTTTGGTGACCAAACGAAGTTATTTTGACTAAAAAGGGCTTTATAGACACTTGGAGACCTAAATAGAGTCATTTTGACCAAAAACATTTTTTCACGCCATTGGTTACCAAGAGTACTTTACCTTGTCTAAAAGCGGTGTTTTAAGACTCTAAAATACAAAAATATAGTCATTTTGGCTAAAAAAGGTTTTCAGACCTTTGGTGAACAAATGCATTTATTTTGACTAAAAAAGGGTTTTTAGACACTTGGAGACCTAAATAGAGAGCCAAACAAATGTTTCAGGCGATTGGTTACCAAATACAGTTATCTTGTCTAAAACCGGCTTTTTAAGACTCTAAAAGACAGAAATGCAATCATTTTGGCTAGAAAAAAGTTTTTCAGACCTTTGGTGAACAAATGCATTTATCTTGTCAAAAACCGGCTTTTTAAGACTCTAATAGACGAAAATACAGTCATTTTGACTATTTTTTTATTTTAGACCTTTGGTGACCAAATGCAGTTATTTTGACTAATAAAGGCTTTTTAGACACTTGAAGACCAAAATAGAGTCATTTTGACCCAAACAAATGTTTCAGGCGGTTGGTTACCAAATGCAATTATCTTGTCAAAAACCGTCTTTTTAAGACTCTAATAGACGAAAATACAATTATTTTGACTAAATTCTTTTTTCAGACCTTCGCTGACCAAATGCAGTTATTTTGACTAAAAAGGGATTTTTAGCCACATGGAGACCAAAATAGAGTAATTTTGATCAAAAAAATGTTTCCAGATCACTGGTAACGAAATGCAATTATCTTGTCTAAAACCGGCTTTTTAAGACTCTAAAATACAAAAATACAGTCATTTTGGCTAAAAAAGTTTTTCAGACCTTTGGTGACCAAACGTACTTATTATGACTAAAAAGGGCTTTTTGGACACTTGGAGACCTAAATAGAGTCATTTTGACCAAAAACATTTTTTCAGGCCATTTGTTACCAAATGTAGTTTATCTTGTCTAAAAGCAGTGTTTTAAGACTCTAAAAGACAAAAATACAGTCATTTTGGCTAAAAAGTTTTTCAGACCTTTGGTGACTAAATGCAGTTATTTTGACCAAAAAAGGCTTTTTAGACACCAAAATAGAATCATTTTGATCAAAAAATGTTTTCAGATCACTACATACGAAATGCAATTATCTTGTCTAAAACCGGCTTTTTAAGACTCTAAAAGACAAAAATACAGTTATTTTGGCTAAAAAAGTTTTTCAAACCTTTGGTGACCAAACGAAGTTATTTTGACTAAAAAGGGCTTTATAGACACTTGGAGACCTAAATAGAGTCATTTTGACCAAAAACATTTTTTCACGCCATTGGTTACCAAGAGTACTTTACCTTGTCTAAAAGCGGTGTTTTAAGACTCTAAAATACAAAAATATAGTCATTTTGGCTAAAAAAGGTTTTCAGACCTTTGGTGAACAAATGCATTTATTTTGACTAAAAAGGGTTTTTAGACACTTGGAGACCTAAATAGAGAGCCAAACAAATGTTTCAGGCGATTGGTTACCAAATACAATTATCTCGTCTAAAACCGGCTTTTTAAGACTCTAAAAGACAGAAATGCAATCATTTTGGCTAAAAAAAAGTTTTTCAGACCTTTGGTGAACAAATGCATTTATCTTGTCAAAAACCGGCTTTTTAAGACTCTAATAGACGAAAATACAGTCATTTTGACTATTTTTTTATTTTAGACCTTTGGTGACCAAATGCAGTTATTTTGACTAATAAAGGCTTTTTAGACACCAAAATAGAATCATTTTGATCAAAAAATGTTTTCAGATCACTACATACGAAATGCAATTATCTTGTCTAAAACCGGCTTTTTAAGACTCTAAAAGACAAAAATACAGTTATTTTGGCTAAAAAAGTTTTTCAAACCTTTGGTGACCAAACGAAGTTATTTTGACTAAAAAGGGCTTTATAGACACTTGGAGACCTAAATAGAGTCATTTTGACCAAAAACATTTTTTCACGCCATTGGTTACCAAGAGTACTTTACCTTGTCTAAAAGCGGTGTTTTAAGACTCTAAAATACAAAAATATAGTCATTTTGGCTAAAAAAGGTTTTCAGACCTTTGGTGAACAAATGCATTTATTTTGACTAAAAAAGGGTTTTTAGACACTTGGAGACCTAAATAGAGAGCCAAACAAATGTTTCAGGCGATTGGTTACCAAATACAATTATCTTGTCTAAAACCGGCTTTTTAAGACTCTAAAAGACAGAAATGCAATCATTTTGGCTAAAAAAAAGTTTTTCAGACCTTTGGTGAACAAATGCATTTATCTTGTCAAAAACCGGCTTTTTAAGACTCTAATAGACGAAAATACTATCATTTAAACTACATTTTTTGTTTAAAACCTTTGGTGACTAAATACAGATATTTTTAACAAAAGGGTCTTTTTAGACACTTGGAGACCAAAATAGAGTCATTTTGACCAAAAACATTTTTTCAGATCACTGGTAACGAAATGCAATTATCTTGTCTAAAACCGGCTTTTTAAGACTCTAAAAGACAAAAATACAGTCATTTTTGCTAAAAAAGTTTTTCAGACCTTTGGTGACCAAATGCAGTTATTTTGACTAAAAAAGGCTTTTTAGACACTTGGAGACCAAAATAGAGTCATTTTGACCAAAAACATTTTTTCAGGCCATTGGTTACCAAATGTAGTTTATCTTGTCTAAAAGCAGTGTTTTAAGACTCTAAAAGACAATAATACAGTCATTTTGGCTAAAAAAGTTTTTTCAGACCTTTGGTGACCAAATGCAGTTATTTTGACAAAAAAGGGCTTTTTAGACACTTGGAGACCAAAATAGAATCATTTTGATCAAAAAAATGTTTTCAGATCACTGCATACGAAATGCAATTATCTTGTCTAAAATCGGCTTTTTAAGACTCTAAAAGACAAAAATATATTCATTTTGGCTAAAAAAGTTTTTCAAACCTTTGGTGACAAAATGAAGTTATTTTGACTAAAAAGTGCTTTTTAGACACTTGGAGACCTAAATAGAGTCATTTTGACCAAAAAAATTTTTTCAGGCCATTGGTTACAAATAGTACTTTACCTTGTCTAATAACGGTGTTTTAAGACTCTAAAATACAAAAATATAGTCATTTTGGCTAAAAAAAGGTTTTCAGACCTTTGGTGAACAAATGCATTTATTTTGACTAAAATAGGGTTTTTAGACACTTGGAGACCTAAATAGAGTCGTTTTGACCCAAACAAATGTTTCAGGCGATTGGTTACCAAATGCAATTATCTTGTCAAAAACCGGCTATTTAAGACTCTAATAGACGAAAATACAGTCATTTTGACTAATTTTTTATTTCAGACCTTTGGTGACCAAATATAGTTATTTTGACTAAAAAGGGCTTTTAAGACACTTGGAAACCTAAATAGAGTCGTTTTGACCCAAACAAATGTTTCAGGCGATTGGTTACAAAATGCAATTATCTTGTCTAAAACCGGCTTTTTAAGACTCTAAAAGACAAAAATACAGTCATTTTGGCTAAAAAAAGTTTTTCATACCTTTGGTGATCAAATGCAGTTATTTTGACTAAAATAGGGTTTTTAGACACTTGGAGACCTAAATAGAGTCGTTTTGACCCAAACAAATGTTTCAGGCGATTGGTTACCAAATGCAATTATCTTGTCAAAAACCGGCTATTTAAGACTCTAATAGACGAAAATACAGTCATTTTGACTAATTTTTTATTTCAGACCTTTGGTGACCAAATATAGTTATTTTGACTAAAAAGGGCTTTTTAGACACTTGGAGACCTAAATAGAGTCGTTTTGACCCAAACAAATGTTTCAGGCGATTGGTTACAAAATGCAATTATCTTGTCTAAAACCGGCTTTTTAAGACTCTAATAGACGAAAATACAATTATTTTGACTAAATTTTTTTTTCAGACCTTCGCTGACCAAATGCAGTTATTTTGACTAAAAAGGGATTTTTAGACACATGGAGACCAAAATAGAGTCATTTTGACCAAAAAAATGTTTTCAGATCACTGCATACGAAATGCAATTATCTTGTCTAAACCCGGCTTTTTAAGACTCTAAAAGACAAAAATACAGTCATTTTGGCTAAAAAAGTTTTCAATCCTTTGGTGACCAAATGCAGTTATTTTGACTAAAAAGGCTTTTTAGACACTTGGAGACCAAAATAGAGTAATTTTGACCCAAACAAATACCAAATCTAAATGCCGAGTTTTGAGACTCTAAAATAGTTTTTCAGACCTTTGGTGACCAAACGTAGTTATTTTGACTAAAAAGGGCTTTATAGACACTTGGAGACCTAAATACAGTCATTTTGACCAAAAACATTTTTTCAGGCCATTGGTTACCAAATGCAATTATCTTATCCAAAACCGGTTTTTAAGACTCTGAAGAAAATACAATCATTTTGACTAAATTTTTATTCATACCTTTGCTGACCAAATGCAGTTATTTTGACTTAAAAGGGCTTCTTAGACACTTGGAGACCAAAATAGAGTCAATTTGACCAAAAAAGTTTTCAGATCACTGGTTATGAAATGCAATTATCTTGTCTAAACCCGGCTTTTTAAGACTCTAAAAGACAAAAATACAGTCATTTTGGCTAAAAAAGTTTTCAATCCTTTGGTGACCAAATGCAGTTATTTTGACTAAAAAGGCTTTTTAGACACTTGGAGACCAAAATAGAGTAATTTTGACCCAAACAAATACCAAATCTAAATGCCGAGTTTTGAGACTCTAAAATAGTTTTTCAGACCTTTGGTGACCAAACGTAGTTATTTTGACTAAAAAGGCTTTTTAGACACTTGAAGACCAAAATAGAGTCATTTTGACCCAAACAAATACCAAATCTAAATGCGGAGTTTTGAGACTCTAAAATACAAAAATACAGTCATTTTGGCTGAAAAAAGGTTTTCAGACCTTTGTTGACCAAACGTAGGTATTATGACTAAAAAGGGCTTTTTAGACACTTGGAGACCAAAATAGAGTCATTTTGACCAAAAAAAGTTTTCAGATCACTGGTTATGAAATGCAATTATCTTGTCTAAACCCGGCTTTTTAAGACTCTAAAAGACAAAAATAGAGTCATTTTGGCTAAAAAAGTTTTCAGACCTTTGGTGACCAAATGCAGTTATTTTGACTAAAAAAGGCTTTTTAGACACTTGGAGACCAAAATATAGTAATTTTGACCCAAACAAATACCAAATCTAAATGCGGAGTTTTGAGACTCTAAAATAGTTTTTCAGACCTTTGGTGACCAAACGTAGTTATTTTGACTAAAAAGGGCTTTATAGACACTTGGAGACCTAAATAGAGTCATTTTGACCAAAAACATTTTTTCAGGCCATTGGTTACCAAATGTAGTTTATCTTGTCTAAAAGCAGTGTTTTAAGACTCTAAAAGATTAAAATACAGTCATTTTTGCTAAAAAAAGGTTTTCAGACCTTTGGTGACCAAATGCAGTTATTTTGACTAAAAAAGGCTTTTTAGACACTCTGAGACCAAAATAGAGTCATTTTGACCCAAAAAAATGTTTCAGGTGATTGGTTACCAAATGCAATTATCTTGTCCAAAACCGGCTTTTTAAGACTCTAATAGACGAAAATACAATAATTTTGACTAAATTTTTTTTCAGACCTTTGGTAACCAAATGCAGTTATTTTGACTAAAAAGGGCTTTTTAGACACTTGGAGACCAAAATAGAGTCATTTTGACCAAAAAAATGTTTTCAGATCACTGGTTACGAAATGCAATTGTCTTGTCTAAACCCTTCTTTTTAAGACTCTAAAAGACAAAAATACAGTCATTTTGGCTAAAAAAGTTTTTCAGACCTTTGGTGACCAAATGCAGTTATTTTGACTAAAAAGGCTTTTTAGACACTTGGAGACCAAAATAGAGTCATTTTAACCCAAACAAATACCAAATCTAAATGCGGAGTTTTGAGACTCTAAAAGACAAAAATACAGTCATTTTGGCTGAAAAAAGGTTTTCAGACCTTTGGTGACCAAACGTAGTTATTTTGACTAAAAAGGCTTTTTAGACACTTGGAGACCAAAATAGAGTCATTTTGACCCAAACAAATACCAAATCTAAATGCGGAGTTTTGAGACTCTAAAATACAAAAATACAGTCATTTTGGCTGAAAAAAGGTTTTCAGACCTTTGTTGACCAAACGTAGGTATTATGACTAAAAAGGGCTTTTTAGACACTTGGAGACCAAAATAGAGTCATTTTGACCAAAAAAAGTTTTCAGATCACTGGTTATGAAATGCAATTATCTTGTCTAAACCCGGCTTTTTAAGACTCTTAAAGACAAAAATATAGTCATTTTGGCTAAAAAAGTTTTTCAGACCTTTGGTGACCAAATGCAGTTATTTTGACTAAAAAGGCTTTTTAAACACTTGGAGACCAAAATAGAGTCATTTTGACCCAAACAAATACCAAATCTAAATGCGGAGTTTTGAGACTCTAAAAGACAAAAATACAGTCATTTTGGCTAAAATAGTTTTTCAGACCTTTGTTGACCAAACGTAGGTATTATGACTAAAAAGGGCTTTTTAGACACTTGGAGACCTAAATAGTCATTTTGACCAAAAACATTTTTTCAGGCCATTGGTTACCAAATGCAATTATCTTATCCAAAACCGGTTTTTAAGACTCTGACGAAAATACAATCATTTTGACTAAATTTTTATTCATACCTTTGCTGACCAAATGCAGTTATTTTGACTTAAAAGGGCTTCTTAGACACTTGGAGACCAAAATAGAGTCATTTTGACCAAAAAAGTTTTCAGATCACTGGTTACGAAATGCAATTATCTTGTCTAAACCCGGCTTTTTAAGACTCTAAAAGACAAAAATACAGTCATTTTGGCTAAAAAAGTTTTCAGACCTTTGGTGACCAAATGCAGTTATTTTGACTAAAAAAGGCTTTTTAGACACTTGGAGACCAAAATAGAGTCATTTTGACCCAAACAAATACCAAATCTAAATGCGGAGTTTTGAGACTCTAAAATACAAAAATACAGTCATTTTGGCTGAAAAAAGGTTTTCAGACCTTTGGTGACCAAACGTAGTTATTTTGACTTAAAAGGCTTTTTAGACACTTGGAGACCAAAATAGAGTCATTTTGACCAAAAAAAGTTTTCAGATCACTGGTTATGAAATGCAATTATCTTGTCTAAACCCGGCTTTTTAAGACTCTTAAAGACAAAAATATAGTCATTTTGGCTAAAAAAGTTTTTCAGACCTTTGGTGACCAAATGCAGTTATTTTGACTAAAAAGGCTTTTTAGACACTTGGAGACCAAAATAGAGTCATTTTGACCCAAACAAATACCAAATCTAAATGCGGAGTTTTGAGACTCTAAAAGACAAAAATACAGTCATTTTGGCTAAAATAGTTTTTCAGACCTTTGTTGACCAAACGTAGGTATTATGACTAAAAAGGGCTTTTTAGACACTTGGAGACCTAAATAGAGTCATTTTGACCAAAAACATTTTTTCAGGCCATTGGTTACCAAATGCAATTATCTTATCCAAAACCGGTTTTTAAGACTCTGACGAAAATACAATCATTTTGACTAAATTTTTATTCATACCTTTGCTGACCAAATGCAGTTATTTTGACTTAAAAGGGCTTCTTAGACACTTGGAGACCAAAATAGAGTCAATTTGACCAAAAAAGTTTTCAGATCACTGGTTACGAAATGCAATTATCTTGTCTAAACCCGGCTTTTTAAGACTCTAAAAGACAAAAATACAGTCATTTTGGCTAAAAAAGTTTTCAGACCTTTGGTGACCAAATGCAGTTATTTTGACTAAAAAAGGCTTTTTAGACACTTGGAGACCAAAATATAGTAATTTTGACCCAAACAAATACCAAATCTAAATGCGGAGTTTTGAGACTCTAAAATAGTTTTTCAGACCTTTGGTGACCAAACGTAGTTATTTTGACTAAAAAGGGCTTTATAGACACTTGGAGACCTAAATAGAGTCATTTTGACCAAAAACATTTTTTCAGGCCATTGGTTACCAAATGTAGTTTATCTTGTCTAAAAGCAGTGTTTTAAGACTCTAAAAGATTAAAATACAGTCATTTTTGCTAAAAAAAGGTTTTCAGACCTTTGGTGACCAAATGCAGTTATTTTGACTAAAAAAGGCTTTTTAGACACTCTGAGACCAAAATAGAGTCATTTTGACCCAAAAAAATGTTTCAGGTGATTGGTTACCAAATGCAATTATCTTGTCCAAAACCGGCTTTTTAAGACTCTAATAGACGAAAATACAATAATTTTGACTAAATTTTTTTTCAGACCTTTGGTAACCAAATGCAGTTATTTTGACTAAAAAGGGCTTTTTAGACACTTGGAGACCAAAATAGAGTCATTTTGACCAAAAAAATGTTTTCAGATCACTGGTTACGAAATGCAATTGTCTTGTCTAAACCCTTCTTTTTAAGACTCTAAAAGACAAAAATACAGTCATTTTGGCTAAAAAAGTTTTTCAGACCTTTGGTGACCAAATGCAGTTATTTTGACCAAAAAGGCTTTTTAGACACTTGGAGACCAAAATAGAGTCATTTTAACCCAAACAAATACCAAATCTAAATGCGGAGTTTTGAGACTCTAAAAGACAAAAATACAGTCATTTTGGCTGAAAAAAGGTTTTCAGACCTTTGGTGACCAAACGTAGTTATTTTGACTAAAAAGGCTTTTTAGACACTTGGAGACCAAAATAGAGTCATTTTGACCCAAACAAATACCAAATCTAAATGCGGAGTTTTGAGACTCTAAAATACAAAAATACAGTCATTTTGGCTGAAAAAAGGTTTTCAGACCTTTGTTGACCAAACGTAGGTATTATGACTAAAAAGGGCTTTTTAGACACTTGGAGACCAAAATAGAGTCATTTTGACCAAAAAAAGTTTTCAGATCACTGGTTATGAAATGCAATTATCTTGTCTAAACCCGGCTTTTTAAGACTCTTAAAGACAAAAATATAGTCATTTTGGCTAAAAAAGTTTTTCAGACCTTTGGTGACCAAATGCAGTTATTTTGACTAAAAAGGCTTTTTAGACACTTGGAGACCAAAATAGAGTCATTTTGACCCAAACAAATACCAAATCTAAATGCGGAGTTTTGAGACTCTAAAAGACAAAAATACAGTCATTTTGGCTAAAATAGTTTTTCAGACCTTTGTTGACCAAACGTAGGTATTATGACTAAAAAGGGCTTTTTAGACACTTGGAGACCTAAATAGTCATTTTGACCAAAAACATTTTTTCAGGCCATTGGTTACCAAATGCAATTATCTTATCCAAAACCGGTTTTTAAGACTCTGACGAAAATACAATCATTTTGACTAAATTTTTATTCATACCTTTGCTGACCAAATGCAGTTATTTTGACTTAAAAGGGCTTCTTAGACACTTGGAGACCAAAATAGAGTCATTTTGACCAAAAAAGTTTTCAGATCACTGGTTACGAAATGCAATTATCTTGTCTAAACCCGGCTTTTTAAGACTCTAAAAGACAAAAATACAGTCATTTTGGCTAAAAAAGTTTTCAGACCTTTGGTGACCAAATGCAGTTATTTTGACTAAAAAAGGCTTTTTAGACACTTGGAGACCAAAATATAGTAATTTTGACCCAAACAAATACCAAATCTAAATGCGGAGTTTTGAGACTCTAAAATAGTTTTTCAGACCTTTGGTGACCAAACGTAGTTATTTTGACTAAAAAGGGCTTTATAGACACTTGGAGACCTAAATAGAGTCATTTTGACCAAAAACATTTTTTCAGGCCATTGGTTACCAAATGTAGTTTATCTTGTCTAAAAGCAGTGTTTTAAGACTCTAAAAGATTAAAATACAGTCATTTTTGCTAAAAAAAGGTTTTCAGACCTTTGGTGACCAAATGCAGTTATTTTGACTAAAAAAGGCTTTTTAGACACTCTGAGACCAAAATAGAGTCATTTTGACCCAAAAAAATGTTTCAGGTGATTGGTTACCAAATGCAATTATCTTGTCCAAAACCGGCTTTTTAAGACTCTAATAGACGAAAATACAATAATTTTGACTAAATTTTTTTTCAGACCTTTGGTAACCAAATGCAGTTATTTTGACTAAAAAGGGCTTTTTAGACACTTGGAGACCAAAATAGAGTCATTTTGACCAAAAAAATGTTTTCAGATCACTGGTTACGAAATGCAATTGTCTTGTCTAAACCCTTCTTTTTAAGACTCTAAAAGACAAAAATACAGTCATTTTGGCTAAAAAAGTTTTTCAGACCTTTGGTGACCAAATGCAGTTATTTTGACTAAAAAGGCTTTTTAGACACTTGGAGACCAAAATAGAGTCATTTTAACCCAAACAAATACCAAATCTAAATGCGGAGTTTTGAGACTCTAAAAGACAAAAATACAGTCATTTTGGCTGAAAAAAGGTTTTCAGACCTTTGGTGACCAAACGTAGTTATTTTGACTAAAAAGGCTTTTTAGACACTTGGAGACCAAAATAGAGTCATTTTGACCCAAACAAATACCAAATCTAAATGCGGAGTTTTGAGACTCTAAAATACAAAAATACAGTCATTTTGGCTGAAAAAAGGTTTTCAGACCTTTGTTGACCAAACGTAGGTATTATGACTAAAAAGGGCTTTTTAGACACTTGGAGACCAAAATAGAGTCATTTTGACCAAAAAAAGTTTTCAGATCACTGGTTATGAAATGCAATTATCTTGTCTAAACCCGGCTTTTTAAGACTCTTAAAGACAAAAATATAGTCATTTTGGCTAAAAAAGTTTTTCAGACCTTTGGTGACCAAATGCAGTTATTTTGACTAAAAAGGCTTTTTAGACACTTGGAGACCAAAATAGAGTCATTTTGACCCAAACAAATACCAAATCTAAATGCGGAGTTTTGAGACTCTAAAAGACAAAAATACAGTCATTTTGGCTAAAATAGTTTTTCAGACCTTTGTTGACCAAACGTAGGTATTATGACTAAAAAGGGCTTTTTAGACACTTGGAGACCTAAATAGTCATTTTGACCAAAAACATTTTTTCAGGCCATTGGTTACCAAATGCAATTATCTTATCCAAAACCGGTTTTTAAGACTCTGACGAAAATACAATCATTTTGACTAAATTTTTATTCATACCTTTGCTGACCAAATGCAGTTATTTTGACTTAAAAGGGCTTCTTAGACACTTGGAGACCAAAATAGAGTCATTTTGACCAAAAAAGTTTTCAGATCACTGGTTACGAAATGCAATTATCTTGTCTAAACCCGGCTTTTTAAGACTCTAAAAGACAAAAATACAGTCATTTTGGCTAAAAAAGTTTTCAGACCTTTGGTGACCAAATGCAGTTATTTTGACTAAAAAAGGCTTTTTAGACACTTGGAGACCAAAATAGAGTCATTTTGACCCAAACAAATACCAAATCTAAATGCGGAGTTTTGAGACTCTAAAATACAAAAATACAGTCATTTTGGCTGAAAAAAGGTTTTCAGACCTTTGGTGACCAAACGTAGTTATTTTGACTTAAAAGGCTTTTTAGACACTTGGAGACCAAAATAGAGTCATTTTGACCAAAAAAAGTTTTCAGATCACTGGTTATGAAATGCAATTATCTTGTCTAAACCCGGCTTTTTAAGACTCTTAAAGACAAAAATATAGTCATTTTGGCTAAAAAAGTTTTTCAGACCTTTGGTGACCAAATGCAGTTATTTTGACTAAAAAGGCTTTTTAGACACTTGGAGACCAAAATAGAGTCATTTTGACCCAAACAAATACCAAATCTAAATGCGGAGTTTTGAGACTCTAAAAGACAAAAATACAGTCATTTTGGCTAAAATAGTTTTTCAGACCTTTGTTGACCAAACGTAGGTATTATGACTAAAAAGGGCTTTTTAGACACTTGGAGACCTAAATAGAGTCATTTTGACCAAAAACATTTTTTCAGGCCATTGGTTACCAAATGCAATTATCTTATCCAAAACCGGTTTTTAAGACTCTGACGAAAATACAATCATTTTGACTAAATTTTTATTCATACCTTTGCTGACCAAATGCAGTTATTTTGACTTAAAAGGGCTTCTTAGACACTTGGAGACCAAAATAGAGTCAATTTGACCAAAAAAGTTTTCAGATCACTGGTTACGAAATGCAATTATCTTGTCTAAACCCGGCTTTTTAAGACTCTAAAAGACAAAAATACAGTCATTTTGGCTAAAAAAGTTTTCAGACCTTTGGTGACCAAATGCAGTTATTTTGACTAAAAAAGGCTTTTTAGACACTTGGAGACCAAAATATAGTAATTTTGACCCAAACAAATACCAAATCTAAATGCGGAGTTTTGAGACTCTAAAATAGTTTTTCAGACCTTTGGTGACCAAACGTAGTTATTTTGACTAAAAAGGGCTTTATAGACACTTGGAGACCTAAATAGAGTCATTTTGACCAAAAACATTTTTTCAGGCCATTGGTTACCAAATGTAGTTTATCTTGTCTAAAAGCAGTGTTTTAAGACTCTAAAAGATTAAAATACAGTCATTTTTGCTAAAAAAAGGTTTTCAGACCTTTGGTGACCAAATGCAGTTATTTTGACTAAAAAAGGCTTTTTAGACACTCTGAGACCAAAATAGAGTCATTTTGACCCAAAAAAATGTTTCAGGTGATTGGTTACCAAATGCAATTATCTTGTCCAAAACCGGCTTTTTAAGACTCTAATAGACGAAAATACAATAATTTTGACTAAATTTTTTTTCAGACCTTTGGTAACCAAATGCAGTTATTTTGACTAAAAAGGGCTTTTTAGACACTTGGAGACCAAAATAGAGTCATTTTGACCAAAAAAATGTTTTCAGATCACTGGTTACGAAATGCAATTGTCTTGTCTAAACCCTTCTTTTTAAGACTCTAAAAGACAAAAATACAGTCATTTTGGCTAAAAAAGTTTTTCAGACCTTTGGTGACCAAATGCAGTTATTTTGACTAAAAAGGCTTTTTAGACACTTGGAGACCAAAATAGAGTCATTTTAACCCAAACAAATACCAAATCTAAATGCGGAGTTTTGAGACTCTAAAAGACAAAAATACAGTCATTTTGGCTGAAAAAAGGTTTTCAGACCTTTGGTGACCAAACGTAGTTATTTTGACTAAAAAGGCTTTTTAGACACTTGGAGACCAAAATAGAGTCATTTTGACCCAAACAAATACCAAATCTAAATGCGGAGTTTTGAGACTCTAAAATACAAAAATACAGTCATTTTGGCTGAAAAAAGGTTTTCAGACCTTTGTTGACCAAACGTAGGTATTATGACTAAAAAGGGCTTTTTAGACACTTGGAGACCAAAATAGAGTCATTTTGACCAAAAAAAGTTTTCAGATCACTGGTTATGAAATGCAATTATCTTGTCTAAACCCGGCTTTTTAAGACTCTTAAAGACAAAAATATAGTCATTTTGGCTAAAAAAGTTTTTCAGACCTTTGGTGACCAAATGCAGTTATTTTGACTAAAAAGGCTTTTTAGACACTTGGAGACCAAAATAGAGTCATTTTGACCCAAACAAATACCAAATCTAAATGCGGAGTTTTGAGACTCTAAAAGACAAAAATACAGTCATTTTGGCTAAAATAGTTTTTCAGACCTTTGTTGACCAAACGTAGG
Source organism: Pelophylax lessonae (assembly GCF_965119305.1). NCBI lineage: Eukaryota > Metazoa > Chordata > Amphibia > Anura > Ranidae > Pelophylax > Pelophylax lessonae. The sequence goes on along the minus strand of NC_138773.1, from coordinate 141,577,879 downwards.
TATTATGACTAAAAAGGGCTTTTTAGACACTTGGAGACCTAAATAGTCATTTTGACCAAAAACATTTTTTCAGGCCATTGGTTACCAAATGCAATTATCTTATCCAAAACCGGTTTTTAAGACTCTGACGAAAATACAATCATTTTGACTAAATTTTTATTCATACCTTTGCTGACCAAATGCAGTTATTTTGACTTAAAAGGGCTTCTTAGACACTTGGAGACCAAAATAGAGTCATTTTGACCAAAAAAGTTTTCAGATCACTGGTTACGAAATGCAATTATCTTGTCTAAACCCGGCTTTTTAAGACTCTAAAAGACAAAAATACAGTCATTTTGGCTAAAAAAGTTTTCAGACCTTTGGTGACCAAATGCAGTTATTTTGACTAAAAAAGGCTTTTTAGACACTTGGAGACCAAAATAGAGTCATTTTGACCCAAACAAATACCAAATCTAAATGCGGAGTTTTGAGACTCTAAAATACAAAAATACAGTCATTTTGGCTGAAAAAAGGTTTTCAGACCTTTGGTGACCAAACGTAGTTATTTTGACTTAAAAGGCTTTTTAGACACTTGGAGACCAAAATAGAGTCATTTTGACCAAAAAAAGTTTTCAGATCACTGGTTATGAAATGAAATTATCTTGTCTAAACCCGGCTTTTTAAGACTCTTAAAGACAAAAATATAGTCATTTTGGCTAAAAAAGTTTTTCAGACCTTTGGTGACCAAATGCAGTTATTTTGACTAAAAAGGCTTTTTAGACACTTGGAGACCAAAATAGAGTCATTTTGACCCAAACAAATACCAAATCTAAATGCGGAGTTTTGAGACTCTAAAAGACAAAAATACAGTCATTTTGGCTAAAATAGTTTTTCACACCTTTGTTGACCAAACGTAGGTATTATGACTAAAAAGGGCTTTTTAGACACTTGGAGACCTAAATAGAGTCATTTTGACCAAAAACATTTTTTCAGGCCATTGGTTACCAAATGCAATTATCTTATCCAAAACCGGTTTTTAAGACTGACGAAAATACAATCATTTTGACTAAATTTTTATTCATACCTTTGCTGACCAAATGCAGTTATTTTGACTTAAAAGGGCTTCTTAGACACTTGGAGACCAAAATAGAGTCAATTTGACCAAAAAAGTTTTCAGATCACTGGTTACGAAATGCAATTATCTTGTCTAAACCCGGCTTTTTAAGACTCTAAAAGACAAAAATACAGTCATTTTGGCTAAAAAAGTTTTCAGACCTTTGGTGACCAAATGCAGTTATTTTGACTAAAAAAGGCTTTTTAGACACTTGGAGACCAAAATATAGTAATTTTGACCCAAACAAATACCAAATCTAAATGCGGAGTTTTGAGACTCTAAAATAGTTTTTCAGACCTTTGGTGACCAAACGTAGTTATTTTGACTAAAAAGGGCTTTATAGACACTTGGAGACCTAAATAGAGTCATTTTGACCAAAAACATTTTTTCAGGCCATTGGTTACCAAATGTAGTTTATCTTGTCTAAAAGCAGTGTTTTAAGACTCTAAAAGATTAAAATACAGTCATTTTTGCTAAAAAAAGGTTTTCAGACCTTTGGTGACCAAATGCAGTTATTTTGACTAAAAAAGGCTTTTTAGACACTCTGAGACCAAAATAGAGTCATTTTGACCCAAAAAAATGTTTCAGGTGATTGGTTACCAAATGCAATTATCTTGTCCAAAACCGGCTTTTTAAGACTCTAATAGACGAAAATACAATAATTTTGACTAAATTTTTTTTCAGACCTTTGGTAACCAAATGCAGTTATTTTGACTAAAAAGGGCTTTTTAGACACTTGGAGACCAAAATAGAGTCATTTTGACCAAAAAAATGTTTTCAGATCACTGGTTACGAAATGCAATTGTCTTGTCTAAACCCTTCTTTTTAAGACTCTAAAAGACAAAAATACAGTCATTTTGGCTAAAAAAGTTTTTCAGACCTTTGGTGACCAAATGCAGTTATTTTGACTAAAAAGGCTTTTTAGACACTTGGAGACCAAAATAGAGTCATTTTAACCCAAACAAATACCAAATCTAAATGCGGAGTTTTGAGACTCTAAAAGACAAAAATACAGTCATTTTGGCTGAAAAAAGGTTTTCAGACCTTTGGTGACCAAACGTAGTTATTTTGACTAAAAAGGCTTTTTAGACACTTGGAGACCAAAATAGAGTCATTTTGACCCAAACAAATACCAAATCTAAATGCGGAGTTTTGAGACTCTAAAAGACAAAAATACAGTCATTTTGGCTAAAATAGTTTTTCAGACCTTTGTTGACCAAACGTAGGTATTATGACTAAAAAGGGCTTTTTAGACACTTGGAGACCAAAATAGAGTCATTTTGACCAAAAAAAGATTTCAGATCACTGGTTATGAAATGAAATTATCTTGTCTAAACCCGGCTTTTTAAGACTCTTAAAGACAAAAATATAGTCATTTTGGCTAAAAAAGTTTTTCAGACCTTTGGTGACCAAATGCAGTTATTTTGACTAAAAAGGCTTTTTAGACACTTGGAGACCAAAATAGAGTCATTTTGACCCAAACAAATACCAAATCTAAATGCGGAGTTTTGAGACTCTAAAAGACAAAAATACAGTCATTTTGGCTAAAATAGTTTTTCAGACCTTTGTTGACCAAACGTAGGTATTATGACTAAAAAGGGCTTTTTAGACACTTGGAGACCTAAATAGAGTCATTTTGACCAAAAACATTTTTTCAGGCCATTGGTTACCAAATGCAATTATCTTATCCAAAACCGGTTTTTAAGACTCTGACGAAAATACAATCATTTTGACTAAATTTTTATTCATACCTTTGCTGACCAAATGCAGTTATTTTGACTTAAAAGGGCTTCTTAGACACTTGGAGACCAAAATAGAGTCAATTTGACCAAAAAAGTTTTCAGATCACTGGTTACGAAATGCAATTATCTTGTCTAAACCCGGCTTTTTAAGACTCTAAAAGACAAAAATACAGTCATTTTGGCTAAAAAAGTTTTCAGACCTTTGGTGACCAAATGCAGTTATTTTGACTAAAAAAGGCTTTTTAGACACTTGGAGACCAAAATATAGTAATTTTGACCCAAACAAATACCAAATCTAAATGCGGAGTTTTGAGACTCTAAAATAGTTTTTCAGACCTTTGGTGACCAAACGTAGTTATTTTGACTAAAAAGGGCTTTATAGACACTTGGAGACCTAAATAGAGTCATTTTGACCAAAAACATTTTTTCAGGCCATTGGTTACCAAATGTAGTTTATCTTGTCTAAAAGCAGTGTTTTAAGACTCTAAAAGATTAAAATACAGTCATTTTTGCTAAAAAAAGGTTTTCAGACCTTTGGTGACCAAATGCAGTTATTTTGACTAAAAAAGGCTTTTTAGACACTCTGAGACCAAAATAGAGTCATTTTGACCCAAAAAAATGTTTCAGGTGATTGGTTACCAAATGCAATTATCTTGTCCAAAACCGGCTTTTTAAGACTCTAATAGACGAAAATACAATAATTTTGACTAAATTTTTTTTCAGACCTTTGGTAACCAAATGCAGTTATTTTGACTAAAAAGGGCTTTTTAGACACTTGGAGACCAAAATAGAGTCATTTTGACCAAAAAAATGTTTTCAGATCACTGGTTACGAAATGCAATTGTCTTGTCTAAACCCTTCTTTTTAAGACTCTAAAAGACAAAAATACAGTCATTTTGGCTAAAAAAGTTTTTCAGACCTTTGGTGACCAAATGCAGTTATTTTGACTAAAAAGGCTTTTTAGACACTTGGAGACCAAAATAGAGTCATTTTAACCCAAACAAATACCAAATCTAAATGCGGAGTTTTGAGACTCTAAAAGACAAAAATACAGTCATTTTGGCTGAAAAAAGGTTTTCAGACCTTTGGTGACCAAACGTAGTTATTTTGACTAAAAAGGCTTTTTAGACACTTGGAGACCAAAATAGAGTCATTTTGACCCAAACAAATACCAAATCTAAATGCGGAGTTTTGAGACTCTAAAATACAAAAATACAGTCATTTTGGCTGAAAAAAGGTTTTCAGACCTTTGTTGACCAAACGTAGGTATTATGACTAAAAAGGGCTTTTTAGACACTTGGAGACCAAAATAGAGTCATTTTGACCAAAAAAAGTTTTCAGATCACTGGTTATGAAATGCAATTATCTTGTCTAAACCCGGCTTTTTAAGACTCTTAAAGACAAAAATATAGTCATTTTGGCTAAAAAAGTTTTTCAGACCTTTGGTGACCAAATGCAGTTATTTTGACTAAAAAGGCTTTTTAGACACTTGGAGACCAAAATAGAGTCATTTTGACCCAAACAAATACCAAATCTAAATGCGGAGTTTTGAGACTCTAAAAGACAAAAATACAGTCATTTTGGCTAAAATAGTTTTTCAGACCTTTGTTGACCAAACGTAGGTATTATGACTAAAAAGGGCTTTTTAGACACTTGGAGACCTAAATAGTCATTTTGACCAAAAACATTTTTTCAGGCCATTGGTTACCAAATGCAATTATCTTATCCAAAACCGGTTTTTAAGACTCTGACGAAAATACAATCATTTTGACTAAATTTTTATTCATACCTTTGCTGACCAAATGCAGTTATTTTGACTTAAAAGGGCTTCTTAGACACTTGGAGACCAAAATAGAGTCATTTTGACCAAAAAAGTTTTCAGATCACTGGTTACGAAATGCAATTATCTTGTCTAAACCCGGCTTTTTAAGACTCTAAAAGACAAAAATACAGTCATTTTGGCTAAAAAAGTTTTCAGACCTTTGGTGACCAAATGCAGTTATTTTGACTAAAAAAGGCTTTTTAGACACTTGGAGACCAAAATAGAGTCATTTTGACCCAAACAAATACCAAATCTAAATGCGGAGTTTTGAGACTCTAAAATACAAAAATACAGTCATTTTGGCTGAAAAAAGGTTTTCAGACCTTTGGTGACCAAACGTAGTTATTTTGACTTAAAAGGCTTTTTAGACACTTGGAGACCAAAATAGAGTCATTTTGACCAAAAAAAGTTTTCAGATCACTGGTTATGAAATGAAATTATCTTGTCTAAACCCGGCTTTTTAAGACTCTTAAAGACAAAAATATAGTCATTTTGGCTAAAAAAGTTTTTCAGACCTTTGGTGACCAAATGCAGTTATTTTGACTAAAAAGGCTTTTTAGACACTTGGAGACCAAAATAGAGTCATTTTGACCCAAACAAATACCAAATCTAAATGCGGAGTTTTGAGACTCTAAAAGACAAAAATACAGTCATTTTGGCTAAAATAGTTTTTCAGACCTTTGTTGACCAAACGTAGGTATTATGACTAAAAAGGGCTTTTTAGACACTTGGAGACCTAAATAGAGTCATTTTGACCAAAAACATTTTTTCAGGCCATTGGTTACCAAATGCAATTATCTTATCCAAAACCGGTTTTTAAGACTGACGAAAATACAATCATTTTGACTAAATTTTTATTCATACCTTTGCTGACCAAATGCAGTTATTTTGACTTAAAAGGGCTTCTTAGACACTTGGAGACCAAAATAGAGTCAATTTGACCAAAAAAGTTTTCAGATCACTGGTTACGAAATGCAATTATCTTGTCTAAACCCGGCTTTTTAAGACTCTAAAAGACAAAAATACAGTCATTTTGGCTAAAAAAGTTTTCAGACCTTTGGTGACCAAATGCAGTTATTTTGACTAAAAAAGGCTTTTTAGACACTTGGAGACCAAAATATAGTAATTTTGACCCAAACAAATACCAAATCTAAATGCGGAGTTTTGAGACTCTAAAATAGTTTTTCAGACCTTTGGTGACCAAACGTAGTTATTTTGACTAAAAAGGGCTTTATAGACACTTGGAGACCTAAATAGAGTCATTTTGACCAAAAACATTTTTTCAGGCCATTGGTTACCAAATGTAGTTTATCTTGTCTAAAAGCAGTGTTTTAAGACTCTAAAAGATTAAAATACAGTCATTTTTGCTAAAAAAAGGTTTTCAGACCTTTGGTGACCAAATGCAGTTATTTTGACTAAAAAAGGCTTTTTAGACACTCTGAGACCAAAATAGAGTCATTTTGACCCAAAAAAATGTTTCAGGTGATTGGTTACCAAATGCAATTATCTTGTCCAAAACCGGCTTTTTAAGACTCTAATAGACGAAAATACAATAATTTTGACTAAATTTTTTTTCAGACCTTTGGTAACCAAATGCAGTTATTTTGACTAAAAAGGGCTTTTTAGACACTTGGAGACCAAAATAGAGTCATTTTGACCAAAAAAATGTTTTCAGATCACTGGTTACGAAATGCAATTGTCTTGTCTAAACCCTTCTTTTTAAGACTCTAAAAGACAAAAATACAGTCATTTTGGCTAAAAAAGTTTTTCAGACCTTTGGTGACCAAATGCAGTTATTTTGACTAAAAAGGCTTTTTAGACACTTGGAGACCAAAATAGAGTCATTTTAACCCAAACAAATACCAAATCTAAATGCGGAGTTTTGAGACTCTAAAAGACAAAAATACAGTCATTTTGGCTGAAAAAAGGTTTTCAGACCTTTGGTGACCAAACGTAGTTATTTTGACTAAAAAGGCTTTTTAGACACTTGGAGACCAAAATAGAGTCATTTTGACCCAAACAAATACCAAATCTAAATGCGGAGTTTTGAGACTCTAAAAGACAAAAATACAGTCATTTTGGCTAAAATAGTTTTTCAGACCTTTGTTGACCAAACGTAGGTATTATGACTAAAAAGGGCTTTTTAGACACTTGGAGACCAAAATAGAGTCATTTTGACCAAAAAAAGATTTCAGATCACTGGTTATGAAATGAAATTATCTTGTCTAAACCCGGCTTTTTAAGACTCTTAAAGACAAAAATATAGTCATTTTGGCTAAAAAAGTTTTTCAGACCTTTGGTGACCAAATGCAGTTATTTTGACTAAAAAGGCTTTTTAGACACTTGGAGACCAAAATAGAGTCATTTTGTCCCAAACAAATACCAAATCTAAATGCGGAGTTTTGAGACTCTAAAAGACAAAAATACAGTCATTTTGGCTAAAATAGTTTTTCAGACCTTTGTTGACCAAACGTAGGTATTATGACTAAAAAGGGCTTTTTAGACACTTGGAGACCTAAATAGAGTCATTTTGACCAAAAACATTTTTTCAGGCCATTGGTTACCAAATGCAATTATCTTATCCAAAACCGGTTTTTAAGACTGACGAAAATACAATCATTTTGACTAAATTTTTATTCATACCTTTGCTGACCAAATGCAGTTATTTTGACTTAAAAGGGCTTCTTAGACACTTGGAGACCAAAATAGAGTCAATTTGACCAAAAAAGTTTTCAGATCACTGGTTACGAAATGCAATTATCTTGTCTAAACCCGGCTTTTTAAGACTCTAAAAGACAAAAATACAGTCATTTTGGCTAAAAAAGTTTTCAGACCTTTGGTGACCAAATGCAGTTATTTTGACTAAAAAAGGCTTTTTAGACACTTGGAGACCAAAATATAGTAATTTTGACCCAAACAAATACCAAATCTAAATGCGGAGTTTTGAGACTCTAAAATAGTTTTTCAGACCTTTGGTGACCAAACGTAGTTATTTTGACTAAAAAGGGCTTTATAGACACTTGGAGACCTAAATAGAGTCATTTTGACCAAAAACATTTTTTCAGGCCATTGGTTACCAAATGTAGTTTATCTTGTCTAAAAGCAGTGTTTTAAGACTCTAAAAGATTAAAATACAGTCATTTTTGCTAAAAAAAGGTTTTCAGACCTTTGGTGACCAAATGCAGTTATTTTGACTAAAAAAGGCTTTTTAGACACTCTGAGACCAAAATAGAGTCATTTTGACCCAAAAAAATGTTTCAGGTGATTGGTTACCAAATGCAATTATCTTGTCCAAAACCGGCTTTTTAAGACTCTAATAGACGAAAATACAATAATTTTGACTAAATTTTTTTTCAGACCTTTGGTAACCAAATGCAGTTATTTTGACTAAAAAGGGCTTTTTAGACACTTGGAGACCAAAATAGAGTCATTTTGACCAAAAAAATGTTTTCAGATCACTGGTTACGAAATGCAATTGTCTTGTCTAAACCCTTCTTTTTAAGACTCTAAAAGACAAAAATACAGTCATTTTGGCTAAAAAAGTTTTTCAGACCTTTGGTGACCAAATGCAGTTATTTTGACTAAAAAGGCTTTTTAGACACTTGGAGACCAAAATAGAGTCATTTTAACCCAAACAAATACCAAATCTAAATGCGGAGTTTTGAGACTCTAAAAGACAAAAATACAGTCATTTTGGCTGAAAAAAGGTTTTCAGACCTTTGGTGACCAAACGTAGTTATTTTGACTAAAAAGGCTTTTTAGACACTTGGAGACCAAAATAGAGTCATTTTGACCCAAACAAATACCAAATCTAAATGCGGAGTTTTGAGACTCTAAAATACAAAAATACAGTCATTTTGGCTGAAAAAAGGTTTTCAGACCTTTGTTGACCAAACGTAGGTATTATGACTAAAAAGGGCTTTTTAGACACTTGGAGACCAAAATAGAGTCATTTTGACCAAAAAAGTTTTCAGATCACTGGTTATGAAATGCAATTATCTTGTCTAAACCCGGCTTTTTAAGACTCTTAAAGACAAAAATATAGTCATTTTGGCTAAAAAAGTTTTTCAGACCTTTGGTGACCAAATGCAGTTATTTTGACTAAAAAGGCTTTTTAGACACTTGGAGACCAAAATAGAGTCATTTTGACCCAAACAAATACCAAATCTAAATGCGGAGTTTTGAGACTCTAAAAGACAAAAATACAGTCATTTTGGCTAAAATAGTTTTTCAGACCTTTGTTGACCAAACGTAGGTATTATGACTAAAAAGGGCTTTTTAGACACTTGGAGACCTAAATAGTCATTTTGACCAAAAACATTTTTTCAGGCCATTGGTTACCAAATGCAATTATCTTATCCAAAACCGGTTTTTAAGACTCTGACGAAAATACAATCATTTTGACTAAATTTTTATTCATACCTTTGCTGACCAAATGCAGTTATTTTGACTTAAAAGGGCTTCTTAGACACTTGGAGACCAAAATAGAGTCATTTTGACCAAAAAAGTTTTCAGATCACTGGTTACGAAATGCAATTATCTTGTCTAAACCCGGCTTTTTAAGACTCTAAAAGACAAAAATACAGTCATTTTGGCTAAAAAAGTTTTCAGACCTTTGGTGACCAAATGCAGTTATTTTGACTAAAAAAGGCTTTTTAGACACTTGGAGACCAAAATAGAGTCATTTTGACCCAAACAAATACCAAATCTAAATGCGGAGTTTTGAGACTCTAAAATACAAAAATACAGTCATTTTGGCTGAAAAAAGGTTTTCAGACCTTTGGTGACCAAACGTAGTTATTTTGACTTAAAAGGCTTTTTAGACACTTGGAGACCAAAATAGAGTCATTTTGACCAAAAAAAGTTTTCAGATCACTGGTTATGAAATGCAATTATCTTGTCTAAACCCGGCTTTTTAAGACTCTTAAAGACAAAAATATAGTCATTTTGGCTAAAAAAGTTTTTCAGACCTTTGGTGACCAAATGCAGTTATTTTGACTAAAAAGGCTTTTTAGACACTTGGAGACCAAAATAGAGTCATTTTGACCCAAACAAATACCAAATCTAAATGCGGAGTTTTGAGACTCTAAAAGACAAAAATACAGTCATTTTGGCTAAAATAGTTTTTCAGACCTTTGTTGACCAAACGTAGGTATTATGACTAAAAAGGGCTTTTTAGACACTTGGAGACCTAAATAGAGTCATTTTGACCAAAAACATTTTTTCAGGCCATTGGTTACCAAATGCAATTATCTTATCCAAAACCGGTTTTTAAGACTCTGACGAAAATACAATCATTTTGACTAAATTTTTATTCATACCTTTGCTGACCAAATGCAGTTATTTTGACTTAAAAGGGCTTCTTAGACACTTGGAGACCAAAATAGAGTCAATTTGACCAAAAAAGTTTTCAGATCACTGGTTACGAAATGCAATTATCTTGTCTAAACCCGGCTTTTTAAGACTCTAAAAGACAAAAATACAGTCATTTTGGCTAAAAAAGTTTTCAGACCTTTGGTGACCAAATGCAGTTATTTTGACTAAAAAAGGCTTTTTAGACACTTGGAGACCAAAATATAGTAATTTTGACCCAAACAAATACCAAATCTAAATGCGGAGTTTTGAGACTCTAAAATAGTTTTTCAGACCTTTGGTGACCAAACGTAGTTATTTTGACTAAAAAGGGCTTTATAGACACTTGGAGACCTAAATAGAGTCATTTTGACCAAAAACATTTTTTCAGGCCATTGGTTACCAAATGTAGTTTATCTTGTCTAAAAGCAGTGTTTTAAGACTCTAAAAGATTAAAATACAGTCATTTTTGCTAAAAAAAGGTTTTCAGACCTTTGGTGACCAAATGCAGTTATTTTGACTAAAAAAGGCTTTTTAGACACTCTGAGACCAAAATAGAGTCATTTTGACCCAAAAAAATGTTTCAGGTGATTGGTTACCAAATGCAATTATCTTGTCCAAAACCGGCTTTTTAAGACTCTAATAGACGAAAATACAATAATTTTGACTAAATTTTTTTTCAGACCTTTGGTAACCAAATGCAGTTATTTTGACTAAAAAGGGCTTTTTAGACACTTGGAGACCAAAATAGAGTCATTTTGACCAAAAAAATGTTTTCAGATCACTGGTTACGAAATGCAATTGTCTTGTCTAAACCCTTCTTTTTAAGACTCTAAAAGACAAAAATACAGTCATTTTGGCTAAAAAAGTTTTTCAGACCTTTGGTGACCAAATGCAGTTATTTTGACTAAAAAGGCTTTTTAGACACTTGGAGACCAAAATAGAGTCATTTTAACCCAAACAAATACCAAATCTAAATGCGGAGTTTTGAGACTCTAAAAGACAAAAATACAGTCATTTTGGCTGAAAAAAGGTTTTCAGACCTTTGGTGACCAAACGTAGTTATTTTGACTAAAAAGGCTTTTTAGACACTTGGAGACCAAAATAGAGTCATTTTGACCCAAACAAATACCAAATCTAAATGCGGAGTTTTGAGACTCTAAAATACAAAAATACAGTCATTTTGGCTGAAAAAAGGTTTTCAGACCTTTGTTGACCAAACGTAGGTATTATGACTAAAAAGGGCTTTTTAGACACTTGGAGACCAAAATAGAGTCATTTTGACCAAAAAAAGTTTTCAGATCACTGGTTATGAAATGCAATTATCTTGTCTAAACCCGGCTTTTTAAGACTCTTAAAGACAAAAATATAGTCATTTTGGCTAAAAAAGTTTTTCAGACCTTTGGTGACCAAATGCAGTTATTTTGACTAAAAAGGCTTTTTAGACACTTGGAGACCAAAATAGAGTCATTTTGACCCAAACAAATACCAAATCTAAATGCGGAGTTTTGAGACTCTAAAAGACAAAAATACATTTATTTTGGCTAAAATAGTTTTTCAGACCTTTGTTGACCAAACGTAGGTATTATGACTAAAAAGGGCTTTTTAGACACTTGGAGACCTAAATAGTCATTTTGACCAAAAACATTTTTTCAGGCCATTGGTTACCAAATGCAATTATCTTATCCAAAACCGGTTTTTAAGACTCTGACGAAAATACAATCATTTTGACTAAATTTTTATTCATACCTTTGCTGACCAAATGCAGTTATTTTGACTTAAAAGGGCTTCTTAGACACTTGGAGACCAAAATAGAGTCATTTTGACCAAAAAAGTTTTCAGATCACTGGTTACGAAATGCAATTATCTTGTCTAAACCCGGCTTTTTAAGACTCTAAAAGACAAAAATACAGTCATTTTGGCTAAAAAAGTTTTCAGACCTTTGGTGACCAAATGCAGTTATTTTGACTAAAAAATGCTTTTTAGACACTTGGAGACCAAAATAGATTCATTTTGACCCAAACAAATACCAAATCTAAATGCGGAGTTTTGAGACTCTAAAATACAAAAATACAGTCATTTTGGCTGAAAAAAGGTTTTCAGACCTTTGGTGACCAAACGTAGTTATTTTGACTTAAAAGGCTTTTTAGACACTTGGAGACCAAAATAGAGTCATTTTGACCAAAAAAAGTTTTCAGATCACTGGTTATGAAATGCAATTATCTTGTCTAAACCCGGCTTTTTAAGACTCTTAAAGACAAAAATATAGTCATTTTGGCTAAAAAAGTTTTTCAGACCTTTGGTGACCAAATGCAGTTATTTTGACTAAAAAGGCTTTTTAGACACTTGGAGACCAAAATAGAGTCATTTTGACCCAAACAAATACCAAATCTAAATGCGGAGTTTTGAGACTCTAAAAGACAAAAATACAGTCATTTTGGCTAAAATAGTTTTTCAGACCTTTGTTGACCAAACGTAGGTATTATGACTAAAAAGGGCTTTTTAGACACTTGGAGACCTAAATAGAGTCATTTTGACCAAAAACATTTTTTCAGGCCATTGGTTACCAAATGCAATTATCTTATCCAAAACCGGTTTTTAAGACTCTGACGAAAATACAATCATTTTGACTAAATTTTTATTCATACCTTTGCTGACCAAATGCAGTTATTTTGACTTAAAAGGGCTTCTTAGACACTTGGAGACCAAAATAGAGTCAATTTGACCAAAAAAGTTTTCAGATCACTGGTTACGAAATGCAATTATCTTGTCTAAACCCGGCTTTTTAAGACTCTAAAAGACAAAAATACAGTCATTTTGGCTAAAAAAGTTTTCAGACCTTTGGTGACCAAATGCAGTTATTTTGACTAAAAAAGGCTTTTTAGACACTTGGAGACCAAAATATAGTAATTTTGACCCAAACAAATACCAAATCTAAATGCGGAGTTTTGAGACTCTAAAATAGTTTTTCAGACCTTTGGTGACCAAACGTAGTTATTTTGACTAAAAAGGGCTTTATAGACACTTGGAGACCTAAATAGAGTCATTTTGACCAAAAACATTTTTTCAGGCCATTGGTTACCAAATGTAGTTTATCTTGTCTAAAAGCAGTGTTTTAAGACTCTAAAAGATTAAAATACAGTCATTTTTGCTAAAAAAAGGTTTTCAGACCTTTGGTGACCAAATGCAGTTATTTTGACTAAAAAAGGCTTTTTAGACACTCTGAGACCAAAATAGAGTCATTTTGACCCAAAAAAATGTTTCAGGTGATTGGTTACCAAATGCAATTATCTTGTCCAAAACCGGCTTTTTAAGACTCTAATAGACGAAAATACAATAATTTTGACTAAATTTTTTTTCAGACCTTTGGTAACCAAATGCAGTTATTTTGACTAAAAAGGGCTTTTTAGACACTTGGAGACCAAAATAGAGTCATTTTGACCAAAAAAATGTTTTCAGATCACTGGTTACGAAATGCAATTGTCTTGTCTAAACCCTTCTTTTTAAGACTCTAAAAGACAAAAATACAGTCATTTTGGCTAAAAAAGTTTTTCAGACCTTTGGTGACCAAATGCAGTTATTTTGACTAAAAAGGCTTTTTAGACACTTGGAGACCAAAATAGAGTCATTTTAACCCAAACAAATACCAAATCTAAATGCGGAGTTTTGAGACTCTAAAAGACAAAAATACAGTCATTTTGGCTGAAAAAAGGTTTTCAGACCTTTGGTGACCAAACGTAGTTATTTTGACTAAAAAGGCTTTTTAGACACTTGGAGACCAAAATAGAGTCATTTTGACCCAAACAAATACCAAATCTAAATGCGGAGTTTTGAGACTCTAAAAGACAAAAATACAGTCATTTTGGCTAAAATAGTTTTTCAGACCTTTGTTGACCAAACGTAGGTATTATGACTAAAAAGGGCTTTTTAGACACTTGGAGACCAAAATAGAGTCATTTTGACCAAAAAAAGTTTTCAGATCACTGGTTATGAAATGCAATTATCTTGTCTAAACCCGGCTTTTTAAGACTCTAAAAGACAAAAATACAGTCATTTTGGCTAAAAAAGTTTTTCAGACCTTTGGTGACCAAATGCAGTTATTTTGACTAAAAAGGCTTTTTAGACACTTGGAGACCAAAATAGAGTCATTTTGACCCAAACAAATACCAAATCTAAATGCGGAGTTTTGAGACTCTAAAAGACAAAAATACAGTCATTTTGGCTAAAATAGTTTTTCAGACCTTTGTTGACCAAACGTAGGTATTATGACTAAAAAGGGCTTTTTAGACACTTGGAGACCTAAATAGAGTCATTTTGACCAAAAACATTTTTTCAGGCCATTGGTTACCAAATGCAATTATCTTATCCAAAACCGGTTTTTAAGACTCTGACGAAAATACAATCATTTTGACTAAATTTTTATTCATACCTTTGCTGACTAAATGCAGTTATTTTGACTTAAAAGGGCTTCTTAGACACTTGGAGACCAAAATAGAGTCATTTTGACCAAAAAAGTTTTCAGATCACTGGTTACGAAATGCAATTATCTTGTCTAAACCCGGCTTTTTAAGACTCTAAAAGACAAAAATACAGTCATTTTGGCTAAAAAAGTTTTCAATCCTTTGGTGACCAAATGCAGTTATTTTGACTAAAAAAGGCTTTTTAGACACTTGGAGACCAAAATAGAGTAATTTTGACCCAAACAAATACCAAATCTAAATGCGGAGTTTTGAGAATCTAAAATAGTTTTTCAGACCTTTGGTGACCAAACGTAGTTATTTTGACTAAAAAGAGCTTTATAGACACTTGGAGACCTAAATAGAGTCATTTTGACCCAAAAAAATGTTTCAGGTGATTGGTTACCAAATGCAATTATCTTGTCCAAAACCGGCTT